>NC_089273.1:35610531-35924933 GCF_963678975.1 Dysidea avara
CAAAGAAATCACCCTGCTTCATCTTTTCTTCTTCCTGTAGTAAAGAAAAAATGACAGGTTAAAAAACCCTAAAGCCGTTTATGGCTGGCTTTGGGGTATACAAATACAAAAAGAAGTGAAATCTAATCCAAAACAGCCAAGCTGTAAAAAAAGAGTGCGGCCCTGAGAAAGGCTATGATGAAAAAAGATGTGAAATCCAAGTGGCGGCCAAGAAATGGCTGTGATGGTAGGTTAATGGTAAAAATTTTAATAACAACAATTCAGGTGAATTTGGTGCCGCTTGGTCTTGGCACAAAATTCACCTGACTTGTCGTTATTAAAATTTTTACCGTTAACCTACCATCACAGCCATTTCTTGGCCGCCACCTTGGATTTCACATCTTTTTTCACCATAGCCTTTCTCAGGGCCGCACTCTTTTTTTACAGCTTGGCTGTTTTGGATTAGATATATATATATGTGACCCGGTCTGCGAAAAGGGCTCTTATAGCCTTTCCAATTGCATATATATGGTAACCCATAATTTGACTGGTGAATATGTTACAAGCCTACAATTTGGTCACTCAACAACCCTAATCTGGCAGTAGCTGTGGGTGTAATTACATGGTGATAGCTTTAGTAGATTAGGAGTAATGATTAGCCAAACATGGATAATTGGAAAGGCTATAAGAGCCCTTTTCGCAGACCGGGTCACATATGCTGATTATCATGTTTATCTTGCTCGAACAAAATAGTCTGTAGTGATCAGATTTACTGCAAAGGTGTTTCTCATATCTGTAAGGTTGTGTAGAGCATATCTGTTTGCACATTTTATAAAATAATTATGTTTTGTGTAACTTTAACAGTTAAGTCCATGCATATGGCTAGTTAAGTACATGTAAGTTTCATACAAAACATAGCAGTGCATTGTGGCAGGTGGTTTTATCCATAGACTCACGTGCTGTCATTTTATATTTACAGCAGTAGACATGCCAGAGAAAGGGCTTCAGCCCACATAATTATGGCATAATTCTCAAATTACATCACATGACCTTTGTATCACGAGGTTTGCAACATGAGGATTTCCAAAGTAGTGTAGTACCAGGGTAGTATAATCCTTGATCACACAATACACATCACACATTCACAATACCATTGTTTAACAAGGAATCTCATTTGACAATGCCCACATGATTAGTTTGTATAATGTGACCTTTGTATGAAGTAATTTGCAACATGGAATCTTGTTTAACAATGCTCACGTGATTACTTTGCATCACATGACGTTTGTATTACGTGATTTGCATTACATGATGTTTGTGTCACCTGAAATAGGCATTTCAAAAGTGTAACCAGAAGTGGCTACATCAATCACACGCGAAGTTATGGCCTGTAAGCAAAATAAAATTTTCAACAGAAACTTTGAGTGGTCATAACTTAAAAAGAGACCAAAGAAATGAGCCAAATTTTCGCGTGAGAAAGTTTCTTGATAGGGTCCATGTTTGTGCCAAATTTCATGAAAATCAAAAGGGTTCTGGATTTTTTTGCTGATTTGGTATGGAATGAGACATAGCTTAAATCGATCTATTAGCTAAATTCTTCATCCAAGGAGATGATAAAACTTCATCATAAAACCTTGTAGTTAACCAACTAGCTAGCTAGCTATAGAACTATTCAAGTCCTGACAGTTTCATGCAGTGGCGAGTCTAGATGGATTTTGTTGGTTTGGACATAATCCTTTACAGACTTAGCTGAGTAGCTATAGCAATTCAAGTAGAGACTGAGCTGTGTTAGAAACTGAACTGAAAGGTTTTTATTTTCGCGTCTAGTAGTTTCCCCGAGCATTCGACTTTAGGGGATGCGAAAAGTAATGTTAGTGTTAGGGTTAGGCTTGGGCTCAGCTTTGGTTTCTTCTTCATCGTTAGGTTACGTTCTTCTTACTGTGTTATAGTGTATATAGTGAGACTACTACGTGAGTAGCGTTTATAACGTAGAAAAGTAAGGGTAGCGGGTAGCTAGCAGCAGTAGTACAGTGGTAAGCCCACTGCTTACAGTTCAAGTAGTCCAGGGTTCAAGCCCAGGTTGAATTGTACAGGTTTTTTTTCTTTTTGTTTAGTGACCCTTTTTTGTCTAAGTTTTACTGTTAGTTCAATAGCAAGCCTGGATTATTGAACCGAGTTGCAGTTCAGTAACCACTGCCTCTTTTTTTGGGGGGGGGGGGATTTTCATGTTTCGTGAACTAACCACTGTCTCTTTTTTTGGGGGGGAATTTTCATGTTTCGTGAACTAACCATTTTTCTTTGTTTTATGGAAGTCACATTGCACTGCTTGACTGAATAAGCGGGTAGAAAAAATAGTGTGTTCCTCGTCTTCTCAAACGATGTTGCGAATTCTGCAGAGGTGAACATTTCCTTCTTCAACAAGGCACGTATTTTTGCAACATAGCTACTGGATGACTGCATGGACTCAAGTTGGGAGTGAAGTAAATAAAAGAAGAGCACAGCGGCAAAAATAATGAACACTGTGAAACATATAACTATGGTGAGAAAGTTTAAACTGAAATTCTTGGTTAGTTGTATGCTCTCAAACTTCAGATGACCCCACTAGCTAGTTAGTTTGGTCCATGAAAGCACTACTGAATCATGTCTGTGAACTGTGTGGCCTCGGAATATCAATTAGTATCATTTACAAATGTTTGCATCAACTGGGTGAATGGAAAGTGAAGCACTTACTTTCACTAGCTACATGGTTAGCTGTGAGAAGTCGTAATGCCTGCCAACCTGCATAGTTTAAAGCCATTAAGGCCGGGCAAACTTGATTACTTGTTTCTCGTTCACAAAAATTTGGATTTCCATGCGGATGGAAGGTCATTTTTCATTATTCATTATTAAAGAAAATACCCCAATTCAAGCTGTCTGTTAATGTTAGCTAAAGCCTTTTAAGAGCTAGTACTTACGTTTTACTACCGTTTTTGAAGTTCAAGTGACATTTGCTGTGCTATAAAATGATAGTGAGCCTTTTTAGCATCAAAATGTGTGTGCACATGACTGATAACAGTAATAATGAAATTAGAGGCGGTGGTGTAAAAAGGGATGCAGGCAGGGATGAGAAGCTAGTAATGGAGTTTGCTTGGCCTAAAATGGAAATTCATTATAGTTAACTTTGAAATAGTGCCTTATCCTCAAAATAGCATGGTACTTAGTCTCATGGATGCAGTGAGTCAGTGTAATTACATGACAAATAAAATATTGTATATACTGTTTAGTAGCAATGGTAAGGGGAACAATTAAGTCTATTTTCAAATGGTTTTACCTCTTGCACTTAGATCAAAAGAACAACCATTTTTATTCTTCTACAATTTTTGTCATCCTGCTAGGTAGGGATAACAACTTCATGAAATGTAAGATTAATTTGGTATGGCCTAATCATGGTCAGTTAATTGCCTATTTTGATGAAGGATGGCACAATGGTGTATTTGAAACCATTTTTACAGGCCCATTACTCTTGATGTATAGTGAATGCTGTAGTCTACCAGTGTGTCCACTGTACCAAGGTAGGGATGGCACACAGTATGGGTAATCCTATATATGTGACCAGGCCTGCGAAAACAGGGCATGTGGGCACAAATTACACCCCATCACTCTACAGGTCATATCTCAGTACTGGAAATGTATATTTTTATTCTGTAACTTGCATCATGATGCCACTTGAATGCTTACTAAGAGCGGAAAGTTGCAATGCCATAGCATAATGGTACAAAATGTTATGAGCGATGAAAGTGTGAAAAAGTAGGCAAAAATCATGTGCCCACATGCCCTATTATCGCAGGCCCAGTCACATATGTGACCGGATTTGACAAAACCAGGCTTCCACACACATCCAATTCTTCGACTTTAATCACTTGTAACTTGATCACTCAGTATGCTATTGACCTACAATTTTCACAACATTCTTTCATTGCATTATGTAATAACAGGTAAAAATTTGAAAGTGATAGCTTACTCCTACATTGAGTTATGGTCCTTCAAAGTCACACATTTGGATGTGTGTGGAAGCCTGGTTTTGTCAAATCCGGTCGCATATTTCTATCTCTTGTACTGGACGTTAAGAGAATTTGCCCATTGTATCTCTTGCCCACCACGTTGCAAGGAGTGCAAGTTGAAAACTGTGTGAATATGTGGTATTGATAAGCTACAGTGACATTTAAACTATCTTGGAGTCAATTGCTGTTGACAAGAAAAATTGTAGTGGTTTCATTAGCAACATGTCAATGCTTTTGACTGCTTGCTGTTTACTCATTGACATTATACAAAAGTTCCAAACTATGTGCTTATAGATTGTTTACATAAGGAAAATTTATTACCTACTTTTTATAGAGGCACCACAAGCAAAGCTTTCATAATTTTCCCAACTATTTTGTGGATTTTAAAAATAATTTTAGGTGCACCCAATAATCTGACCAGCTATTGAAAGTAATGGCTTCTTGTGCATCAGGTTGAAAAATGTAGTGAAGCAGCAGAAGTGAAGAAGTTTTGCCGGTTAGCTTAGATAGTTATTTCACGGGTCTGACCAGCCCAAGCTTTCTGTAGATTGAAATATCGTGTTTAAATATATTTCTTCCACTGACTTGCATCATCTGACTAAATCTGACTAGTTGGTGTAACCAATGATCCACAATTTGGTAGCTATATTATCAGTTTCTGGAGTCTGGACTCCACTCTAACAATAATATCTACTTCAAAAGCTACCTTCATACAAGGCTACCAAATGTGAGAGGCAGCTTCTTACTATTTGGATGGTTTGAACTTTAGGTAAGAAATATGTGGTCATAGCTTTATTCCATGGAGCTTAAACACTTTATTCTCCATTGAACAAGTCAGTGATTAATCGTACTTGCATTAACTATGTACCTATTAAATGTATACATTAACAAGTCTTGTATAGCACTTACATGCACTATACCATACAACAGGAAATTTTGAGAAAATAAAATGAATTTGATAAATCAGTCAAATTTTATATTCATCAAACTTCCATAAATGCGCCTAAAAGTACGTGTTTAGGTATATAATTTGCTGATTTTCAATGCTGTCAACGCTAATTATGAGCATTATAGACAAATTTTCTGAGCACTGCAGCTTAGCATAACAGGCTAAATTAAAAGCATAATAGACTGGTACCTAAACACTACTGCAAGTGGCCAAACTAGTCCTCAAACACGTGTTTCTGGGCTACATCACTTGTCTGGCCTAGATATTTTACTTGGGGAAGATGATTCCACTGAAAATAGTCGAAGTGGTGATCATGTCTCTGAAATAGTTAGGGCTTATTAATCAGCTAACGTTCCTTCCTGTGAATCATTTCCTCAGGCTCCTCTACAATGGTGGAAATTTAGCGCTTCACATTACAGTTTACTCAAACCTTTAGTTCAAAAGTGTTTCTGTTTTCCAGCTACTTCAACTCCATCAAAGCGCATCTTTTCCTGTGCTGGAATTGTAGCTAACCAATTGCAATCAAGGTTAAACCCAGATCACGTGAATATGCTGGTGTTTTTAAACAAAAATTACAAATTATTGTAACTGCTTGATGCATATGTACATGTAATTCTAACTACTGTCACTTATACCTATGCAATGTATCTAAACTGTGTGTGTTTTAGTCACATTTGACTTACATGCATGTGTGATCAAGATGATTTCAAACAAAACAACTCAAATATTCTTACATAAGTGGATGATGCCAGTGAATCTCCAACAAAGTTAATTGGTATGCATAAAATAGAATATTAGAACTTCGGTAGTTTTGATTAAAGGATATTCAAATAGTAAAAACCGCTACTAGTTTGAGCCCCAGGACTATATTTGCAGCCTGTATCTTCATAAGATTTCTATCTGCACAATCAAATAACCGCTCTGGACTAAGTTCTGGCTAAGAAACAATAAAGGATATCAGATTTATCTGCCAGGGCTTAATTTTCAGCATGCTAGTCTAACTGCACTGATCCTAAATTGCAGGTCTCTTTTGTTCAATTAAATGGTTTGGTCTTTCATATGACTAATTGTTGGTGCAACAACTAAAGTTACCAATTTGTCTACCACTTGCACACACAGTAGTGGGTTAGCTATTTGATATTATTAACTTTAGAACTATCATTTTAAAGCTGTGCCATTAGGCATGCGGTGATTATGCTGGCATAATTTTTAGGCATAATAGGTATGTTTGGGAATTAGGAATCATGCTAGTATTTGAAGTAATTATAAAGCCTTAACAGCAGGAAAATCTACATATTATTTCATTTAAAAGATTGGGATATTCTAATACAGCAGTCAGAACTCTAATAGAGCAGTCAGTACTCTAATAGAACAGTCACCGAATATTACTACTCTAATAAAGCAGTCACATAGCAATGAAAAACTCTAATATAACAATCACATAAAGAAAAGAGAATTATTATAGTTGAAACATCAATTAAATGGTATGATAATACCATTGGACAAAGATGATGGCATTATTTTGGGTATCAAGGAAATTTCTCAAAAGCATAATAAGCGGCTTTTTCAGCACTGCTCAAAAGCACAATGCTCAATTTTTGGAGCACATTAGCTGCATGCCTATGTGCTACTAATAAATGTATATGCAAGTCCATTATGCATTTCATACAGTACCTGTACAGTATATTCTACATGGTTCCTCATAAACTATTATGTCAGACTATGATGCTGGATCCTTACACCCTAAATCTGCGTGAAGCATCCTGACAAAGTTGGTATGTTTATGTTTGTGGTGGGCCTAATAGATGCACACTATTTAGAGTGTATACACATGTATTTTTTTGTCATGGTTACCTAACAATGTATATAGCTTGTTCTTGTATCCATAGTAACCATGTCAATTTTTTTGTATTACTATCATGCTATGCAATGTGTGGGGTTTAGCATAAAATCTTCCCATTATGTATGATACTGTAGAGACTGCTTGCATTGGGTTTTACGCCATTTGTTTAGCATAAAATTTTTCTGTTAAGTACATCAAGCAAAGGTTAGTGTAAAATCTTCCCTTTAGAACAAAAGGAAGCCATTGTGTAATATCTTTCCTTTAGACCTACTGTAAAAGGCAACATACCCCCAAAATACACTGTTATATGTACAACCATAACTTCTAGTGATCAAATTGCATAAGCTATTTCCCTACAGTACATATCACTTACTCCAAGCCTTGAACGTATTAAGCGCTTCTAAAATAATTATCAACCAAACTATTGTGACTTCTGCAACTCTTCGACAATAGTACAATATTAGGTGTACAGCCCTGTAGTACTAAGTAGGACTGGAGCCCACAGTGACATGGTCTGGCATTGGCTGGACCACTTTTCAGCTACTTGAATTTATGTGAAAAAGATCGAGACATTCTATTAGAGCAGTCATTGTAATATACTCTAATAGAGCATTCAGTATAGATTATAGCCACTGTTCTTGGTCTAAATCATTTACATGTACTTTTCAAAAGTTCCAGTGAGTCAACTACATGGTATTGCATTGAGCTAATTGATCATACATATGCATTAGCAGTTACAATAAAAAAAACCAATTCTGGTTGGCCATTTCAAAGCATATATTTTCAAAATTTTCCTTGAAAGAGTGTGCTCCCAGATTCCCTAGCTTTACATGCTTAGCACTTGCAGTTGAACATCACATGAAAGAGATAATCTCTGACTTAAATATCACATGATTCACATCAGATCAATAAAGTATATATAGTGTGCATGACTATGGCCTCTGTTGCAGTCCATGGATGGCTTAATCATTCAAAATATCTCTGGAGTAAGTAATTTTTTGTGCTCAGTACAATTAAATTATTTTAATAATTGAAGCATGGTATACATACATAGCATTAACTAAGTTGGAACACTACTTATGACATGTAGAAAAATGTTTAGAGTCTTCTAAAACAGCTTCTTCCATCCAACCCTGTAAATGCTGTACCACCCATGCTTGAAAGTGTTTGTGAACCGGTTGAATCAGACCCTCCCTATTAGGTCAATGTATAAATTTTGCCTTGGTAAAAAAAATTGTCTTGTTATGCCACTGCAGAGGGTGAAGTGCCCATGATATATTCCACTTGGGTGACTCACCTGCAAGTGTGGAAAACTGCGGAATTAGGGAGCCAATTATGCTTTGAAAATACCCTGTAATTTTTTAGCAGTGCTCAGTCTATTATGCTCTCAAAATCAAGATTATGCTCGAGAGCTGACTGTTTTATTAGAGTATATCTCAATTTTCTAACTGCTTTATTAAAGTAAGTGACTGCTCTATTAGAGTATCTCGATCTTATTACCATAAAATGTGAATAATTAGTCAAGAAATAGTAAAATAGCACATCAAGGTTTTTGATATGAAATGCAGTAATAATGTGCATGCAGTGTGTTCATGTTATCCAGTATTTTTGGCACTCGCATTGCACATTTTAATTAGAATTCTCAAAAATCGTCCTATTATGCTGGCATAATGCTTGATGCTTTTGCCAACTTATTATGCTCGAAATTATGCCAGCATAATTGGCGCAAGCCTAGCAGGAATGCTTCGCGAGTGTACTTGGGACCATGTGAATTTCGAATGTGGATAATGTCGTAAGAGCAACGGCTGACCAGATGGTTGACAAATTTGACTGATGACTAGCTAAATTCTCTGTTGAACATCAGGGGCGTATCTAGCCCAAACATGATGCCCGGGAAAGCTCATTTACCTGTACACCTACTCCAGTGAACAACTTGTGTGGGTTCATACATGGATTCATCGAATTGTTGCTTTCAAGTGCATGACATGTCTAGCTACAGTTATTAATTCTTATCTATATGCATATAGAATAGCTCATCAGTCCACAATCACTCCATACTAGTCTCTAGCTACGTTACATGTATCGATTGTGGGACTGCAGCATCACGTGCCACACAGAAGGATACTTCCAACTCATAATGAACAATACTACTGAATCGATAGATTTCTTGCACTGACTCGTACATGTGCGGATCACAAAATGCATGACACCGGTTCATCTATGTACTCAGTAGGGGCATCCATTCCCTGCAATCATCCACCAACTTTACCACACCCTGCTGAGTAGTCCCACTAACTATCGTCAGCAGTTCTCTCACGTTATTCCCTCATCGCTCCTAATGACTCCGAACGGGCTATGTTTGTTTTGCCAATCCATCAAGGAGGCCTTGGTATATTTGACCCTTGTAAATCTTCCCAAGACAACCATCAGTTTTCCACATCCGTTGCATCCCCCCTAGCATCTGCCATCTTGAATCAGCTTTCTTACTTTAATTCTTCCATCCTACAACAACAGCGTGCTCTTAAACAAGAAGCTCTATCCATCGAACGTCAGATTCTCTCTCAAAGATTTTCAGAGTTTTTCTCAACTTTGTCCAACAATCTCCAACTGTCCCTGAAAGTTGCTGGTGAGAAAGGTGCATCCTCCTGGCTTTCCACTTAGTCTTTGGAATGTCATGGATTTGCTCTCCACAAATGTGACTTTTGTGATGAGTTAGCTCTCCGTTACGGTTGGTCTCCTAAGAATCTTCCTGTCAGCTTTGTCTGTGGCAGATCCAACAACATTGAACATGCTCTCAGTTGTCTGAACGGAGCCTTCCCTACCATCCGCCACAATGACATCTGAGATTTGATTGCAGAATTAATGTCAGAGGTTTGTCATGATGTATCTACTGAACCTCCCCTTCAACCCTTGAGTCATGAATCTCTCTCCCTACGTACAGCTAACCAAGATGTTGGTGCTCGCTTGGACATCAAGGCTTCTGGTTTCTGGGATTCTTGGTTTGAACCTACTTTTTTTGATGTTAGAATATTTAACCCTTATGCCCCTTCAAACCGTTGTAATCCCTATCGCCAGTACAAAACTTCAAAGTTCCATCAGTATGAGGAGAGAGTGCGAGAGGTGGAATATGGTAATTTTAGTCCTCTTGTTTTTTCAACTTCTGGAGGCATGGGTGCCTCCACCACTGTGGCTTACAAGTGCCTGGCCTTCCTCTTATCTTGTAAGTGGAAATCACCCTACTGTAGGGTGATGAGCTGGCTTCGCTGCCATCTTGGCTTCTCTTTATTGCACTCTGTCATTATGTGCATAAGGGGTTTTTGCTCCTCCTCTGGTCATCCCTTTTTGGGTCATGTTCCAGCATCAGTTGACCTTGCACTGGGGGAGTGCATCTTGGGGCCATTTAAGCCCCATTCCCTTTTTTTTCTTTCTTTTCTATTCTGTATTCTGTAGGTTCTGTTTCGGTGGCTCTGTAGGTGTAGGAATAGGCTAAACCTTTTTATAGAACATCTTAGCATAGAGTAGAGTGTGGTGGATGGGAGTGCCAACTAGGGCCTGCTCTTCTTTCTTTAAAAAAAGGGAATCTTTTACCCCACTTGTTTTTTCAACTTTTGGTGGTTTGGGCAAGCAGGCTACTATTTTGTACAACCGTTTGGCAGATTTTTTATCACAGAAGCACCGGCAGTACGTCTTACAACCAGTCATTCTACTGGATGCACAGTGCTTTATCATTTCACTACTACGTTCCGCTGTATTGGCCATTCGTGGGAGCAGAAAGCTGCAGTCAACAGAGCTCCCTGTTGTCTCCACTGAGCTGCATTAAGTGGAAGGCTGTATTCGTCTTGGTTAGAACAATTGCTATTTTGTTTTTAAAACGTGTTCTTTTAAACTATATATATTTAAAAATTGAAGATGGCTGCATTAATTATGTGATTGGTAAACTGTTGATGGCTCATAGCGGTACAGTGAAAAAGTAGATGTCACTCTTGATGTTGTTTAAAGTTTAAACAACTTGTTATTATTAACCATACTTGTTGATAAAATTGCAGTAGTAAACAGATCTCATGTATCTAGATTGAAATGGCAGTGTAGTAGCGTACCTCATCAGTTATCGACCACTACCTATTATCGACCAGGATACCACACCTATTATCGACCAGTCAGTATACGAATAATTACGCACTTATATGGGAAGGTTATCTAGAGACCAATTTCGAGGCCTTTGTTGCTGTCTAATCTGGCGTAATCCAATACCTAAACAGAAGCGAACATCTACCACTAAGAAAGGATGGAAGACAAGAAATAAAATATCCAAAGTACAGCATCTTGGCTCTGTTAAACGCTGCAAACTGTGGGACCCTGAATCTATCGCTAAAGCAGTGGTTATTGCAAAGGTGATGGGGTGAATAAAGCTGCAGAGCAATTTGACATGCCACAAACTACACTAAAAGACAGAATTTCTGGACGAGTGAAGCATGGAGCAAAGCCTGGTCCACCAGGCTTCCTAACACCAGGGAATTGGTTGATTTCCTAGTACAATGCTGCAAAATGGGGAATGGAAAAACAAAGAGGGAAGTAATAGACTGAGTGAAGAGGTTGGTGGAGAAGAAAAGAGCAAAAGAGGGTTTGCAAATGATAAAATTTAATGGAGAAGGATGGTGGTATAAATTTATGAAAAGACATTCCGAATAGTCCCTGCGAACCTCAGATCCACTATCACATAGCAGGTTCAATGCAGTAAGCCAGTCAGCGCTAGACCACTATTTTGTATTGCTAAGGAATACCTTGGAGGTGAATGGCTTGATGGATAAACCCAGTTACATTTACAAATGGATGAGTCAAGCATGCCACTTGACCATAAGCAGCTTAAACGTGTTGCACTTAAAGGGATCAAAAATGTTCATGGACCATCTTAGGGGAACTGTCACGGAAATATTGGTCCAGGTAAAATCAGTCCGGCTGGACCGTTTTTTGATACCAAAACTGGTCCGACCGGACCAAATTTGGTTGACCAAGTTTAGTCCAGCCGGACCATTTTTGGCATCCAAAATTGGTCCGGCCTGACTAAAATTGGTCCGGCCCTAACTTTGTTGGCCACATGCACCCCCTGACCACTTGGACCAATTTTGGTTGGTCCGTGGGTGTGCCCAGAATTGAGTGGACAGGTCGGTCCATGCTAAGTTTTTTGTGATGGATCACTGCAGCCGACTTAGCCTGGAAACTTTATAAACGAGTAAAGTAGTTTCATTTCCGGAGTTGATTTACGGAAAATACATATATTAGTAGCTAGAAACTAAATTCCATGTCATATAGCTATATGCAGCGATGAACACAGTTGCAAAATTAATGTTGTTTTAATTTAAAGTAGTGTGGTATAATAAAAGTCCTGCATTCTTCTTCTCCATGTCAATAGCTAGCTGGGAAGTAGAGGTTTTCTTCCGGTATACATCAACTAAAATGCATGGACTCATGGTGTGCAATGTTGCATGCCGGCAAAAACATAGGTATCAAGATATTCTTCCCAAGTACGTTTTTATATGTTCAATAAACTTTACAAGCATCATCAGCTCTGCAGTGTTTGGTTGAATCTTTCATCCAACCTGTTTGTGTTGATTATGGCAAACAACTATAGCAAGATGGAAATCACCAGCCTATGCTGGATCACTTATACTTGAGGATGGTAGACAATAGCTATATAAAATCTATCATTAAAACATGTCTTATCTTCAACTTCTGCATATATAGTTCAGAATTTAATTTGTTAATTCTGACCCTTGGTCAGTTATTTATTAATCTGAGAATACCTATACACGTATTGTCATAAACAGCTACACATATTATTTCAGGGACTGATCCAGAGGGGTGGATGAGGTGGCTAGCCACCCACCATGCATGGCCTTGCAGCCACTCAGACATGCATTATTTAATAATGCTGAATATTACTGATCATGAACACTCTTTTGTTATATCAATATGAACTAAATCCCTGCATTGCATCAGATTCCAATGCTAGCTGGCTATAACCTTACAGTAGATGGTAGCAGTATACATGAATTTATCTATGACCATGGGCAGTATTAACTATCACCAGGCAGAGGACTTCTTGAAGGAAATAATATTATGGGGTCTGCTTTAGGATTGAGTCAATTTTACTTTTATGTCTGCAGCAATTCACCCTAAGGCTGTGGAATAATGCGACTGCATGCCTCAAAATTTTAAGTTGGTTAACTACTGAAAAACATACTGAGAATATTATAGCTATAACCTTTAAGGTGATGTTTCTTCCTGTGGGGCATGTCATTAGTAGGAGATGATAGTTCACTTTTAGTTATTTAATGGAGTAAGCCTAAACTATCATCTCCTACATATCACATATGACAGAGAGGATTGTGTAGTATGTGCACAGGTGTTACAGGTGTATTACAGTTTGTTTTAACCACTGGTGTTAATTCATGATCAGCCTGTATACTGGGATTACAAAATACATTAGGCCAGGAAACTTGATTACTAGTTTCTCATCCACAAAAATTCAGATTTCCATGCAGGCAGGTGGTCATTTTTCATTATTCATTAGTAAAGAAAATACTCCAAATCAGGCAAGTCTGTTATAAAGGTTGACTAAAATCTTTTAGGAACTATTACTTACTTATTAGCTACCACCTTTTCTGAGGTGCAAGTGACATTTGCTGTGCTGTAAAATGATAATCAGCCTTCCTAACATCAAAATACACGTGAACGTGATTGATAACAGCAATAATGAAATTAGAGGCAGTGGGGTAAAAAGGGGGATGTGAAACAATTAATCAACTTTGCCCGGCCTTATTGTGTTCACAAGACCATGCTACTAGCTATGTGCTACAAGCTAGATCATAATATTTTCAGCCCTTCTTCCCTGATTTAACTACCAAGACATTCATTCAAGACTCTCATCTTAAAATCTGGGCCAGCCACCCACCTTGGTTTATTTCTGGATCAGTGCCTGCATCTCTCACTGGTATATGTGCACTGGTGAAAATTAGTAAAATTTTAAAGTTGGTTAAGTAGTGAAAAGCATGCAGGGAATATTATAGCTATAACTTCTAAGGAAATGTTTATACCAGTATAGGAACATGTGATCAGTAGGAGATGATAGTTCACATTTAATTATTTAATGGAGCAAGCCTAAGCTATCATCTCCTACATATATATCACATACAAGAGCGGAATGTGCAGTATGTACACATGCAGGTGTTACAGATGTATTGTTCTAACCATTAGTGTTAACTCATGATCAGACCTTATAATGTGCATAAGAGCACAGTGCACAAGCACTTCACTGTACAAGCCAAACGATAACAGTGTCAGCTTTTCCTGCATGATGTGAATATTAAGACATTTAGGACTCTCAACTTAAAATCTGGGCTAGGCTGGGTAGCGACCTACCTTCATTTAATTCTGGATCAGTGCCTGGTGATGAATGTTATAGGTGACTGCTCTATTAGAGTATCTCGATCTTAAGCACTTCCTGTGTAGCTAGCTTATCCCGTGCATGCAATGATCCGAGCCCTTTTTGGATAACCTTTTAAGCACAAATTCATGCAGTGATAATGCCTGCAATGCTCATTATTCGAGATTGATAAATGAGAATAGCTATAGCTAAGTCGGCTGCAGTGTTCGTCACAAACAACTTACAGCTATGCATCATTGGCTGCATGCGTTAGTGGTCCACCCAGACCCATTTTGACCGACCAATATTGGTCCGAGTGGTCAGGAGTGAATGTGGCCAACTAGGTTTGGGCCGGACCAATTTTGGTCAGGTCGGACCAATTTCGGAAACTAAAAATGGTCCGGGCGGACTAAATTTGGTCGACTGAAAATGGTCCGGCCGGAGCGATTTTTGCCCCGGAGCAAAATTTTCGTTACACAACAAGGCACAAATAACAATCTTAGCCTGTGCTAATGCTGTAGGCACTATGATACCACCAAAGGTGATTTCTAAGGGGAACGATTGAACTATGAATGGACTAGAGGAGAGGTACCAGATACAAAATACGCAATTTCACCCCAAGGGTGGACAGACCACGAGCTGTTTTTGTGTGGCAGGCTGAGTAAATAGTTCATAAAAAAGTATTCCACCTCCTCGACCTGTGTGGTTACTTTTAGATGGCCGTTCCTCCCATTATAATTTGGAGGCTATAAAGTTTGCAGCTGAAAATGAAATTATTATTAATTTTTGCTTGCCACCCCATACAACTCATGTCGCTCAGCCTCTTGATGTGAGCTTTTTTGGCCCTTTAAAAAAGCATTGGTCTAGAGCTTGTCATGAGTATATGGCTGAAAACCCTGGTAAAGTGGCCACCAGATTTCAGTTCTCATCACTTTTCAACAAGGCTTGGTTTTTGTCTATACAACCACATACAGTTGTATCCGGTTTTCAAAAGGTGGGTGTTTATCCATTCAATTCCACTGCCATCAAGCCATATGATAATTCTTCAATATCTAATAAGATACCAGAACAACACCAGTAATGATGTAATCAGTGACACAGCCTAATGAACGTTCAAGTGTTTCACAAGATGGGTTTAGTGAACACAGTCTAGAAGAAAGTGGTCCGGGACTATCACCTGTTCCATACAGTGAGGAGCAAACTGAATTGTTTCAAAGAAGATATGATAATGGCTACAACATTTATGATGATCAAACGTATGTATCATGGCTACAACAACAACATCCAGATGACCTTCCAGAGAATTTGTCATCGAGCACCGTCTTAGAGACACAGGTAAATGGGGAGCAAGCTGAACCACCGAACTGTAATACTAGTACCGAACGTGACAGTACTGCAGACAAGGAAAATGTAGTGCCATCACCAGAACAGCCTATGGACAGTGCAGCAGACAAGAAAAATGTAGTACCATCACCACAACAGCTTACATACAGTCTCTCAGCTAGTCTAGCAAATACCAGAGTGTTTGTGTCAGAGCTTCGGGAAATTTTGGGTGAAAGAAGAGTAGTATCGAAAACATCCACCAAATCTAAATCAACTGCTAGAGTGCTCGCAAGTGCTGAGTCTTTAGCACTTCTAATTGAAAAGGAAAAGAAAAATAAGAAGAGGAACAGAAAGCAAAGAGAAAAGAGGAGCGAGATAGAAAACGACAAGAGAAAGAAGAAGAAAAGAAAAGCTGAATCGAGAAGAAAGAAGGATGAAGAGAGAGCAAAGCAAAGAGCACAGAAACACAAGAGGTCTACAAACAAGACACAGAAGGCACCAGTGGTAGCTGAGCTTTCTTCTGACTCAGAAATAGAAGACGAAGATCAATATAGTGTACAAGACAAGGACATTTCTAGTAATGAATGTGCCATATGCTTTGGGTTATACCAGGATGATTTGTCAAGTGCTGGAAATCTGATGAGGGAGTGGGTTGAGTGTACTAATGAATGGTGCAAGAAGTGGATGCACAGCCAGTGCTTACAAGTTAACAATGACTTGTATGTGTGTGGAATCTGTAAAATTACATAAATTTAGCTAATTTGTCTGTGCATAACTCTTGAACTATAGGTTCAAATGGATTCATTTTTTAGGTGTAGACCCCTCTCGTAATAGTGGTTATACTGTTTGCATAGTTGTATTGCTTCATGAAATTCCTAGCGATCTCACCAGTTTCTTGGAAAAAGTCGATAATAGCTAATTGGAAAATGCACGTAAGTCGATTATAGATGAACGTACGCCCTTAGCCATAATCACCACTGTATTTGCGTAGTTCTAATTGTGGGACTGATATTTAGCAGACGTTTTGGGCGATACTTTATCTAGTTGTGTTGAAAATTTCACTGTTCTACAACGTTGTATGGCTGATTTATGACGCGCGAGACGTTAACTGGTCGATAACCGGTGAGTTACGCTAGCTGGTATATCATTATCAGTACTTAAGTGATGGAAACGTTTTCAAAAACGCTTATGTAACAACTTTAAATAGGCTGTAGGACCAAGTATCCTACAGGACTTTGGTGCTCTTGCTGTAAGGCCTTAATATACAAAATGGAGCGTTGCTGACGAAACAATCTGGCCCGGCTGCCGCAATACAAGTTTGGCTTGTATTGTAAAAATGGACCTAAGTGAGCGCGTCTAAAAGTGCGTCTGTTATCCCGATAACTGGGTCAGGCTCACGAAAAAGCTGGGAATAGAATACGTCGTCTTAATAAACTTCGCTGTACGCAAGGAAATTTAGTGATTATTACAACATACACATGTGAGCTAAAACAATAATATCAAACTAATAAATTCAATTTGCACGTAATCAAAATGTAGGTCAGACCCGGATAAATTGTAAAGCAACCGAATCATCCCGCCTTAGTTTCAAAGCTGGTCAATAATCACATCATACTCTGCACATAGTTTTGTACTTCGGTTATAAGTTATTTGTATCCATCATGAGATGGACGAAATTCGCCACTACTCCAGGTTAGACCTACACACATACAAGTAAATTTGAAAAAAAAAACCCACGATATTTAGGTTTGTAGAACCTATTATTGTTAATAACTTACAGTTGTATGATTTGAATGGCCTTGTAGTTGGCATACAATCTTTTGAATTGATACTTGCTTCTCTGCTATAGCTATATTCCTCACGCTTGATTGCTAGGTACGTAGCTATTGTGTAATTGACAAATCAGCTGAATGATCAATCAGTGTCGCTTTGCTTTATGTGTGATATCTCAGTAGCAGCTAATTTACAAAAGCTGAGTTCACATCAATAAACTTATAATTCACTCTAATTCACACTCTGAAAGTATTAAACACAGCACACATCTATATAGCTAGTCACACTAAGAGAATGTTCTAGAACTGCAAAGAATATTAAAATTACAAGTAACTAAAAATAGCTAATTTTATTCATGAACATTATAATTAATCTACATACTGTAAGATTATTGTCTCTGTACAGTTCAAATTATACAGTACTATGTGACTTCGTCCATCAAAGTTAAGTGTAAGATGGTCTGGAGGTGGGCATTGTTGTAGCAGATAATGTCTTTCAGGAGGTTCTGTTGTAGCTGGGTTTGTGGTGCATTTTTCAGCAAATCAATTTCACCAATGGGTGTTCTGATGATGAAATTGTTTCTGCATAAAGCATATACATAACTATGCCATGTATATGACTGGGCACACTTACAATAAAATGTATATCTGTGTATATGTGATGAACTGTAAAGTGATACTGTGATAATGTAACACTTTGACACCTCAGATCAAAGGAATTCCAGAGTATACATTTGCCATGTATACCTCTTTACAGGGAGACATCTAAATGTACACAGTGTACATTGAAATGTATCCTGGGAAAGTAGTTGTGCTTCTAAAAGAGCAAGCCAGTTTCATCAAGCAAGCATGGACTTGATGTGGATGAGTAGTGTTATCACCCTCTGTATGTTTTATACAAGCTTAGACCAAAATCGATTGAGGCAAATAAATTAATGCTATAAGGTGATGATTATGATCATGATCATATGTGACCGGATTTGCGAAAAGGTACCTTTTTCACACATAAAATTTGACCCATTTTTTCAACTTTCAAACTTTGTAACTTTTGTATCATTGCAAGCATGTGTCTGTAATATTTCATGAGTATGCCTACATTATGTGGCTACAGTTTGATACAAAAAGAAAGCCAATCAGTGCAAGGAGTCAACAGTTATGGCATTTTGTCTGCTGGTATGTCAAATGTGTGAAAAAGGTACCTTTTCGCAAATCCGGTCACATATTATGTTGGAAAGACAGCAATGTGTGCTGATATATATTCATATAAATTGACTTATAAAGGTTGATCCAGGAATTCGTCATAACTGCATAGTGGCAGCCCATTCCATTCTTTAACAGTTCTGTAAAAAAAGCATTCTTGATAATGTTGGGTGTGTGATGATGGTAATATAATGTAGTTGGTGGAATTGTCTGGTGGTGGAGGTTTGTGGCAAAAAAAGGGGCATTTGTATGGCTGGCTCTTGATGGTGAACAATTCTAGATAAAAGCATCAATCTGCTGGCTTTCCATCTTTCTTCAAGTGTAGATCAATTGATAGTTACCACAAATTGAAGTGTTGCCACAAGAAGCACTCAAATGGAGGCGTTTCAGTATCCTTGCCATTCTACAAATGTTACTTAAAGTCCTACAAAGCATTCAAGAGTTTAAACAAGCTTTTGAATGCAGAAACACCCACATTATTGACAACAGAAGTCAACCACGCTTATTAACAGTGTTGGGGGTAACGCGTTACATAATAATTATTACTTTGGTGGTAACTAAGTAATATAACGAAATACGCTAATAAAACAGGCATTAAATATAACTCAAGTTACATTAATTGCAAATGTAACACGCTACCTACCCATACACAAATTTCTACCATGAAACAGGTCTGTCACATGATTAGGATTTGCAGATCTGTCTCTAGGTGATGGCAGGTCTGTATTTGAAACTGTGACTTATCTTGTTCTGTTTTGTCAAGTGGTCGTCACTTATCTGTCACATATGTGTTATATCTCTGTAATGCACCAGCAATTGTAAGGGTTTCTACAGAGCTTCTACAGGTTCCTACATGGCATTCACTACCCACCCTACATGTTCATTAGGTAACCATAAAATATTCATTGATTTATAATAATAAAGTAATGAAATAACAAGTAGCTAATCAAATGTTACTGTCTCTTGCACTAGGTCACTGCCTTTTTATTTTCCGTCTGGCATTGCAGCAACAGTCATTGACTGCATCTTTCAAGTCAGTTTTTGCAGTGCTTGGAAACTTATTGAGAACAAACTCTATAAAATAAAAGGTAACCACAATATTTACAGTATGATAACTCACTGTAGCATGCCCCAAGTACATGTACATCTTGATCCAATGCTATATGATCTTTTTTCCCTCCACCACAGGCATTTGACCGACTTAAAATATCATCCGAGAAGAAAACTCCCACAAGATTTCGCATTAACCGGGTAGCAGTATGGCGGCAGCTATCTACAGCATCATCTAATGCTCTCCTGGTGATAAACACACCATATCCTTCCACTAATTCAATAGGAGGAGGCAATTCCTGTTGAAGTAAATGACAGTCACAGAACTACTGTAAAATAGTTATTACCTTTTTGAAAGCTGTACTTTCCATATGAAGTCTCTAAATTATATTTATGGTAACCTTGTAATGTTGTAATAAGTTTAGTGTACCTTTGCAGAAGTTGAGTTTTCAGTAAAGTAATGCTAAAATGGAATAAACATTATAATTGAATATTTGTACACAGGATGTGTCAGAAATTAATGTAATGGATGCATACTTTTGGGGCTCTGCTTGAAGTACTAGCTGATGAGGATGACAATGAGCTGGTTGAGCACTACAAATATATGTTAATGCATGTATAATGCTGAAGTATTTATCATCAAACCTTAAAGGCTCCAGTAGTGCTACTGCAGCTTGACGATGACGATAAATTACCCTGATTTGTACAACTTAGATGCATTGCATGTGTAGTATTGTTCTATTTTGCTTACCATGCCAGAGCTACTACTTAGATTTGACCAGCAATCATAATGCTGTGATATTATTAATGAACAATTGTTAGCTTACAGTGGTCATTACATACCACAGGTGCTCCTAATCCTGGAAATGGACTAGAAGTATTATAACCCTGTAAAACACAAGGTATTATTGCTGTACTGTATCATCTAATGATAAATCCTACAGAATAGTCAGTGTACGGATGATTGTATTCTTCTTCATAGTATGAGTCATCCTGAAAAATTTTATGAAACATGTACTTACACTATATAACAAAATAATGCGAGCATACTTACCAAATAATTTTGTGCATTCCAATAGCTGTCACTGTCATTTTCATAGCTTCCATACATAGTTATATTGATCATAGTCATACCTTGATACATAGGTAACCTAAAAATTAACATTAAAAATAGTTAGTATAAAGGTTTGCTGTAAGTATATTCATGATTAAAAGTAGCCAATTTACCAATACCTAGTCTAGATGCAGTCACGCATTTGTAGCTACCCACATACATAATCTAATATTGCCGAACAATATATGCCTAGCAGATATAGATATCTTACATTGGATTTATCAGTACTTGTGAAGTTTGCAGCAGAGGTTGCTATATATAAAATCCAACAATATAATCAACATACTGTTATTGTAACAGCGTTAAAATTTCATACATTGAATAAAATATTATATATATATATATAATGCACAAGGTCTGTTAAAATACTTACGTTGGTTTTCACTTTTCTTCTTGCTTTGCCTCTCCCTTCTTTCAGCTGCTATACAGTTAACATATACGTAATTTACATTATTTAATGTCAATTAATAACAAACTTACTTTGCTTCTCCTTGTCAACTGCTAAAGTAGCTATATTTAACCAAACTGACATGTATGGCTGATATGCAGCCTATCAATAACTTACTTTGCTTTTCCACTTCCGTGCTATTTGTGATATCCATCATGCTGGCTCTTGAATCCATATATTTTGCTTTTTGCAATGCAAGTTTTATCTCTTCCTCTCGTTCAGCACTTCCTTTCTTTTTTTTAGGTGGCACTGACTTGGGTGTATTGGTTTTCTTCGTTTTTGGCAGTGGTTTGGCAATTGTAGCGTCACTTGTCACATGGTCTGGCTCTGACGATGAACTTGAAGTTACAGCACACCCTAAAAACTTTTCTTTAGTGAGTTCATAGTCAACTAGTTTCTGGGCATCTGCTTGCAACGAATGATAATCTCCTATAAGAGTATATAATAAAACTCGATTTTTTTTCACGCCATAGCCAGCTAGCTAGCTAGCTATGCACCTATCAATGTATTGCCCCACCACCCCCCCCCCCCCCCCCTCGGGCGTAAGTGGGGCTTTACAGGGGGAATTGACACGAAACTGCTGCCCCACTATGGGGCATTTGACGATCGTTCAGTAAGTGCCCAAATATTTTTTGTTGTAACTTCCTTCGCTATGTCAAATCTCGAGTTAATCCCGCGTTGCAACTGGGGCCAACGGTGGGAATACGACACGATAGGTTTGCCCTACTATGGGGCATTTGACATTCGGCTGTGTCAAATCCCCACTATAGCCCCATATATGCCCGAGGGGGGGTAGTGGGGCAATACATTGATAGGTGCACTACAACAAACACAATTGTTAACAAACCAGATAACTTAAGAATCTCCACGTCGTAGTATCGTTTCCCTTTGACAGGATACCTCATCTTTGTTTTCATCCCTACATGCAGCTTGTCCTTGTCTGCATCCTGTACTGCTGACACGGGCTTCGTTCCAAATTGCTCGTCTGCTATCCATTCCACAAGGGCGAACTTCTTCGTCATTTTTAGCTACGTAGCTATTCACTTGCTTTCCCTTAAATAGCTCAAGCACAATCCTGCATATACAATCAGTAGCTAGCTACGTCAATTGTGTTAGTTGCTCACAAACAACAAGTTATGTAACTGCACAATTTTTCTTGATTGAACGTATACTGCCCGCTTTCAATTAAACAGAGCACGTGACTATACATAGTAGCTATGATGTAGCTATGCGCATAAAATTGTTTCCGTTTCAATTTGCTCGGCGGAGTGCATGTTCATGCAGTGCAATAATAGCTATTTTAGTAACCGGCTCGATACGTAACAATCTTTATCGCTGTTAAGATACTACATGGCAAGCAATCGTATGCAGCGAACCAACAAAGCAGTGCATCAGTAGAACAACGCGCTATCGGCTTAGGAAGGAGAGCATGCGCAAATGCATCTCGAGCGATTTCGATGATAGCACTCATCGAGAGCTCGAGGCTACGGAATATGACGATAGTACATTGCAAGATTATTACGATCATCAGACAGGCCATAACCTTGATGGTAGCTTTCATAATCCGATTGACCGCCATCAAAGCTGCATAGTTTTAGATGAGGCTGAAGATAACCACTTAGCGAACCACTCCGATTGTATAGATTGTAGAGAACCAGACTACCACATGTACTACAGTGATGACACTGAGAGTGACAGTAATGATATCAATGACACTGACACCAATGCTGACGTCCACACATCTGAACCAACAGTAACCAACCTGGAACTATTTGAAGGTTCTTCACTTAATACATTAACAAGCAATGTGCTTATATTGAAATATAGCATGAAACATAAGTTGACTAATGATGCACTAGCAGACTTGTTAAAGTTGCTTAAGCTTCACTTACCTACTCCTAATCATTGTGCAGAGTCAGTGTATTGTTTAAGAAAGTCATTAGATCAATTTGTTACTGGCTATGTACACATAACTCATTACTTTTGCAGCAGCTGCACAACTGAAGTAGAAGTGAATTGTGCACTATGCCCTAATTCTGACTGTGAGGCAGCTTTAGTCAGCAATGACAGTTGGTCATCATTTATTGAGATCCCAATAGAGCAGCAATTAAAAAAGATCATCGAGAGTGAGTTGATAACTATACCATCAAGTGATACCATAGATGACCGAATGTTGAAAAATCACCCTTATGGGTGCAATCGCCACCTCAATTCAAAACACCAAGTTTAATCGTAAAACATTGTACTTAATCATTAAATTTTTACTGTACGCCGGCATGCATACATGCATTATATTTATGCATGATGTATATTATTGGTATTCCTAGGAAACTATTCGCTAATTGAAGACACATTTCATAAAGCATTGGATCATATCTCAATGGATAAGTATACAGATATAACCTCTGGAGACTTGTACAAAAATCTAGTGTCAAGTAATAGAGCAAAAGAGATCAAAAACTATATTACATTGTCACTTAATACAGATGGCATTCCAGTTTTTCATTCATCTGGCTACTCATTCTGGCCTCTATACTTATCCATAAATGAGCTACCCTTCAAACTGAGGTATACATGTACCATATGTGAATATATATTCTTATAGTTTGTATGTATGATTATACTGTAAACTATACTTAAATGCATTTGCTGAATATTATATTAACAGATGTACAAGTACTAATTTTAATTAAACTGCTCATTTTTGTTTATAATTATGTGTTTGATATATGATTTATTGTAGATTTGTTCAAGAAAACCGTGTATTTGCTGGGTTGTGGTATGGATCTGTGAAGCCCGACATGACAATATTTTTGAAACCAGTTGCCAAAGAGTTACAGAAGCTTCAACAAGAAGGCTAGTTATAAATAATGTCCACTGAGTGTGTACTCGTGCATGTGACTTTAGAAAATTGGTCATGATATATGTCACATTTTACCAATTGCAGTATATTATGTAGTTGCCTGCATGTGTTTGCTACATACTGTAGGTATTGTTATTAACCAGTCTCAGCTTGTCTGGAAAGTGTTTCTACTGTGCTTTGTGTCAGATTTGCCAGCAAAAGCATTGGTGTTAAACTTCATTCAATTTAATGGATACTGGGGATGTAGTAGATGTTTGCAAAAAGGTTATGAAACTTAAGTGTGTATATAGATATGTCCAATACAATGTTTATGGTAGGCATTAGTCCATGCACATTGACCTGAAAACTCATTAAAGCATAAATAGGGACCCGCCGATTATGCTCATAATTTTACCTATTATGCTATGCTGCACTGCTCAAAAATTCACCTATTATGCTTAAATTAATGCTCAATATTTACCTATTATGCTCGATTATGCTCAATATTCATGCCTTAGTTCATATGCTTTGCTACTAGTTTAACATTGTATAGAAAAAAAAAGGAGTGGCTGGAGCATAAATAATAAATTCTTGCTGCATATAAGAGAAAAGATCGATATACTCTAATAAAACAGTCAGTTTGATGATTGTTCTATTAGAGTTACTGACTGCTCTATTAGAGTATATCGATCTTATTTGCAATTGTCATTTTTCCAGCAAGAATTTATACTATCGTACAAATATTTAACCTATTATGCTGGCATTATGCTCAATGCTTTTAGGTACCTATTATGCTCAAAATTATGCCAGCATAATCGGCGGGTCCCTAAGCATAAATATAGTTGGCTAACTACCTGTTTTGCATAAATGATTTTAGCCTTACTCAGACTCATTTAGTGCAACCACATTACAGTGGGTACTTTTTGTAATAAATTTAGTTTACTTGCTGACTGACTTCCATGCATGTGTCAGTATTTCCAAGCAAAATAATTCATATGCATGCATAGCTACACAAATACGTTTTCATGAATTATAGGTTGCAGAATAAGCTGTGACGGTAGCAGTGGTACCATTCAAGTATATCCATATATAGAAGATGATCCATGTGGACCACCACGGACTCACTAAATGACCATTGATGTAGCTACAACCTCAGATAGCCCAGATTCCACAGTACGTTCTAAAACAATTGTTCAAGAATAATGATGTCATTTATAGAGATGTGGAGTAAAGGGACCTTCATGGCTAGGAGCAATTCCATGCTATGATATCATTCATGGTAGTGCAGTGGACTACATGCATGCCTCTTTGTTAGGTGTATGTAGACAGGTGTTAAAGCTGTGGTTAGAATCAAAGCACAGCAAGGAGCTCTGGTATATTGGCAATAAATTTGATGATTTAGACAAACGGCTTTGCACCATTAAACCACCTGTTGAAATCAAAAGAACTCCGCGGAGTCTTAAAACTACCAGGAAATTCTGGAAAGGTATAAAATCATGTACTACTAGTAATAAACCCACAAATAATGCTCAATTATTGCATCATTGCATGGCCAGCACAATTCATGTTGTCAAGGATGTGGCTATTATTTTAGTGGGCACTGGAAATTAATCAGCAGCCATACTACATATAAAGTTGGTTTCAACAAACAACCACGACTTGGTACAAGTACAACCAAGGGTTAATAATATCAGTATGGTAGACAGAGTAATGTACCCAACTGCTGTATATATATATTATACATAGTCTTAGGAAAATGTGCCCATAAAGTCAAAAGGCTTTTAAGCTTTCTATATTAGACTGGATAGCTTTGTATTTGACCACACATTAGCTCGAAGCCTTTTGAGTTTTGACAAACCTTTGACCCCCTTCCTTACTGAAACCATTTAACAAAATTCATTTTGTGTGGGATCATCTTTTGCACCTACCACATCATTAACTCTTGCTAATATATAGAGAGGGACTGTCAACCTTGCTTATTACCTCTTGGTACAACTGTGTGCACAACAGCTATTTATCACTTTCGGTTCATTGTTAGCTGCACAACAAGCCTGGGTGTAGTTTATATTATACTGATTGTCTTAGCATGGTTCCTGCTAATTATGTTCATGCAGTGGTTGGCAGTGTTTTAGTTATATGATTATGGTACTATGTAAGCCATACAAACTATCATTACAAGTTGCTACATAACACTCATATGTAGAGACTTTTACATTATATAGTGTACTAGCAAAATGATGACATAATAATGTTGCTGTTTCTAGCTCATGAACTCCGTGCATGGCTTTTGCACTACTCTCCATTTGTATTGTACGGTCTGATTGATAAAAATTATTATGAACATCATCTACTTTTTGTCGAAGCTATTTATTTGCTACTTAAGGATGTTGTCAGGATGTGTGATACAAGGCAAAGTTCTTTGTTGTTAAATAAATATTGTTACTTGTTCTCTACTTTGTATGGTAAGTGCCTACACAAAAATAGCCTATACACAAAGGCACATTAATTTGCTCTCTTTACATAGGAAAACACCACATGTCAGCAAACGTACATTCAATGTTACATCTTCCTGAAGTTGTCAGAGATTTAGGTCCACTCTTTGCAAATAGTTGTTTTCCTTATGAAACTGCAAACGGTGACATCCTTAAGCTTTTTCATGGATCACAAGGAGTAGAGAAGCAGGTAAGCTAAGGGTGGTATATTTATAAAAGTACTTACAATTAATAAACATACAAACAGGTAGTAAAGAGAGTACGTGACACGCAAATGTTATCGGATACTGCAAGACTGACTCTTGTACCAGACAGCCATGAACTGGATTGGTATTTAAGAATGCACTCAAAACAGAGACACAATATGTAAGTGCTTTGCCATAAATAACAATTTCATGTTTTTTGTTGTGGATTTTGCAAATCAAACAAAATTTCAACAACAATGTACATACATTTCCACACAAACTGAAAAATGACCTAATTCTTAGGAGACATTGAGCACTATTAATCCTATAACCTTGTCTTAAAATCATGAAATCTGCTTTTAGAACAGGACTAGTGGGAGTAACACATAGGCTAACCGTACGTACTGTTATACTTATAATATCTTCTTATACATTCGCTTAGGAAAGGAAAGGTTTTAGTGACAGATAAAATATTCCTCATTGGTAATCCATGCAGAGATTCTGACTTACAACCACTAGAATTAGACTTACTAAGACAGAGTGGGATAACATTGTCAGCTTACAACTGTTACCCTCACTTGTACCTACTAAACACTTGTCGAACAGTAACAACATGTTCAGCTTCAAAGGCTAAGAAAAGAATAGATTACTGCATCATGTATGAAAGAGATGATGGTGTCCACTATGGTTTGCTACAAAAGTTGGTCATGTTATCACTTAGATGCTTTGCAGTTTTAATACCTCTACTGGAATCAACAGAAAATCTTTGCAGCAATTGGATTTCAATGAACAACTTCCATAATCATTATAGACTGTGCCATCCACCAAGGTCAGTCACAGCTTCAAGTACTACCTGCCTTTGACTTTATGACTTTTATCTAGAGTTGAAGATACCATTCTTATAGATACATCAAGAATCATAGACAAGTGTATTTACATAGATGCACAAAATGAACTTAACCTTGTTTTTGTAAGCATGTTTCCTAACAGTAAGGCTAATATTATTACTACAAATAACGAAGTTACTAATCTTGTTAATAATCCACTGAGTAACGCTTAACCACAACAAAGTAATGAAGTCTACTGAATGAAGCTTATTCACCAACTCCTTACTCATATCCAAGTTTTACATATTGCCAAGCAACAAAATCATGTCACGCGATAAGGTAGTGGTTACACACGTGACAGCTTAGCTGTTGAACACAAGGTGATATAATGTTTTAGACAATTTATCATGTGATCGTTTATTATTAAGTTATAATTACTACTTTTGGCTGTAGGCACAAGCCTACAGACCTTTAGTACACCATGTGTATAGTCAATTCTTGTATCTGTATGTGTACCTAAGCTCATGCTTGTATGTGTGTACTATAAAGCATTATGTAATATTATTATTATAGGTACTTTATTTTATGGGTAATATGTAACTGTAACTAAATAGTTCTGTTGCAAGTAATAGTAATCAAATCCAAAACAGCCAAGCTGTAAGAAAGAGTGCAGCCCTCAAAAAGGCTATGGTGGAAAAGATGTGAAATCCAAGGCGGCAGCCAAGAAATGGCTGTGATGGTATGTTAATGGTAAAAAGAATAATAACGACAATTCAGGTAAATTTGGTGCCGCTTGGTCTTTGCACAAAATTCACCTGAATAGCATTATTAAAAATTTTACCATTAACCTACCATCACAGCCATTTCTTGATCACCACCTAGAATTTCACATCTTTTTTCACCATAGCCTTATTGAGGGCCACACTCTTTTTTTTTACAGCTTGGCTGTTTTGGATTAAGTTTCACTTCTTTTTGTATTTGCATACCCCAAAGTCAGCCATAGGCCAGCTGTGGAGTTTTTAACCTGTCTTTTTTTTCTTTACCACAGGAAGAAGAAAAGATAAAGCAGATGTTAAATATTTCTGATTTTATCAGTAAATGTACAAATTATAATATATATAAAACGTATATTATTACAGAACTCTCTACATGGTGGTTTCTTTATAATTGAACACTCTACAAGGTGACTTCTTCTAGCTGATATCTCTACAGGGTGAATTATTTGTAGTTGAACTCTCTACAGGTGATTTGTTTGCAGCTGAACTCTCTACACGATGGTTGCACATAACAAGTGATAGTAGAAGGTTCTAAATCATCCATTTGTGATGTAACATCTGGTGTTCCCCAAGGGTCTGTTCTTGGACCAGTTCTATTATTGATTTATATCAATGACATCATTGCCAACATCAAAAGTGAGGTTCATCTTTTTGCAGATGATATTCTTATTTACAAAACCATTAAAACACTACAAGACTATAAAATACTTCAAGATGATTTAAACTCACTAGCAAGATGGACAACTACTGGATGATGGAATTCGATATCTACAATAATGTAAAATTTTACATGTAACAATACACCATAACAAGAGTACCTTCCCATACAACATGTCTGACATTTCACTGGCTACAGTAGTAGAACACAATAATATTACCTTTGGAAACATCGACACAATAGATCTCGAAACATTTAAGAACGCTGTAAGTAATATAATATGTGATTGTAATGCTCATTAGCATGTTGCCCCTAGTGGGATTTGCTAGTTAACAACAACAATAATAATAATAATAAAATGGTGGTTTCTTTGTAACTGAACTCTCTACAAGGTAAACTTCTTCTAGCTGATCTCTCTACAGGGTAATTTGTTTGCAGCTGAACTCTCTACATTAGGGTCCGCAAACCAAAAAATCGATATCTTCAAATCGACTTACAAACTATAGTCATGTGTAGGGGTAGGTCTAATCAAGAAAACACTAGAGTGGCAGCAAATTTCATCCATGTCTTCTAGTGAAAATAACGTAAAATACCTTGAATTCGATCGATTTTTCGCCGTCGTAATCTACAATGTTATTCTTTTGGGCCAAAACTCTCTCTCAAGCTTTGCGAGGTTGTCCACTCTTACTTTGGAGTATAGGTAGTTTAATATAATTAATTACTATTTGATAGTGACATCGTGCGCATCGCCGATCGGCAAAAAAAAAGACGATTCGTGATCTGGAGCACAGTAGACTTGCAGGAAATACTGCAACATTTACTGCAGTGATCACCTCCAAGTCACGTACCTGTGTGCAGAATATGGTGTGGATTGAAGTTTATTGACCATCTGGCTGAGACCAGCCAGATCCGATTTAGCGAAAATTTCCTCCGTGATTCAACAAATACTGCAGCTTCGTGCAAATTAACACCTTTAGGTATGCTGAAGTATGGAAATGATTGCTCAGAGCAAGTATAAACTAACAGCAATGGCTTGATTACTGACGGAAAATTTTACAATTAGCCGATAA
Source organism: Dysidea avara (assembly GCF_963678975.1). Classification (NCBI taxonomy): domain Eukaryota; kingdom Metazoa; phylum Porifera; class Demospongiae; order Dictyoceratida; family Dysideidae; genus Dysidea; species Dysidea avara. The sequence goes on from NC_089273.1 coordinate 35,640,523, forward strand.
TTCAATTTATTTCCAGTGCAAAACTAAAACTCTTATAATGAAAGTTCTACAGTATTCAGCATAATGTTACTGACTTGATATGATTATAAATCACTGTGAGCACAGTAAGATGATCATTTCTGTAGCAAGGATGGAGTCCAGAGGTCTTGAGTGCATGGCCAGATCTATAAAGCTATAGCTATGCAGGTCATGCAGCATAGCTATAATCATGCACACCTTTTTGATAGTTAAATTAGAGCTTATAATGATCTGATCATCTATTTTTATGTGATATTCAGATGCAGTAGCATGCAAGGTAAAAGGTGTGTTCCCCAGACAAGTTTTACATGCCTTGGAATCACATCTGCATGGAAAATTATCATACAAAGCCGTGATATTTCCTGGTAGCTAATTTTGTACCAAAGTACCAATTGCAGTCTTCTCAATCATGTCTATCCTGTGCAAGACATAAAAAACATAGTATTACTTCCATGTCTAAAAATGAAGTTTAGTTATTTGTGATTTGGAAGAAATTTTGATTTTAATTGTTATATTGAGATGCCAATTGGATGATTTACTGGAACTTAAAGATTGACATAGTTATAATGGATTAGATTAACATTTAATAAGAGCAGTAGTCATATGTCACTGAATTTAGAGTAATTATCACAATGACTTTGTCATACTAATATAGATCTGTTCACAAAATTCAAATAGTTGAAAATTTGTCATGCACTGGGTCCTGATTTTGAAGTTTTTGAGGTAGAATTTTAGTAGTTTGGAACATTACATGGAATGTATAAGAGTGGTCCACACACACTGTTAAAAATGGGCTGTGCCTGACACACGCATATTGTGTGTTAGCCCACGCCCACCTGCTCACACGTATCAGTGTGACGGTCACGCGATTCAATTTTGTGTGGCTGCCACACGAGTTCGTGTGCGGTATCCAGTCCAGCGTGTGGCTGGTACACACAAGCCACAAGGTGGTGTGAACTGGAGGGATGATTCTTGACCAGTCCAAAAGTGGAGCAATCGCTGTGAGAGGTATGTTTCAATGTATGTGCTGGGTTGCACACTTTATACACACACACTCCGGAGGCTCAGTGACTCCTTTGCGGCACTCCATACCAGTTTTAGTTCCAGTACATATGAAACTATCTTCTTTATGGTAGCCTCGATGGTAGCGACTTTAAACCTTACGCAAATTGCTGTGATTGAACTGACACGCGTGCTATTTGGAATCTTGAAAGTTTTTGGAATCACATGGTCAACCTTATAATTACCACAACTAAAGGTAGTGTATACTACATCACTGCTACACAGGCCCTAATTCCTGCTGAAGTATAGAAAATACATGTATGTACGATGATGGCTAGATATGACCTTGTGTGCACTACGCAGCAAAGCTACGGCTTCAGGTTTCATAGTGGTTTAGGGCAAAAGTATTGAGTATAAATCTTCCCTAAGTGGAATAACTCACCATGGCACAAGTATGTTATGTACTTTTTACCTAAGTACTATATCTTTCAGTGATTCCTTCAATTCGTATTAGCATTAAAATATTTTTCTGAGCATATATAGAATGTGTATGTTTTTGCCCTCATAAATTGGTGGATGTATTATTTTTGATGATGCAATAAAGTGCCATGCCTTAGTGCACACAAGATCTATAGGAGATACTGAGAAACTATAATAACAGCCTGTACTTGGGTGTTAAATTATGATATTATATTTTATGTTTTAAAAGATACAGGAAACGGCCCTAAAGGCATGCCCATTCAGCACACTGTAACACTATGCTAAGATATGTTCTGTTTAAAAGGTTTTGCCTATACCTACACCTGCAAACAGAACCTACAGAACAGAAAGAGCAATGAGAGCCTTGGTAAATTACGAACAGTGGACACCCTGGACTCAGCAAGTACGTGGAGGGAATGCAGGGTGTCCAGAGCTTGACATCTGGAGCCACGGATACACATGATTGAAGACTTGAGCAATAACTAACCAATTCTTCTTTGTATTAACTGTTTGGGAGGCTCCCCTGCGAGTCTTTTGCGATAAAGCTCACTAAAGTCCCTAGTAAGAGAAGAGACACGCAAATAAGAGAAAATGAAAAGGACACAACCTGTGCAGGCCTGGTACACAAGGCCTATGATATATCTACAGTGTATATATTGGCTTGAAAGTGAGCCATGCAAATGGGCTGATGTACTAGTATATTATTTGTGACCAGGCCTGCGAAAACAGGGCATGTGGGCACAAACTACACCCCATCACTCTACTGGTCATATCTCATTACTGGAAAAGTATATTTCCATTCTGTACCTTGCATCATTATGCCAATGAAATGCTTACTAAGTGCTGAAAATTGCAACACCATAGCATAATGGTACAAAACGTTATGAATGATGAAAGTGTGATAAAGTAGGCAAAAATCATGTGCCCACATGCCATATTATCGCAGGCCCGGTCACATTTATTGGCTCAAAGCAGTATCATGTAGGGAATTTTTTGACTGAAGCTTTAAGACTACAGCTTCTCATTTTGTTGTGAGTTAAGTATAATCTATTTTCAACTTTTCTTCAAGGTTATACACTATCGTAACCTCTAAAGTCTGTAACAAGCTGTAAGCTCAATTTCATTCTTACTTTTGTGTATACAGTATGTTGTAAATTTCTAGAGCAAAGTACTTCTTTTGGTTCAGTAAAGCATGATATGTCGTATGCAAGCCCTATTGTTGGCTTGCAAGCCATTGTTTGGCCCTTCTTAGGCTCCACCTCATTGTTGACAAGTGTAGTCCACCAGCCAGATATATTTCAACCAGGTGCATGCTATATAGCCAGCCAAAGACTGGCTACATAGTGTGTTATGTATAATTATACTATAGCTAGTCCTACCCCAGGAGAATTATGCCTGCGATGACTCTCATGTAGCACACAGATGATTCCCAGTTCTGGTTAACCAGGTATAGGCATGTGGTAGCTGAAGGCATTGTCTTTTGTGTGACAGTGTGTGTGCGTGCGTGCACATGTGTGTGTGTATGTGTGCGCACGCTGTGTGCGCACAAGTGTGTTAGGCTTTGCTTTGTTAGTGTAGTCAAGAGTCCATAATATTATGGACTCTTGGTGTAGTGTAACGGCTGACTAAGAAGTTGATAGGAATGCATTCTATCACATGAATATTTTACTGATGTGGACAATCTAATTAGCCATAGTGTACCCACTGCTTTCATTGACCACTAGCTATATGGCTGCGCATAGCTATGATCATTTTATCATGTCTGAGGTCATTACTCTATATAAAAAATATTTTCATGCTCATATATATACCAACTGCATGCATGCATGCACAGATTGCCCACAATCACATTTGCTGTGTGTTTCTTCCGATTCTTCGCAGCTAACAACGAGGAAGATTGAAGGAAGCCGGCTATGACACTAGCTTAGTTAAATATTCTGCATATTGTTACTCATAAGAAAGGGGCCTAAACAAACAGAGAAAGAAAGAAGATTATAACTTTTTCTCCATTACTGACTGCATTTTTACCGGCTATATGACTGTATGCTTCACTGGGTAGCTAGATTCTTTCTGTGGACATGTAGCTAGCACTGCAATCACCCTTGACTGCAATCCATTTTATTTCTTCGATCCAGATCTTTTGGAAAGTATAAAAACTCAATCCACTTTCTTTCGCACATAGATTAGAACAATTCACAGCACAACACTCCCCGCGTCCAGCCTAGTTTGGCATCTTGCAGAGCAGCGGTAACACGTGTCTTAAATTAGTGAGAGCTAGGTACTTAGAAATAATTACCATGCCCTCTGATAAGCTCTGTAGCAATACTAACAACAGCCCGTTTATGATAACGATACTTAACACAACCAATGCAAAATATATAATTCACAAAAATATAGTCCACAAAATAAAACACTAAAATCATTGAATATACCAAATGATTTATTGAATATACCAAATACTTTATTGAACATATCAAATAATTCATTGAATATACCAAATAATTCATTGCACATACCAAATAATGCATTGCACATACCAAATAATTCATTGCACATACCAAATAATTCATTGAACATACCAAATACTTCATTGAACATACCAAATAATTCATTGAACATATCAAAAAATCAATGTGAAACAAATGGCCTACCATAATGCTCCACATATCTGCTTTTCTTACACTCCATTAGTAAAAACAATTATGTACTACAGTTGTAATCTTTGTGGTGAGGACTTTTACAGTTTCTTCAACTTTAATACCATATAACCGGAAAGTTTGGAGGGGGAAAACTTTTGCGAATTTGCCAAGATAGGATTTTGGCGAGAACAAAGTTTGGTGAATTTGTTGAGCTAATACAAATTTTTATTGGACAAAAGATTTGGAGGATTTTAGTTTGGCGAAACATCATTTACTCGCCAAATTCGCCAAACTTTCTGTACAATCCATGTTTTTGACTTAGCACAGATGTGTGTAATCAAGACACACGGTAGTGTGTCGTGCGGCCCAAGAAGCCGGCGCGCCACACCGTGAGTATATTGACAGGAAGAACGAAAACGTAATTTTCACACCTTTGTATCTCGGTGATCACTTATCTGATTGGAACCAAATTTGCTACACAATTGCCCGCCAGCCAAGGGAGTCTACATTCCAAATTTGAAGGAAATCGCTCCAGCCATTTCCGAGATACGAGCTGCCAAAGTTTCGTGTTTTTTTCTTCGTTTTTTTTTCTTCTTCGTCTTTTTGCACACCTGCAAAAATTGCTATAACAAGCAAACGCGTACTCCGATCGCCTTAAAATTTGGCACACAGAAAGGGAGTCCAAAGGCGAATCCTAGCATCAAATTTGGTACAAATCCGATGAATGGTTCAGGAGTTATGACCGATTATTCGCGTAAAACAAGATCGATTTGTTGTCACGCCTACAGGGTAAACCGCTTCATGGAATGAGTTGAAAATTGCTATGTAGATGGAGTAACCATCGTAGGAGTGCCTTTTGGTGGTTTGAAAGGAATCGAGATAAAGACTACGGAGATATGACACAAAACCCAAACTGTGTCACAATTACGCGATCGATTTTTATGAATAAAAAGTATTAGTTTTCACGCCTACTAGGCAAACCGCTTAGAGCAATGAGCTGAAAATCGGTGTATAGCTGGAATAATCTTCATAGAAAGTCCTTGCAGTAGTACAGAAGAATCGGATTACAAACCACTGAGTTTTGATTCGAAAGCCAACTCCGTGTAGCAAATGCGAGATCGAGATACTCTAATAGAACAGTCACCCTAATAGAGCATTCGGCTAATTTATTTACTCCAATATAGAATTTTATTACATCACAAGTTATTCTGTAGGGAGTTCAGCTGCAAACAGTTAATCTTATAGACAGTTCAGCAAGAACACAGTCACCATGTGGAGAGTTAAGCAAATATATCACTATAGAGATTAAGAACATTACAAGTCACACTGAAGAAAGTTCAGCTATAAACAAGTCATGCACTGTGTAGAGAATTCAGCTACAATTAAGTCACTCTCTAGAGAATTCAGTTACACAGAATTCAGCTACACACAAGTCACTGTAGAGAGAGTTCAGCTACAAACAAATTACCCTTTAGAGTGATCAGCTACAAACAAAACACTTTGCAGGGTGTTCAACTGCAACAAATCAACCTTTAGAGCGATCAGCAATGAACAAATCAACACAAATCTACCTGTAGAGAGATCAGCTAGAAACAAATCACCCTGAAGAGAGTTCAGCTACAAAAAATCACCCTGTAGAGACATCAGCTAGAAACTAGACACAATGTAAGGAGTTCAGCTACAAGCAATCACCCTGTAGAGAGTTCAGCTAAAACAAATCAACCTGCAGAGAGATCAGCTACAAACAAATCACCTTATAGAGAGTTCAGCTACAAACAGATTACCTGTAGAGAGATCGGCTACAAACAAATCAACCTGCAGAGAGATCAGCTACACACAAATCAACTTGTAGAGAGATCAGCTACAAACAAATCACCCTGTAGAGAGATCAGCTAGAAACTACACACAATGTAAGGAGTTCAGCTACAAACAAATCACCCTGTAGAGAGATCAACTACAAACTAGACACAAAGTAAGGAGTTCAGCTACAAGCAAATTACCCTGTAGAGAGTTCATCTACAAACAAATCAACATGTAGAGCAATCAGCTAGAAACAAATCACCCTGAAGAGAGGTCAGCTACAAAAAATCACCCTGTAGAGAGATCAGCCAGAAACAAATCACCCTGAAGACAGGTCAGCTACAAAAAAATCACCCTGTAGAGAGATCAGCTACAAACAAATTGCCCTGTAGAGAGATCGGCTACAAACAAATCAACCTGTAGAGAGATCAGCTACAAACAAATTGCCTTGTAGAGAGATCGGCTACAAACAAATCAACCTGCAGAGAGATCAGCTACACACAAATCAACTTGTAGAGAGTTCAGCTACAAATAAATTACCCTGTAGAGAGATCGGCTACAAACAAATCAGCCTGTAGAGAGTTCAGCTAAAACAAATCAACCTGCAGAGAGATCAACTACAAACAAATCACCTTATAGAGAGTTCAGCTACAAACAAATTACCCTATAGAGAGATCGGCTACAAACAAATCAACCTGCAGAGAGATCAGCTACACACAAATCAACTTGTAGAGAGATCAATTACAAACAAATCACCCTGTAGAGAGATCAGCTAGAAACTACACACAATGTAAGGAGTTCAGCTACAAATAAATCACCCTGTAGAGAGTTCAGCTAAAACAAATCAACCTGCAGAGAGATCAGCTATAAACAAATCACCTTTTAGACAGTTCAGCTACAAATAAATTACCTAGTAGAGAGATCGACTACAAACAAATCAACCTGCAGAGAGATCAGCTACACACAATTCAACTTGTAGAGAGATCAGCTACAAACAAATCACCCTGTAGAGAGATCAGCTAGAAACTAGACACAATGTAAGGAGTTCAGCTACAAGCAAATCACCGTGTAGAGAGTTCAGCTACAAACAAACCAACCTGTAGAGCGATCAGCTAGAAACAAATCACCCTGAAGAGAGGTCAGCTACAAAAAATCTCCCTGTAGAGATATCAGCTAGAAACAAATCACCCTGAAGAGAGGTCAGCTACAAAAAATCACCTTGTAGAGAGATCAACTACAAACAAAACATTTTGCAGAGAGTTCAGCTACAAACAAATCAACCTTTAGAGCGATCAGCAACAAACAAATCAACCTGTAGAGAGATTATCTAGAAACAAATCAACCTGTACAAAGATAAGCTAAAAACAAATCAGAGTTCAGCTAAAACAAATCAATCTGCAGAGAGATTAGCTACATACAAATCACCTTATAGATAGTTCAGCTACAAACAAATTACCTTGTAGAGAGATCGGCTACAAACAAATCACCCTGCAGAGAGATCAGCTACACACAATCAACTTGTATAGAGATCAGCTACAAACAAATCACCCTGTAGAGAGATCAGCTAGAAACTACACACAATGTAAGGAGTTCAGCTACAAACAAATCACCCTGTAGAGAGATCAGCTACAAACTAGACACAAAGTAAGGAGTTCAGCTACAAGCAAATCAACCTGCAGAGCAATCAGCTAGAAACAAATCACCCTGAAAAGAGGTCAGCTACAAAAAAAATCACCCTGTAGAGAGATCAACTAGAAACAAATCACCCTGAAGAGAGGTCAGCTACAAACAAAACACTTTGCAGAGAATTCAGCTACAAACAAATCAGCTTGTAGAGAGATCAGTTACACACAAATCAACCTGTAGAGAGATAAGCTAGAAACAAATCACCCTGTAGAGAGTTCAGCTACAAGCAAAACACCCTGTAGAGAGTTCAGCAACAAAGAAACCACCATGTAGAGAGTTCAGCTGCAAACAAATCACCTTATAGAGAGTTCAGCTACAAACAAATCACTCTGTAGAGAGATCAGCTAGAAACTGGACACAATGTATGGAGTTCAGCTACAAGCAAATCACCCTTTAGTGAGTTCAGCTACAAACAAATCAACCTGCAGTGAGATCACCTACAAAAAAGCACCTTGTACAGAGTTCAGCTACAAACAAATTACCCTGTAGAGAGATCGGCTACAAACAAATCAACCAGTAGAAAGATCAGCTACACACAAATCAACTTGTAGAGAGATCAGCTACAAACAAATCACCCTGTAGAGAGATCAGCTAGAAACTAGACACAATGTAAGGAGTTCAGCTACAAGTAAATCACCCTGTAGAGAGTTCAGCTAAAACAAATCAACCTGCAGAGAGATCAGCTACAAATAAATCACTTTATAGACAGTTCAGCTACAAACAAATTACCTTGTAGAGAGATCAGCTGCAAATTAATCAACCTGCAGAGAGATCAGCTACACACAAATCAACTTGTAGAGAGATCAGCTACAAACAAATCACCCTGTAGAGAGAACAGCTAGAAACTAGATACAATACAAGGAGTTCAGCTACAAGCAAAATCACCCTTTAGTGAGTTCAGCTACAAACAAATCAACCTGCAGTGAGATCACCCACAAAAACGCACTTGTACAGAGTTCAGTTACAAACAAATCACCCTGTAGAGAGATCAGGTAGAAGAATTCACCTTGTAGAGAGTTCAGCAACAAAGAAACCACCATGTAGAGAGTTCAGCTGCAAACAAATCACCCAGTAGAAAGATCAGCTAGAAGAAATTACCTTGTAGAGAGTTCAGTTACAAAGAAACCATCATATAGAGAGTTCAGCTACAAAGAAATTACCCCGTAGAGAGTTCAGCTAGAAGAAGTCACCTTGTAAAGAGTTTAGCTACAAAGAAACCATCATGTACAGAGTGCAGCTACAAAGAAACCACCTGTACAGAATTCAACTACAAACAAATCACATTGTATAGAGATCAGCTAGAAGAAGTTACCTTATAGAGAGTTCAGCTACAAAGAAACCATCATGTAGAGAGTTCGGCTACAAAGACACCACCATGTAGAGCGTTTAGCTGCAAACAAATCACCTGTAGAGAGTTCAGCTAGAAACAAAATATCCTGTAGAGAGACCAGCTAGAAGAGGTTACCTTGTAGAGAGTTCAGCTACAAAGAAACCATCCTGTATATAGTTCAGCTACATTTCAAGTCACCCAGTAGAGAGATCAGCTGCAAAAAAATCCTGTGGGGAATAATGGGCATGTAATAAATATATGTATATAATTTGTATAATTACTAATAAAATCAAAAATAATTGAAGTACTAAAATTCTTCTTTAAGTTCTTTTCTTCTTCCTGTGGTAAAGAAAAAAACACATAGGTTAAAAAAGCCCCAAAGCCAGCCATAGGCCGGCTTTGCAGTATGCAAATACAAAAGAAGTGATATCTAATCAAAAACAGCCAAGCTGTAAAAAAAGGTGTGGCCCCCAAAGAGGCCATGGTGAAAAAAGATGTGAAATCCAAGGTGGCGGCCAAGAAATGGCTGTGATGGTAGGTTAATGGTTACATTTTAATAACGACAATTCAGGTGAATTTTGTGCCGCTTGGTCTTGGCACCAAATTCACCTGAATTGTTGTTATTAAAATGTAACCATTAACCTACCATCACAGCCATTTCTTGGCCGCCACCTTGGATTTCACATCTTTTTTCACCATGGCCTCTTTGGGGGCCGCACCTTTTTTTACAGCTTGGCAGTTTTTGATTAGATATAATTATCCTGATAGTACAATACAATTGTATACTACCATTATCACAATAATAATAATATTGTTATTCACTATCACAATGATCGATAGACACAACTATTGCTCAGCTCTACTGAACTCGATGGTTTTAAACACAATATGCTGTGTGGTGGGCATTAAATAGAACCTTTGAGTGAGCAATTTCTAGCATGCCTATAAATATTAACATTTAGCATGTTATCAAAATCTGTTCAGTGTAAAAGTAGGGATTTTCCAGGGTCATGTTATAGAACTGTCATTCGTATCTCTGTTTGCTATCTATTATTGCTTGGACCCCTTCAATGCAGTTATACACTGTTATGTATAGCATAGATACATGTATAATGTACATACACTGTTAAAACGAGGTGTTACAGGTACACCCATCGTAAAGGTGTTCATGTACACCCATGGTATTTACAACACCCTAGGGGAGTATTGTAGCACTTGGGGTGTTATTGAACACCACAAATGTCATTTTACTCCCCAATGATAGCTAAGCCACTGTAAGGGTGTTTGCCTACACCTAGGTATATTGAAACCCATAATTGGATGCTTCTATTGAAAATTAGGTTATAAGTACAGTTTGCTAACTTCTATAAGAGTGACTTGGAAACAACTATGTGGTAAGTATAAGGTGTTGCAAAAATATTATTGCGTACTGCTAATGTGCTTTGTTGTTGGTAGTCATTGAGTATAAATTGAAATCAACATGAAGGTTACTGGAATGCTATAGCAAGCCTACATTTCTTTTCAACAAAATGCCACCATGGAGAGCACTAGAACACCCTTAGGGAGTGTTGCAATGCCCTTGTAACACCTTTTAGTTGCTCCTAGAGCACCCCTGGGGAGTACTACAACTCCCTTCAAAGGAGTTTAATTTAAACAGCAGTTAGAACTCCCCCAAAGGTGATTGGATTACACCCTATTTTTAGCAGTGTACACACAGCCTGTATACCCAATCTTCACATCTCAAGTTGTTCATCTTTTTGAGTGATACTCTGGTGGTACATTATAGTCATTGGAGGTGTGATCACTGTGCTTTGTTTTCTGTAGGAGAACCAATGGTTATCAGTGCAGCCATGGAAGATGGCTGGTAAGGTTTGAGTCTTTAATGGTGAGACAAGACACAAAGGGCAGAAATTTCATGAAATCCAAAATGGCACATGCCACTTGTGAGTTATTTTTGTGGCTTAAAGTTCAGTTTGGTTGTTCAGTGCATCAAACATGTGTAGGAATAATTTGTGTGTGTTTGGGGGGTCATGTATGTGAATGGCACACTGTTTTCACCTTTGTCAACTTGTCAAATCAAATCTTGTCAAAATCTGGTTCCTCTATTTTCCAAAATCATTGGATCCTGAGTGCATTCAAATAATCAAAACGTTTGGGTAAATGAAGCCCCATTTGTTTACCTGCCCTAATACAATTCACATTTTAGACAAAATACTCTAATACAACAGTAATTTCTACTGTTTTATTTTTTATAGTACTATTTGGCTCAGTCAATCGATGGCCGATAATGGAGGGACCCCTGTATTTGGCTATTTGATACCATTTGTGATTGTTGTCACCAATTATTTTGTGTGGCTTCGCTACTGGGTAAAAAGATAACTTAACTAATCACACAGTTACAGCCACTCTGTCTCAGTTATAACCAGTGCATCACTTCAACACTCCCACATGCTGGAATCTAGTGTATGGTTTAATGTACATCCCAACTGAATTTGTACATTTATTTGCCAGGCTAGTCTTTTTGCACCAGCTCATAATTTAAATTACTATGGGTATTTCCTTTCATAATGATCTCTTGTTTGCACAATCTTTAAATCGTAATTTAATATGTGTAAATTTACAGGAAACTCATATGAGATCCTTCATGTTACAGTTTGAGGAGAAATCATGAACAGGTAACCAATACTTCTTGAATGCATGTATATATGTGACCGGATCTGCAAAAACCCGACACAATAGCGCAAGCCTAAATTTCCAGTATAAAGAATTGAAAACAGTGGGTGAAATATTTGTGTATTATTGAAAAACTTGTGTAAATTTTTTGAATGCCACTTTCTTAGTGAAGGAAGGGAGTAACAATAATAACCTGGATATCATCTTATTCGCCTACTCAAGAGGAGTTGGAAAATCTTTGTTTCACTCCAGTAGACCCAAGGATACGCAAGTTATGAGAGTTTGTTTACGTCACGTCGAAGCGATCGTACGCGATCGATTTTTCTTCACGAATTTTACCTTTGTATGCAGTGAAGAAGGGTGATAGAAGGACAAACTTACCCAGTAATTGATTTCCCTATCCATGGCAAACACGATGGTGAAAAGTTTAGCCCAGTACATCAATCTGTTCATAAGTTCCAACCGTTTTAGTAAGCTAGCATCTGTAGTTTATTTCCCTATACTAGCGATTTCCAACAAAAAACTTAACTTTGGCGCCAACACCACAAACTCATGTCCAATTGTTGCCACATACCTAGAAACATGTTCTGAAAATCTTAGGAAAATATCACCTTCATATGCAAAGTTATGGCTATTTAAACATCAACCACTTTTGTACTCATTTTACATTGGAAAAATGGCGCCGAAAAACCAAAAAAGTAGTTCTTGCACTTAATGCAAACAATATGATTTCAGACTATGCCTGATGATATTTTATGATACTAAAAGTGAAAAAAAACAATAATTAACACATCTATAACTCAAAAGTTAGCTAAAATGTCGACATGATACAGCAAGAATTCACAGCACTAGTTATGAAACTACCTCTAAATCCCCCAAATCAACATCCCCATGCAAGTTTAGAGTTAGAATATCTTCTTCTCCTTCATATTGTACATTGTACCACTCTTCTGTACCTACAACCTTGCTTAAAACTTTACCACAATACCACTGTTCAATTCCATTCTCATCCCGCCACTTATGTTTGATATTCTTACCAACAAGGGATTCTTGTGCATAGCTAGCCTTTCCTTGCACTGGCCTTTCATCACTTATCAGCTTTGTAAGGTTTTCAATCAGCTTACCAGCTGAATACTGTTTTCCATTTTTGGAAAACAAAAACAGGTCTTTGTTAGCAAAGCTTTTCTGGTACAAAACTTGTTTTCTGAAGTTCAGTTGTGTCTTGAGTGCAGTGACCTTGGCTGTGTTAGATTTTTGCTTGGCTACCCCACTGGTGATTTCTTCCTTAGATTGCACAAACCATAACGAATTATATCTTCTGTTAACTTTTCTTTTCGTTTCAATTCTCTCTTACGGGCAGCATCCAAGGCACATTGCTTTTCATAAAGTGCTTTGATGCGTCCTTTCAGGATATCCTGTCTTCGTTGCTTATAAAGCTTCTTAAGGGTGCTCGCGGCTATTTGAAGCCATACAACATGCAATTTTTGTATTGTTGCTTATACTCACATAATGCATAAAATGAATCCATATGCTACTTGCGTTGGAAGTGCTTCTCTTTCTCTTCAACACAAACCAAACAGAATTCTTCTAGCCTATACCATTTTATAACAATGCATAGTTCTTTATGAAGCGCTTAAATCGAAACTAGTCCTCCATTTTTCACAGTAGTGCACTGGAAACCACGTTGAACAAACTTCAGCTTATAACTCACAACTCTATGTTTAGTATTAGTACACAGCGTACATAGAACTTAAGTTAGTACTAAAAGTGTACTACACCATTCAAAACCTCATGTTCTCGGTGCCGTAACTCATGAAGCCATAACGCTACGGACAAAATCTAAACATAGACCTCTGGAGAATTTATCAGCGAATCTCCCTACAAAATTTGAAGCCTTCACGGCTATCACTCAAAAACTAGTTTTATTTTTAGTAAACATATGCAAATATTGCGTGCACCCATCATTATTGATACAATAACTACACAAATTCCTATTGACCGCAATCACCAACTTTTCAAAATAACATGTCATAAACGCTGTTCTAAACACAAAAAGGTCTGTTTTCTCTTCTTCACACACAGGAACAGCTTCTTGCTCCTCCTGGAGTCTCCAAGTCGCTCTTAGATAGGTTACACTAGGCACGCCATCATCAGCAGCTTGTAACGCCTTGTGATTCCAGCTGGTAACATTGTCCCCTACATAAGCAGCTTACAATTACAATACTAACTACCAGCATACCCTGTCACTCGAGAAAACAAGGCACAAACGCATGTTGCCTATACAAGCGAAAAGTGCGTTCACACTTGTGCCTTAAATAACACTTACTTTTAAATTAATTCATGTTAGTGTAACTGTTGATCCATCAGACAATCATTTGCTAACACTTCAGTGACGATTCTGAAGCGAAAAGCATGCTATTCTTCCTCATGTTCTCTGGTGCAAAACATGTCCGCTTATACCAAACATGTCCAATTATGATGCAATAGCCACATGTGGTTTCTGGGCTGGCACTTAAACGGCTTCAAATATCAGCGAGCACCCTTAAACTCTGGTGCCTTTTTTTCTGGCTGTCTGAAGCAGATGCTCTACTTCTTCTGATTTTGAATTAAGCCATTTCATTGTTTTATTACTGGAAAATAACACCATTGCTTCTAAAGACATTGTAGTGGCATTTGGCTTCTCACGTAATAGACGATCAAGCTTGCCAAAATCTCGCTCGCTCACTACATTGGTTTTAGGCACTGATGTAGTCTCAACAGTAAGCTGAGTACTAGGAGCATAATGTACACCACCAGGCAAATTGTCTTGTATCAATCGGGAGAGCAGAGCTGAAAAGGCATGACACAATAGCTCTAGCACTTCTTGAGTAGTGGAATCATACTCAGTAGGTATCAAATGATTCCAAATCTCATCCTTCTTTGGTGGGTAATCTACGTATAGCTCAGCACGCCCCTGTAACAATACACTCACATCTTGTGACCATGTATCAAGCTTTGTTATTAAAGTATTGAAGTACGAGTTCATTTCCAGAATGGTCACAGTTGAACATTCAAGAACACGCCAAAGTGGACCAGTTATGACCTTGTTAATCAGCCCCGATGCACGACATCCAGCTACAAGTTCAGGAACTTGTATATCACTGTACACAGCCTTAAGTAATTGATTAGGGGTCTGCCACACCTCTTTGAAAAAATACGCAACATATTCAGCAATGTAATATAAAGCTCCAGCATCATAAAATACAATGTTGAAACGATTACCTCGGAAAGAAACCAAAGGATTCTTCTTTATTCCTTTTGATACCAAAAGGCAGTAAATGATTGATATACACCACTCTGTTCACTTGCATGTTTACAGAGGGCCTTACATGCTGTTCTTACAAGGCAAATAATACCAGATTCAGATCTTCTAAAAGCATTTGAAAGAGCTGCTGCACCAACAGTTTCTTCAAAGTATGTCTGCTCCCACTGCAGCAAGGTAGATTATGCTGTATCTGCCATTCCCACAAGCAGATGTAAACCACAAAAGAAATTTCAGTCCAGTTATCAATCACACTCGGCAAAACTTCTACACGATGCCCTTCCAGCAAAGCATTAAAGTTTTTCTCAACAACGTGCCGATCTGACATTGTGTTCTTGATTTTTGACAAGATGGTATTACCTGACCCTGATTGTGTTACTAATTCCACATCAGACAAAATTTGCTGAAAAGTACTCAATACCTGAGTCTGCTAAACTGGGAGAGTATGTAGTATCTGAAGTAGACACTTGGAGGGAATATAGTGCACCAAGGCATAAACTACCAAAAATGCAAAAAAGTTTAAAATGGGATTATTGGCAAGATAATTATTGCTGCAGATTTAACTTTATGATTTATTAATGAGGCATATGAAAGTTCCCAACTTGGTGAGAAATTTACCATGGTAAACCACAAGTATGCAAAGTTAACCACGATTTTCAAAAATATTAATTTTTGTTTCTTCTTCTCTCTGCTTATCCAAAATTCAATAAACTAGGTATCATTTGAAAGCTCTTTTCACAAGGATTAATTGTTATTGATCAGAATTTTGAAATTCACCTTTGTTCACATTGTATACCCAAAAAACTGTTATTGGTTTAGCTATTTTCAGAGGTACAGCTGTATCTAGTTTCACATGCTTTAGGGTATAAGTATGTAATTTCATATTCTGATAGTACAACTATAGTACATTAAAAGTTATTGATTACATTTTGTGTATCTGTTGCAGGTGATGCACAGGGATGCCAGATAAATGATACACAAATGCGTGCTGAAATTTACGTACATTAAAATATGCTACAATTAATAAAACATAATTGTTACTGTTACTGTTTATCAGATATTCTTCTGTGAGATTTCACTGCTTGTTTGTATTGCTTAACAGTACCTTCAAGCTCCGCTCCTCCTGGAGTACCCTCTAAGTACGCAAACATGTAATGTCGCACCTTAGTAAAGTGCTTTTGTATGCTCTCCAATGGTACAGACTCCAAGGCTGGCACAACATTTTTACGTAAAGAAACTATACTGTAGTTACAATATGCTTTAGAGTACCGCTTTGCTTGAGCCCAGACCCTTTCGATAGGGTTCAGTTCACAGTGGAACTTCGGCAGAAAATAGCATATATGTCTGTATTCCTCAGTCAGCAACCTCTCAATCCTGGACACTTCATTTTGAAAGTAAGGATGACTCCTAAGAATTTCTCTCATCTTGTCTGCATTCATGCCTTTCGTGTTAACACCTCGAAATTCAAGCACAACTCGTAATCCTTTTGGTACCCCATTGGGGTAGTTCATCTTCTGTACTTCTCCACCCCAGTGACCATCTCGCATTACCCGTTGCTTTCCTCCAGACCCTACATTCATCTTACTGACATCTAATGAATTATCTGCCATTGCAGCATGACAACTGCTGTGGTCAAAAATCCACACATGTTTCCAGCCATCTTTCTTTGGGTATTTGAATTCAGCTATTTTAATTGCCTTTCTCATTTGCCGCACAAATTTATCACTGGTCCAATAGCCCTCCTTTGCTTCGCCATATTCAAACAAAGTTCTTGCCTCCATTTGCATTGTTGGATCTACTTCACGTGCTCTTCTATACTCTTCTTGTGTCAAACAAAGGTACCCATTTATCTTGTCAATAAAATCTGAAACAATAATCCCAGATCCTTTACTTTTTGGTTTCATCACAGTTGTGCCTTTTGTTCCCCAAAATGTGGACTGGTCTTCGTTGGCCTGAAAAGTGCTTTCATCATGAAACAGCACAACTGTTTTGTCTATGACTGTTTGAACCGGGCACCGAAGATCACTTGGAAGAGCAGATTTTACGTCTTCAGTGGGTGCATTGCTTTGATTAAGAAATCCTAATCCAACCATTTTCCGTAAAAACTTTTGTCGATATTCAACAACATCTGCACATTCGTGGCCATCTACAAAGCAACCCTTCTTAGCAGTAAGCACCTCAAAACCTAACTCGTGCAGCCAGTGCCTTGCTGTTTCAACAGATATTTTTCTTGGAAATCCTGGCTCCAATGTTTCGTTAGCAAGCAGACCCTCATTAATCCATTCACACAGTTTGCATGCAGTGAGATTGGGCCTGCCCTTAACTTCAGCATTTTGTCGCACATAATTACAAACCTTTTTATTCAACATTTCGTTTTTCCAAAGCACACCAGAACGTTGATATTGGCCTTGTTCCGTTTTGGGAATCTTGCAATCATTGTTGTAAAATTCATCTCTCCATTCTCTGATGGTTTTCTCTGATTTCCCCATCATTAACCCAGTCAACTCTGATGCTTCTGTCTGACCTTTACCGACAGTCTTACAAAGGTGATACTCCAAAAACATAGCTAGTGAATACTTGTCATCACGAGAAAGTTGAGCCACCCATTCTTCACAAAACACTTCAGATTGATGATGTGAGTCGGATTGTAGGCTGGCATTCAATTCAAACGAAGGATCTACGTCTTCATCGTCAGTATTGACAGCTTCAAACGAAAGATTGAGCAACTCTTCCATGGTTTTAGGCTCTTTCCGGTGTCTCCAAATGCGCAGTCGTTTGAGGCGATCTCTAGCGCACTCAAGGTTGACAGAACCATTCATCTGTCTTTTTCTCTTCTTCGGCATGTTAATAACTCGATAAAATATCGAAGGAACAACTGAGAACAACCAATTAAAGAAACAGCGTGTCCGCGAGTATTACGTATGTTGACATCATAATCGGATCAAAAAAAATCTTGAGACAAATTTTTTTCGGGCAATCGCATAACTCCATAATCCGTGGTCAAATTCGCGCAATTTTTTGTGGTTTCATAAAGGCTATTTATCATTATAAACAACATAATAAACAACAAACTACAACTGTTGACAAGAAATTTATGCTCATATTTCTATTTTGGTAGTTTATGCCTTGGTGCACTATAGTAATGCTGACCGAACTTAGAGGTCCCGTCACTATGGAGAGAGAGATTACCTCCTTTCTGTAGCTCTTCACTCAACTGTTGGCAAGCTAATCCTTTCATTTCAGCATACATTCGAGTAAGAGTTGAGATCTGCGGCAATTCTTTAAATTCAAAAGCTGTAATATGTTTAAGAACACACCTGATGACAGGGTCAACATTTTTGATCCCAACATTTAGGCTCAGAAGTTCAATGCAACACTGTCTAACTTTGTCTAAATATTTTCTTTGGTGTTCTTTTGACTCAAATGTATGAGATTCTAGCTCTTGTAGTCTCTCAAGCAAACAAAAATATTTGTTCTCTGAATCATGTAATGACCCTTTAAACATTTCTACCTCTTTGTTAAGGTCTTTAGCAACCACCTGTAAATGATCACATTTCTGAGTGATGGTGTCATACTGATTTTTGGCAATAGCTAATCTATTCTGATAAGATCTAACATGTGTTTTAGCCTGATCTAAACTAAGGTGTAGTTTCTCCTGATCTTCAACCTGCTCTTTTAATTCAACAATCTTTTCATCTCTGCATTTTAACTTCTTGTTGGTGTTACGCACACTCAACTTGCTTAATTTTGCTATGAGATCATCTGTTTTTGCTACTTCCTGTTCTAATTCATTTTGAACTTTCGACAGTTCACAAGCTAGTGCTTTATTAAGAGTTGTTAATACCTCGGAATCATACCTATCATCACACGTCTTCACTTTTGGTAAGGTTCTCTGATTGGCACTAGTTAAAGAATTACTGTGAACTTCACCATCTGCTTCAAGAGAGCTATAGGACTCATCATTGTGCTCTGCGGTTGTAATGAATGGTTCATTTGTTAGTAAATTTACATCATCATTAGGGTGGTTTCGTTTCAGCTGCTTCACTTTACTTTCTATCCTGTATATAGATGATTTCATCACTGCTAATGATGGCAAGGTGGATCTTGGACACAATGCAGTCATCCAAGCATGGAAATTATTCCAAGAGAAGTTATTACTTTTCCAAAACTGATTCAGGTCAAGTACAACACCTTTAGTAATTCTTCTTTGATCAACAATTGGCATCAATGCAATTGTATCAAGTGCCAGCATCTCCTCATACAGGCCAATCTCTTCACACAGTGGTCCAGGACTACTGACATCCATGCTGTGAGAAAAAGCATACAAGCTGCAGTTACACTTACTGTGGTGCTAGCAACAGGCAAGCAAAGGCCGGATGCACTAATTAAAGCAATACAGCACTTTCATACATCACTATCTCACTGATATCTGATAAGGGAAGAGTTATAAACACATATTTTGTATACTCATTACCTTCCATAGCTAAAACCTACATAAAAATTACAATATAGTAACGCGGAGTACGTACGCATTTTTATCAGGCTTTAAGGGACATGAACAAGTTAAAGACATTCTAATGAACACAAAACTAGCTGAAACATTTAGAATATACAGTCATACATGCCTCATAACACTAAAAAACTGTAGCTTTCGCCTGGCAAACTAGCCATACCTTAGATTTTAGGCTTGTACGGTTGCCAGATTCAAATTCAGCGATGTCAGAAACCTATAAAACGGCTAATCCACTCAAACTCCAGCTGTAAAGCTCCGGAAACGCCAATCACTTCAACATGTGTCAGGTGCCACAACCGTAATACAAAATGTTTCTTATTACTTGAAGCCTAATTTTTATACAGGTAATTTTTAATTCGTATTTTTGAAATCCCATAACTTTTGAAATATAAAACGGAATTACGTGAAATAAACTTTGTTTGATTCAGCGAACATCGTAGTTTAACTGTAGAATATAGGAAACCAGTGAACAGAACGAAATTGGAGCTACACAAGATTACATCTAAGGTGTGCTGAAATTAGGAGGTTGGAAATCGCTACCTATACTTGCTGTACAAATCAATTTTTCTGTTGTTGCTACTTTGTAGGGCTGTAACTCCAAAAGTTATTGGCATATGAGGCTGAAACTTTGCCAGAAGGTATACTTGGCTAAGTAGATTGTAAATATTTAACAAATAGGTATTCGAAAAATGTGCTATTGTGTCGGGTTTTTGCAGATCCGGTCACATGTTTGTAATGATGTTAATGTGCACCACATTATTCCTACAGATTCCAATCATGCGACCTTAGAAAGAAAACAGGTCAGAAAAGCTCTCATAGAACAAGTGTCCATTCACTCAAAAAACACTCAAGTAGAACAAAACATTAAAGTTTGTGTTTGGTGATGTAATTGAATTTGTAAAGATTTAGGTCATCAATATTGTACTGAAGTATGGTTCATTTAATGTTCTGTATTCTGTGTAATGTGTATACCATGCAAAATTTTCTATACATTTTTTGACAAAATTATAGTTTGTTAACATTCTGTATTGCGGTACATGATACAGTATTCGAGAAGTCATCTATGCATGAATGTGTTGAAGGATGCTGTTATATTGATTTCCTGGTGGAGCTTGGTCTTAATCTTGCATGTGTGCCATATACAGGAACCTACTGTAGCTGATCACCTTTGAGGCAAAGATTTAGCCAAGGTCAATGTATTCATTTCTCATGTGGGAATTACAGTTAGCCTAGCAGTAAAGATTGAGATACTCTAATAGAACAGTCACATATTGAGAAGGGGTCTTCCATACAACCAACTTTGATGACTCATAACTTAAGATTGGAAAAGGGTGTTGACTGAAATTTGGTCAGTATAGTGAACAACAACATAGTTTAGTGGATGGAAAATTTTTCAGATTAATATATTTTTTATAATTAAGCACTGAGTTATGGTCTATCGAGTTTATAGCATTGAATGTGTAGTATGTGTAACGTTCTGTATATGTCTCTGTGTGCGTCTGTTGTCTGCAATGTAGGTCTGTATTGCATGTACTGTATGTGTTGTGTGTATTATGCGTGTACTGTATCTGTTGATGAGGTGGGACTTAGGTGACCACACCTACTCCATGAGACATGGTACCTATAGAAGGAATTAATATATTTTAGACCAAGTGTCCTACAGACCTTCAGCACTAATAAAAGTCCTGTTCTCAGAATTTGCCCACACTGACTTGTAGCACCTGATAGCCCATTGTTTCACTGGGTAGACATGACCACATGTATATTATGGTTACAGTGGACCAGTCATCTTTGGGACAAAAAATTTTGGTCTTAATAGGTTGCTTTAGACAAGTGGATTAGTGTGTTAGTATTGGGAATTTGAAGCTGGCTTTTTTGGAGAGGTGGCATTTCTATACAGGTGGCAACTATGACAGGTTCCACTGTAGTTTTCAAGTGTGGGTATGTATTATATGCACGTACAGACTTTTCCCCCAGCTAAGTAGAGTACTAAAATTGTCAATTTACTACCAACATCAAAGTCATTAATTATATACATTCCTTTTACCACATCAAAGGAGAGCGGTGCAGCACCACTCTACCACTTAAACAAGGTAGAGCAGTGCAGCACCACTCTACAACTTTTTAGGGAATACCCTGCACATGTGTAGTGTGTGTCATATTTATTAATAGTTGCATACACTGCATGTTCACAAATAGTTCACCTTTTAACTAGATGATGTGTTTGGTAACTTTGGTTCTGCAACTTTGCATATATAGTACATTGGTGAAGTATGTTTTCACACAGAAGACATGTAGGCAACAATTACCACTATTATTGACACTAGATGTGTACTTTACACATCACTTATATATTTGGCTATTGTAAACACCCGAGCATGGATGAATCAGGAGTTTATGAGGCATCTCATAAGGTACTGGATGAGTCTATCTTGCTTCTTCCCCCTATTTTTCTTTCCAATAATTCTATTATTCTCACCTATTATGCTCCTTTGCTTAGCATTAATGTTTGCTAATTTCCCATTCTAAGAGCATAGTTACAACTTCACCTCAAAGTGTCTGTTGTATTAGAGAATGTTAATCCTCACTTGATCTTACCAGCAAAAAATAAGTCTCAAACACGCACACGGACATACACAATATAGTAATGTGGATCAGATTGCGGTTTAATTAAAATGAATTGAAGTTGTATATATAATAAAACCTAGATTTTGACTACTGTTGATTGGTTATGTGAGAGGAAAAGGTAATTGGGCTAAAATCTTGGTCTGGTTTCAAGCCTTCAACTGTATTACTAGTCACTATAGTATAGCAGTATAATAGTGCTTCCTGATCATTGAATAGTGGCAAGAATTATATACAGATAATATAAAAATACCGTATTGTCTCGAATAGTGGCCCGGGAGTTGATTTCTTTCGAGTAACTTTCACCCAGACCCAGTGGCCTGGGTGAAAAGCTACTTCAGTGAAATAAACGTGTAGACAACTACCCAGACCATTATTCAAGACCAGGTTACTATTTGGGCCACTATTTGAGGCAATATGGCAGTTATCTTTTGAGGTGTGAATTATCTGATTACCAAACGTCAGAATAAGCTGAACAGTCATTGTTCTAATGAAGCTGCCAATAATAAACTGCTCCCACAACTCTGATCTACTTCATTTCTTTAGAACACACTTGCCAGCAATTAAGGATTGATTACTGCAGCACCACCATTAAGCAAGGCCATATGCACAATGCACAATTAAAATTCTTATTACCTATATTTTGCACAAAACTTAATGTTACAAAACTTATAATCTGAATCTATAAGCACAGATATTAGGAACTTAGACAGCAAATTAAGCCTAAGGACAAGAAACAGTACATGTAGCAGTAAGTATATAATTATAAAGCTAACAAGGGAGGTGCAGCTATTCTAGTGTACATCTGATTCTTACTTAAGTCATATACAGAGTTAACCATGATTGGAGTAGGAAATGTCCACTAGAATAGCTGTAGTAAGAGAAACGCCTCTGAAATCTATTCATTCACTACAGAGGAACTGCACCCCAACTACTGAGAAGTGATTCCGCTTTGTTTTCAAGAATGAACATTCTACCCATTACACAGCGTTACAAATGAAGAACAGTACAAGAAGCACTTCTGCAATCAATCTAGTCACTTCAGAAACTATGCATGATTCCTGTGATAGCCATATGCATCCACTCATGAGTTACCATACGCATGAATCAACATGTACACAATTGTGGAGAAAAAATTGGGACACAAAGAAGGACAAAGATAGGTCCACAATGCAAGCACTGTAGTTGCAGCATGCACATGTCATGATGAAGCAATGTCAAACAGTGAAGAAATCAAGCCTGTAGCATTGTCCATAATCAGGGCATCATTGGGCTTGTTAACTAATACCGCCAAGCTGTTTTGAAGTAAAAAGAGTGAAAGGGGAAGAAAATCCAAATCCCTACCATACAGTACTACTATATAACTGTATGATTAAATATACATTTATACAATAGTATGTACCTGTTCTTGTGCACAATTGACTTTAGTAAGTTGTTGAGAAGATACCCAGCAGTGAAAGGAAAATGTGAAGCACATGAAATGGTGAGAATAAAACTTGGTTTAAAATCACTCATATTAAATTGTGCTTGTATTTTTGATTGTTTACCAACACTTTGACCAGTGACTACAGTTGGTAGTTAACAAGCTCAATCATGCGTATTATTTGTATGAAACAGTAGTAAAGTTTAGTCCATCTGACATCAAATGCAGCATTATAAACAACAAAACACTTGTGAGTGGCCGGATATAATTATTTTATAAAAAAATCACCAATACT
This sequence comes from Dysidea avara, assembly GCF_963678975.1. Lineage (NCBI taxonomy): Eukaryota > Metazoa > Porifera > Demospongiae > Dictyoceratida > Dysideidae > Dysidea > Dysidea avara. The sequence continues at coordinate 35,664,308 of NC_089273.1, forward strand.
TAAATTTTAGTCACACAGCCTGCAGTCACAAGGCTAGAGGCCAAACGAAGCAGCGCATGGCCACCATTTTATGCCACAACAACAAAGCTAAACTCACCAGCTAGGATGTGCCTTTTGGGATTCTGACGAGCATGCGGCCTGTCTTCCTTTTATCTTCAATCAGGCTATTCTTCATCTTCTTCGTGCAATGAAACCACATTGACTCGAGGCATTAATTTTCTGTATCAACACCTTCCTTGAGCAGCATATTTAGACACCACAACATTATTTAAAGTGCTTGCACTACTGTAGAGGTACTGGACACCCGGATATATACCTGTAACTTCACAGTAGGTTGACAGTAGGTTCATAACGGTCGAGAACATACACTATACATCTTAACAATCTATTTACTCAAACATGGATGCCATACCACTTATTGGTCTGGCTGTACTATAATGACCACACCCCTTGGTAGGCTAGAAACTGACACGAAACACTCTAATACAGCACACACCCTAATAGAACAGTCACACGTCTTGATGAATGATGGTATAGCAGTATACACATTGTAACTTGGTGAGAAAGCAAATGTAAGGATTTTATCGTAGAGTTACGCTGTAATACCATCACTCATCTCTTGTTTCAGTACTTTTATAGCTTGGATCTCTACTGCATTTTTACTGAAAATAACAAGTCTTAAAAACACTAGTTTATTACGAACTCTTGTTATAGGAAGAAGCAACTAGCTACTGCATTCCAAGACCCCTCATGAGCAATCAGCCAAGGCCTAATTTTTGTTGCTGCCTACCAAGCCATCCTCAAGAAATAGTCCACTATATGTGACCGAAATTAGCTGCATCAAGGCAGGTACGTATCACGTGTGTTCAATGGATGTTCTCTTGTCACACCAACTACCGCTTACAAGCAAACACCACTTATTAGACGAACCTGTTATACAGCTTTCCTCGAACCGAACAAAAAATCGATGTCTCAGCTGGCATCTCAGGTGACTGACAGACTGTTAATCAGTCTCGATCGCATATCTCGACGACGAGTCCTGTTCTCGGACACCCACCGTACTGAAAATTGAGAGTATAACAAGCAGGTTTGATGCTGATGTAATCACTCACCTTTCGAAATCATTAATCACAACAACATATTGCAAGGCTGATTTTGGAGTGGTACCGATATCTAATATTTTTACATTCTAACCGCACTTTTTTGTGTAAAATTACTGGGAGCTTTAGTTTCCTTGGTTACTTGACCGGCTCCGACAGCTAGCCTATGCTGAATTTATGTTGCTTTTCTTTACTAATGAATAGTCGCCTTAGTTGGACCTCAGCTGTTGTTAACGACTGGAAGTGCTATGCCGTACTGAAGTGACCGTACTGCGGCGTCGGAACTGGCCCAGCCTCTGCAGCTCTCGCTGCAGCTGACGTGGAAACCTATGTTCATTACTTTGTTGCCAAGAATGACTGTTTCTGTAAACCACACATTTACAGCGTGTAAGTTTTGTACTTGTGGCAAACCTGGTACTCAGCCGTCACGTGTATAGCTGTTTCTTTTAGAATTGTGGAATTGCCGTATTCTGGATAGTGTAGACTTCATGCAGGCTGCAGCTTGGAAGAAGCAAACGACAGTTCTTCTTGTATAGCTAGTACTCAAGCTGTTATAAAGTTGGTTTTCCATTAAAATTTAAACTGTAGCTACTCACGTGTTTTTTTAGGAGGTGGCAATGTTCCATGCATTCCTGAAGAGTTTACCACCATACTCCCCATCACTGATATTCAACTGATGTAACCAAATTACACTGACGATGGGTTTGTCTCCATTGGTGAGTCACGAACCTACTGCTGTTGTAGTCATGTAACTTCATTGATGCAGGAAGAAAAGAATGACCAAAGTCAACTGTACAGTTATACAGCAACAGGTACGCCAGTGCTATTTCCTATACAAAGTATTACCAAATTGATATTAATGCAGGTTTGAATAATTTGAGATGAACCACTCTATAGACTTGGATTTCTTGACTGAGGTAATAAGTATTTTTATTTTTGTGTCCATTGTGACTTTATTACATTTAACAGAGCAAGACCTGGTGTGTGTGTGATGTCATGCCCAAAGATGAACTGATACTTACGGTGTTTGAGGTACGAACATTGTGTACACAAGATATGTTCATTATTGCTACATTTTTTATGCAGTGTAAAATAAAGTCAAGCTTGGTGCTGACAGAAGGAGCTTCTCTAGATGGCGGTTGGGACCACATACTTCCTCACTCAAGATGGTAGAGGAGTGTCTGTGACTAGCCGCCCATGTTACTCCTTCCCACTGATTCTGGTGCCTACAGAACAGACCAAATACATACATCACAAGTTGTACCTTTTATTGTATGTTTTTTATTGCTTTAAGGTATTATGGTAAATAACACGAAGCTAGTGTGGGGGAAACACCTAAATCATGTATGCTGTCGTGTGCTAGACACACAAAAGTCATGTACAAGGTGCACAAAAATCTGTGGTCCCACCACACAAATTTTGTGTGCTAAGCACACAAGGAAATGTGTGAAATAAGTTGCAAGTGTTTCACACAAGATTTTGTGTGATGGGGACACGTTCTTTTTAACAGTGTAAGTAGGATCAGTATTATGCATACCAAATTGTACATTGCATATCAAAATGAAAATACAGCTAGATGCTATGTCTAGACTATATCTTTAACCCTGTTGAGTATATATGAGGAAGAAGATTTTCAGAAAAAGGCACAATGATTTTACTATAGCGTGCAATATGCCAGCATTAAAATTAAACGCCACATAGCTATGTTATGAACCGTACGCGTATTTTGCCCCGTACGCGTATGGATGCCCAATACGCGTATGGGGTACCCCATATGCGTATGGGGCAGATCACTTGCCCCATACGCGGAAGGGCGCTCCATACGCGTATGGGACAGCTCTCCTCTCTATTTTAGCTACCTGGGTTTGATGGACTGCCATCCCCAGCTCGCTCCAGCCGCATGTGATTTAAAGATGGCACGTGTATACAGTATTAGCTACTGACCCTGCCCAGGCCAGTCAGGGGCGATTGTGAGGTTTCTAGAAACTGAAATATTAATTGCTACAAAAAAAATCGAGATGTCTTAAAACTAAAATAGAGTGCAAACTCAGTAGGATTTTTGTAAGGGGTTTCTGAAATAATAATGGAAATAAATAGTTTTGAAGAAACCCAGCTAGAAAATTTTGATATTCTAGAAAGTTTTGAGATTCTAAAACATTTTAGGCTACCTTAAATACTGAGCACTTAACTAATCTGTGGCAATGGCTCAAATCTTACTTAAAGTACCAATCTCAGTGTATCAAAATGCTGTGCAATGCTCTCTCAGGAGTACCACAGTTAGAAATTGATTTTTTATACATAATGTCACTGAAATTAATTAATAATCACAAACATGTTTATTTAACTGCACTCAGAGTAGTTGTCAAGTATATTTCACAATATTTTTGTAAAATTATATTAGTTACGAGAGCCTTGGTTTTGTGCAATAAATCGCGTTTCGCATTTATTTATTTATTATTATTGATTAGCAAAACCCATTGGGTAAATCGCTAATGTACAAAAACAAAATTTTAATGTCTATGCATTTTGCAAACGGTTTTTGAAAGTAAGTAAGTCTATATTGTCAAGATCTTCCATATCTAAATTGTTCCAGTCTGGTATTGATCTTGGTATAAGAAAGAGTTACTATATCGATTTGTTCTGGCATACAACTGTAATAGCTTCAAGGGATGGTTTGCCCTGGTACTTGTTGCAGGAGATAACACTGGCAGATACTGATTTGGAACATAAATTAATTTGTTTACAAACTTAAACAACAGCATCAGACGTGCCTGTTTCCTACGATCTTCCAGTGTTGGCCATTTTAATTCCACTAACATTTCAGCTATACTGTCCCTATGATTCCTTCTCCAAGGTCTATTTAACACGAAACGTGCAGCACGATGTTGTATCATCTCTAACTTGTGAATGAGTGATTGTTGATGTGGATCCCAGATAGAAGAGCAGTATTCAATAGATGGCAAGACGATCTGTTTATATGCATGTTCTTTTAAGTGAGGTGGACAATGGTGGAGAGTTCTTCGCAAAAATCCCAGTAGACGATTAGCTTTATTGCACACTGAATTTATGTGAGGGGTCCATGACAACTTGTTATCTAAAAGTACTCCCAAATAGTGATGTCTCTTAACAACTTCTAAGGGGATTTTGTGCATTGTATAGGAGAACTCACTAGCAGAATGTAGTGTATAGGAGAACTCACTAGCAGAATGTCGCATTCCGTAACTGATTAAAGTGTTCGTAATCTAGCCTTCGCTGGAAGTTTTTACTTGTACTGAGTAATCATTTCAATAATTCAACACACTTAAAGGTGCTTATGTGCACGAAACTGCAGTATTTGTTGGATCGCGGAGGAATTTTTGCTAAATCATGCAGGCGAGGCTGGTCTCAGCCAGATGGTCAACAAACTTCAATCCACACCATATTCTGCACACAGGTACTTGACTTGGAGGTGATCACTGCAGTAAATGCTACAGCATTTCCTGCAAGTCTGCTGTGCTCCAGATCACGAAACGTCTTTTTTTTAGCCGATCAGCGATGCGCGCGACGCCACTACCAAATATTAATTAATTATATTAAACTACCTATACTCCAAAGTAAGAGTGGACAACCTCTCAAAGTTTGAGAGAGAGTTTTGGCCCAAAAGAATAACATTGTAAATTACGACGGCGAAAAATCGATCGAATTCAAGGTATTTTACGTTATTTTCACTAGAAGACATGGATGAAAGTTGCTGCCACTCTAGTGTTTTCTTGATTAGACCTATCAATACTCATGACTATAGTTTGTAAGTCGACTTGAAGATATGGATTTTTTGGTTTGCGGACCCTATCTTTATCCATAGGTAGGGTCCGGAACGTGAAAAATGAAGTAGCAAGAAACAAATCCCCGACTATCGTAGTATGTTACCCTTAGTGCCCCATCACTAATACCACTCTTGGTTTGGAACTGAGTTCCCTTGTTGGAGAGATACGCGGATTTTAATATCTCACGTGATTGATCTTTATCTCGTGCGCTCCAAAGAAGACGTCCAGAACTCCCAGATTCTGAGTGTGATATCAAGTGTTGTTGGCCTACCAAACCATGCATAGAAGTGAGTAAAATTCTGCCTGTGTTTTCCACGGAGGCTGACTTTCTGCGGATGGGTCCAGACAATTTTTCGTTCGAGGTGCTCTACCAGCCAAGAGAAGAGAAGCCAATCCTATCACACAAGATGGTAATGAAGTTGGATGTATAAGTATTCTACACACCAAGTTTGAAAGAGCTGCGACCTTTGTAACCATCTGGCTGGCAGAGATGAAATTTTCAGTGCAATGATTTTCAATGATTTTGGTGGGTTGCCTCCTTCCTACTGTTACAAACTGCCTTCCTAGGAGCTTTAAATCAGGGTAAGATCCAGAAGAACATCTGAGGTTTCTAAGAAGTGGTCAAATCTTTGACTTGTAAAGTTAAAAGGCCATTGCAAGCTACTACTCTAATAAAACATTCACTCTATTAGAACAACCATGTATAGTCACTACATTTGCCATCTACTATTGGTTGTGCCAATTGAACAGCTGTAGATAAGTTGTTTAGCTAATAAAAGTTGCACAGTCATTATAATATTATTGTATAAATAATATAGAATATAGATACAGATCAAAAACCTTGTGTATCGGTATGTCAATAATCCTGCATAACCTAGCTAGCTAGCAACTTCTTCAATGTTTAGGGCAAAGGCTATAGCTTTAAATCATACTGAAGAACACAATTATGTATAAGTTGCAATGTTTGAGGTGCATATTGTGCACTTTGACATCCTCATGCAATTTGGTTGGGTGTTTTATGTACAAGTAAAGTAGTCCTCCAGGGATGGCATCCCAGACATCCTGCAATGTACATGATGATAGAATCGCTGCTAGTTTTCACTACTTGTTGACATGTGTAGTTACATTTTTATCCAAACGCTATAATTGTAGGAGTACATCTAGCTATAGTTTCATTTGAAACAATGTGGTATATACTTTAAAAACAATTTCCATTTTGTCATTAACACTCTCAATCAAGGTGTTAAAGCATAAAAGTGTTCTAGGATGGAATCCCAGTCCCCTGCCATGTAGTTGATCTCATGCTAGGATCAGCAGTGTTGCACTTCCCTGCGTTCTAGTTGCACACTCATCATCTCACTCACATTACTTTGAAAAGCAGTCACCAAAGCTGAATCATCCATGATAGCTGTCAATCCAATGATAGTTCATGGAATGATTGGCAGTATGATTTTAATGCAGGAATAGCAAGGGCAGACATTATTTAAGGGGGGGGGGGGGGTTGGGGTCTAGATTGATGATGCCATGGTCTAGCTGTAAGTTGAATACCAAAAAGGTCACTTCCTGCTGACAATAGTTGCCCTCCACCAACTAGACTATATCTCCTTATTTATAACTACATACGTATACGTAGCTTGCTACACTGCTCCTCTAAGAATACTGTGACTGCTTTATTAGAGTATATACTTCAATCTTGACTGCTCTATTATAGTATCTAAATTATTGATGTTATTTAGCTGGGCTCTCCATCACAGCTACAGGGGGGTTAAGCCCCCATAATTTTTTCACGGGGGTTGCAGCCCCCTTCTCTGCTGCCCCTGAGGAATAGACTGTTTTACCATAAAGTTGTGTTAACAACTTTCAAGTGTAGCACAATAAGCACATGCTAAATTGATAATTATGAGCATAAGTAAGCACGTTTATCACTGCAATGACTCCTTCATAATTAACTCTATAATAATTATCTATATTCACTAGTTGTATTGTGCTCAATAAGTAGACAAACTGCCAGGTCTTTCATTTCTTATTCCAGCTCCTGCATACATTTCCCACATCCTATTAAGCTATATAGTGAGGTGTACCACATACTTGTACATTAACCTACCCACATGCTGTAGGTCACTTCAAGAACAATTGTGTGATTAGTCTATTACATTACACACACATGTAGTTTACAGTAACCAAATCATACATGTGCATGACCATATGCTTAAATACTGTAAATTAAATTACGTCACATAAATTCAATCATCAGTTTCTCATCCATCAATACTCAAAATATTGCACAAGCTTATAGCCAATTATTTCTTTACAAACTAGTTGGCTGAATTGATACCCCAAATGATTTGTAATGCTACGTTTTAGTCTGCTCTAGCCATGCATTTATTAACTCCGATGACAGCTTCATACAGCTGCACTCAACAATCAATGGAACAAACAATCATTGATATGGTAAGGGAAACAATGACATAGGCAGAGATGTAAAATTAATAGATCTAGATGAACAGAAATTTGGTTTTATAAAGCAAATAACATTGCAGATTGATGAGTATTTTCAAGATAAGTTTGTTATTTTGAACGGGTGTTGTTACACAGAGCAGTCCAATGCATATGGGCCTGTGACAAGCAGAAATCAATACAACAGGATAAATGTATTCTTTGGACAATAAAATTCACTAATATGTTCAAGGAATTATTCAACTATGCACATCTCCTTACAAAGTACTTGCAATTAGGCCTGTGCCAAATATGCCAGCATAATAAAAAGCATAATAGGCTGGAGTGCTATGCCAGCACAATGCTAGCATATTAGGTGGATATTTCAAATTATGGAGCTTAATTCCATGAAAATAGATTGATACTCTCCAATAGAGTAGTCAGTACATGGATGCTGCAAGCTGAGCACTCAAATGCATTGTAGATTGATACTCTCTAATAGAACAGTCACTTTTAGTGAAATACTCTAATAGAGCATTCACTGATTAAAATGTTCAAAGATAATTGTCAGAATTGTTGCTAACCTAAGAGCATAATCCAAGCATAATGGGAACATCTGATGAGCATAATAGGTGAAAATTTAGGGAAATTCCTGAAAGCATTTTGGGCAAAATTTGAGCATATTTGACTCAGGCCTACTTGCAATTGAATACAAAAAGTTCTTTAATTAGCCCATACAGATGTAGATTCCATCTGGATACATGCCCCAGGGCTCTGAGACAGTACTTTGGGTGTCACTTTAAAAATTAAGCAGCTACTAACAGTTTGTGATTGCTCTATTAGAATGATTAAGAGCATGTTGATCTTTTGCTACAAGAATTGACCACCAAAACTGGGGGACCATGGCTTGTGGTTCCCTGCCCTATTTTCACTACCTATGCAAAACATGATAAAAGGACACTGCAAAAACGTGTGTAATCTATTGGTCTACCACAACTATAAAGTAATAAACTACTCTAATAGAACACATTGACAGATAAAACTGTGAAGCCTTACCTCTACCTTAGTCACGAATCAATAATTTCACAAACTCATAGGCCATATACACAGTAGCATTAGGGTGTTATGGCTATACCTACATTACTGAGTTGTTATTTGTTTAGGCAGTTGCACAAGATACATTATTATTGTTGTTAATTTTCGTATAGAAAAACAGGTATGTAAAATGTGAGATTAATGAGCTGGTCCTCCAATAAAGTGCTCCAGCTGATGCAAAATGATTACTTAATAACAAATGAATGGAATTCAAATACTATTATACTCTCCAGCATCCTGGACACTGCATTGCTTGCATCACCATAAGGTTAAAATATCAAGATTTAAATGTCCATAAAATGCACACTTGCCAAGCAATTTATACAGCTGTTCAATTGACACAACCAAAAGCAGATGGTAAATGTAGTGACTACATGGTTGTTCTAATAGAATACTGAATGTTCTATTAGAGTAGTAGCTTCCAATGACCTTTTAACTTCAAAAGTCAAGGATTTGACCACTTCTTAGAAACCTCAGATGTTCTTCTGGATCTTACCCTGATTTAAAGCTCCTATGGAAGACAGTTTGTAACAGTAGGAAGGAGGCAACCCACCAAAATCATAGAAAATCATTGCACTGAAAATTTCATCTCTGCCAGCCAGATGGTTACAAAGGTCGCAGCTCTTTCAAACTTGGTGTGTAGAATACTTATACATCCAACTTCATTACCATCTTGTGTGATAGGATTGGCTTCTCTTCTCTTGGCTGGTAGAGCATCTCGAACGAAAAATTGTCTGGACCCATCCGCAGAAAGTCAGCCTCCGTGGAAAACACAGGCAGAATTTTACTCACTTCTATGCATGGTTTGGTAGGCCAACAACACTTGATATCACACTCAGAATCTGGGAGCTCTGGACGTCTTCTTTGGAGCGCACGAAATAAAGATCAATCACGTGAGATATTAAAATCCGCGTGTCTCTCCAACAAGGGAACTCAGTTCCAAACCAAGGGTGGTATTAGTGATGGGGCACTAAGGGTAACATACTACGATAGTCGGGGATTTGTTTCTTGCAGCTTCATTTTTCACGTTGCGGACCCTACGCATAGGATCCTAGAAAGTGACATCTGGGTGGCCTGCGGATCAAGTCACGATGGGGTTGGCTTTTTTACACCCCTTCTAGGTATTTGTCCCGTTTCACTTTAGGATATTTAGCTCAAAGATTTTCGCTTAGGCTCCTAGGCTATGGGTAAACACCTCGAACAGGCTCTGCCTTCTGTGTACACCCTCCAGTGCCTAACTGGTAAAGTAGATAATAACAAAAAAATAATAACATAACATTATCTCAAAGTACCCCGTGGAACCAAATGGACATTAGTTTATTTATTCAAGTGCTGAAGGTCTGTAAGATATATTAGCAGACATTTAATCCCTAATTTACTCATTGTTATAGGAATTTAATGTCCAATAGTATCAGGCCCGTAACCAGGATTTGTGAAAGGGGGGTTCTACTTTCACGCGGTAGGTGTTTACAGCAGTGGGGGTCTGGGGGCACAGCCCCCAGCCGCTGACAACATTTTAATATTTCACTTCTCCTAACTGACCTAAAATTGATAGTACACAAAAATGACTCCAAAGAGTAGTTGTAAGTGTATAATTCTGACTAATCCCTTGAAATCTGACATTTACTTTGAAGTTAATCTCAACTTCAGTATGTGCAGCAACTGCATAGGTTAATTTTAGTATATAGCCATATATAACTATAGATAACTAGTTTACAGAACCCTATGCATGCCTGCCCATATACACCACTGCACATCAGTGAAAGAGCTAGGACTTTGCAAATAATCATGCAAATAGTGCTTACTGTGAACTTCCTTGCTATATAGTTAGCTGGCCAGCACTATCCCAATAATTATTACGTGCACATAAGTATACAAAGCAATAACTACCATTTGTTGCCTAGCAACTATATAAAACACAGCTACATCAATACAATTCATTAAGGAGCTACAAATTAATAATTTGGCACTTTACTAATATTAATCCCATGATTAGCCATGACTACACATCTGAAAAACAGGTATAGCATGCAGTGTTCAGATAGGCACATTATAGAAGAAGTTCAGCTTGGTGTTGTTTAAAAGTTTTAATTATGCATGATTAGAGTATTTGAATGACTTTTGTTAGAGCATTTTAGTGACTGTTGTATTAGAGTATTTTAGAGAACCATCACTAATAATTGATGAGAAAACATGCATGATTACAAACAAATTATATATTATGTGTCCTCGGACAACATGCGACCACATGTCTGACCAACAGTGGACAGCAGTGGGCATGGCAAGGAAAAAAATTATAAATTTAAGTACAAAACTAAAGTTACAGCTTAAATTATATACAGATTAAAAACAGTCCGGGTTGATTGTCCATTCTTTAGAGTTCCTACCATAAAATATTCTCTGTGAAGCAGAAATTGAGGCACTGGCCATCTTGAGCAAAAGATTTCTAGCACTTCCTTTGGAAAATAGGGATACTTGCTGGGTGAAATTTATCACATCCTTAATTGCAGCAATAGAACTAGGTTGAAAATGGCCCAAAACACTGACTTCCACAGTTCTGTAGCAGTGAGGAATCTTCAAACGATCCAATTCAGCCAAAAGCTGTACATACTCAGGTTTATAAAGTTTGCGGTTGTGTGCAGACTCCAAATGATGTATTGAGTCCAATGGACATGTAAGCTCTATAATGCCCATCGATGCAGAGTGTCTGCTATAGATGACAACATCGGGTCTGTAAGGAGTGACTAAGACATTGGAGGGGATGGTTTCAGGAGGAGAGTCATTAAAACGATGTCCCTGCAGGTCCGCATAGACACTGACCATCTGGCAATCAGAAAAGAGAGTAATCAACTGAGAAATTAAAGTGAACAGTACTTGATTATGTCTATAGGTGTACCTTTGTTGGGATAGTGCTACTGGGCAACCACCTAAAATATGAGTGGTAGTTGGCTGGTTAGAGTCACAAAGGGTACACTTGGCACCACACTGTATGTGCCAGCGACGCAGGTTAACAGCAGTAGGCAGAGTGTCCGAGGATGCTCTCAACAAGAAAGAAAGTTGCCCAGGGTGAAATCCAGTCATTAACTTATTCCATGTTCTACAGCTAGTTTCTAACCTAGCAGAATCCAAAAATTTGCATTGCACAGTGAGTTGATTGAGATGGACTTCACTGTCAGAAGTAATTTTACTAGTCAAATCATCCTTAGCTCTCTTGTAAAGAGACCGTGCTGATGGCATATCGGACAATTGGCTTTGGGCAGCTGACAATATGGAATAATCTTGATCCTGGAACTGCAGAAAATCATTACCAAGATGGAGATGCAAGCCCAATTCCTGCAGCTGAGGATCAGATGATGCACAGATACATGAAAGCAAACTAAGTTTTGCCTCTCCTGACACACAAGAGACACTGGGGCAACAAATTCCCGGATAGTATAGGATTACCCGAGTAGCATTCCTTGGAAGCTGTAACCATTTCTTAAGATGACGAGTGACCATAGATTCGAGTTGTTTAATAGTATGGTTAGTGATTGCATCAACACATAGATGGAATCTTAACAGTGACAAGATTTAATTCCTATAAATCCAGAGCTTATACTCTCCCCTAACAGGAAGAGAATCAGTAGCTGTTAGTAAACCAGACAGACGAGAAGTCATATTCTTGTTTGCAATAGAATTGGTAGCTTACAAAGACACATCAATTAGTTTTCCCAGAAATTTTGTGCCACCCTCAGTAATCAATTTTGTGGTCCCACCTGATAACGGAATTCTCTGTGACAAATGTTTAGAGCCATCAAATAGAAATGAAATGCACTTTGAAGGCTTAAGTGTTAGATCCAAGTCTGCAGCTTTCTTGTCAATCTCTTGGAGCACAGAAGAATGGGTTTCCAAATTGGTGGAAATCAAGGTAGCATCATCGGCATAACCCTTCACTGAATGGGCAATTGAATCGACAAATTTTGGAGAAGATTTCCAACTGGATTTAACAGTGGCAGGTTTATCAGTAAGAGGCACAAACCTCTTTGCCCTCTTACCACAAGGTTTCCAGTCCACCTGGTGGAGGTCAACTTCTTCAAATACCATTGTATCTTGAAACACAAGTTTACAGAAACCATTAAACAGATACTTGTCAATACGAGCTTTATACCAACCAGGTTCTTCATCACCACTCTCGGACCATTTAATGTATACAAAAGAACCAACAGGTGGTAGGCTATCACAATTAGGCACAGGAAGTTGAAATGTGTAGCCACATGGATTATTCAAAGAGTCTGCCAACTGTAGAAGTGGATTAAATACCAACAAAAATATCATAGGGGAGAGAGTATCTCCTTGAAATACTCCTCGTTGAAATGGTATCATAGCTGTCTCCCAGTGATCACTTGTAATTGTGACTGACAACTGTGAATAAAATGAAAAAACATAATTGAAAAAGGAGGAAGACACTTTGACTGCCCTTAACATGTCAAAAATAAGATGGTGTGAAACAGAGCCGAAAGCATTCTTGAAGTCAATAAAAGTTACCATCAAAGGCTTTTTGTTTGACAGAGCATCTTGCATAATTGCTGATAAAGAGTAAATGTGTTCAAATACACCCGGCATGCCTGATACAAATCCTTTCTGTATGGTAGTATCCAAAACTCCATTTACTTTCAAATACGACTCTAACCACCTACTAAGAATTTTGTGAAACAGTTTCCCAACCACCGATGTAAGGGCAATTGGACGAAAGTTTAAAGGGTCATGTCGATCTCCAGTTTTATATATCAGTTTAATACGAGCCTGGCCCCAACTTCCAGGAGCAGTTCCAGCATTCAGTATCTTATTAAATAATGTAGCCAAAAAGTGATGGGTGCATGGTAAATGAAATAAATGGTAATAAGTAAGCCCATCAGGACCAGGAGCTGATTTCATGGAACAATGACGAAGGCAGGACTTGATCAATGAAGGAGTAATACTTCCAGTGTTAAACAGTGAAGTATCATAGTCAGGAATTGTATCCGTAACCCAAGTGGGAAGATGGTTGCCATAGCTCAACAACTCATCAGAGTAAGTTTGCTTACTGAGGGTGGCACAAAATTTCTGGGAAAACTAATTGATGTGTCTTTGTCAGCTACCAAATCTATTGCAAACAAGAATATGACTTCTCGTCTGTCTGGTTTACTAACAGCTACTGATTCTCTTCCTGTTAGGGGAGAGTATAAGCTCTGGATTTATAGGAATTAAATCTTGTCACTGTTAAGATTCCATCTATGTGTTGATGCAATCACTAACCATACTATTAAACGACTCGAATCTATGGTCACTCGTCATCTTAAGAAATGGTTACAGCTTCCAAGGAATGCTACTCGGGTAATCCTATACTATCCGGGAATTTGTTGCCCCAGTGTCTCTTGTGTGTCAAGAGAGGCAAAACTTAGTCTGCTTTCATGTATCTGTGCATCATCTGATCCTCAGCTGCAGGAATTGGGCTTGCATCTCCATCTTGGTAATGATTTTCTGCAGTTCCAGAATCAAGATTATTCCATATTGTCGGCTGCCCAAAGCCAATTGTCCGATATGCAATCAGCACGGTCTCTTTACAAGAGAGCTAAGGATGATTTGACTAGTAAAATTACTTCTGACAGTGAAGCCCATCTCAATCAACTCACTGTGCAATGCAAATTTTTGGATTCTGCTAGGTTAGAAACTAGCTGCAGAACATGGAATAAGTTAATGACTGGATTTCACCCTGGGCAACTTTCTTTCTTGTTGAGAGCATCCTCGGACACTCTGCCTACTGCTGTTAACCTGCGTCGCTGGCACATACAGTGTGGTGCCAAGTGTACCCTTTCTGACTCTAACCGGCCAACTACCGCTCATATTTTAGGTGGTTGCCCAGTAGCACTATCCCAACAAAGGTACACCTATAGACATAATCAAGTACTGTTCACTTTAATTTCTCAGTTAATTACTCTCTTTTCTGATTGCCAGCTAGATGGTCAGTGTCTATGTGGACCTGCAGGGACATCGTTTTAATGACTCTCCTCCTGAAACCATCCCCTCCAATGTCTTAGTCACTCCTTACAGACCCGATGTTGTCATCTATAGCAGACACTCTGCATCGATGGGCATTATAGAGCTTACATGTCCATTGGACTCAATACATCATTTGGAGTCTGCACACAACCGCAAACTTTATAAACCTGAGTATGTACTCGACTCTCTATACAAAAGTTTAGGAAACACATAATTAATTAAAACCCAAAACACCATAAAAAAAACCCAATTCCTCAACGAAATTGGTAAATATAACTATAAAAATCTAACTGTGGCATGTACAGCTTTTGGCTGAATTGGATCGTTTGAAGACTCCTCACTGCTACAGAACTGTGGAAGTCAGTGTTTTGGGCCATTTTCAACCTAGTTCTATTGCTGCAATTAAGGATGTGATAAATTTCTATTAGAGTATATCGATCCTTTTAGCGAATTTTCATCCCCACCCAGATCTTAGCTGTGTAGAGGTGGGGCTTAGCTCCACTTTAGTTAACACCTCAGAGCAGCCTACATTGCGCTACGTATAGTCCCTCTCTACCTTTCGGACGCCCACGTCTTATACGCCAGCTTATAAAACTTTTTTTAAAAATCAGTGGTAATCCTGGAAGAGGGTTCGTCCGAACCACTCGAACCCCCCCTGGTTACGGGCCTGCCTGAGCTGTTGCTTCAAGCCACTAAATGGATATAACCATTAACAGTAATGAAATAATGTGCTGTGGTGGATACCCAGTATGCAAATTCATAGAGTAGATTACTGTGCTACAGATCAGTGAAGAGCTTTTACCCAATATGCTTCACACATCACTGTGCCAATCGTGAACACTTGGCACTTTTAAACACACACGCACATTAGGGTATAAAGCTGCAGCTACCACCAGGATCAGGTAACACAGTAAAGGAGGACACATGTGCATAGATTAATTGCATTCCATCTTAAGAGCCTCTGAGAGTAAAACACTCTTAACTTGCTGCATATTCCTGACATGCAGACACTAGTAGAGTTTTCGTGTGCACATGTAGCTGCTAATAGGTGACCAGAAACTCATTTACAGCAGAACAAAGAAATACAGCAGGTAGTATTCAACTAAAAGCATTATTTTAAAAGTAGGTCTACAAAACATTTGAATATCATAGTTATGTGCAATTCTTCAACCACCAACCTTCTCTGATGTCATTACTCATGCAGTTATTAGCAAATAGCCAACTTCAGAAGAACTTCACTCCTCATGAAAGTCCATGCACATTGCCAGCTACTAGCTACATATCAATGATGATCACATCTAGATCTATACGGTTGGTCCCATAATGTTATTTAGGACTATAGGTCTCCAAATCTCTAGTAAATCTGTAAACTATTTTGGTCAAAATGACTAATCAAAAGATTTTGATATTTTGATGCGAATTGGAGTGGCCTTATGCAACATCTAATTTATGGTTCCTTTGTGTTGTGTGACTTCTTAAACAGCTTCCCAAGTCTTTGGTGAATCTGAATATACTATAGAATCACTCAAATTGTATCTGTTGCCAGAAGCCAACCCATTTAGAAAACCATAAACCATACTCTAGCAATATTAATCATTCACACTTTCAACAATAAATTAATATTCAAAATCTAATAACATGCCACTAGAATGAAACTGCATGTGTGACTACTGTTCATCATAACAATAATTATATATAGTCTACAGTGTTCAGTATTTAATACGGTTGAAGGCTTTGCTCTTTGCCCTCTCATCTCGCATGGCAGGCATAAGCCCTTTCTCAAACACAATACTCATCAGTGAGTCAACATTTTCAACATTTGGGTACTGGCGCAAAGCCCATTTTATGTAAACAAGGAATTCTTTCCAGTCAACATAATTATCCTTATCTATGTCAAGTGCACGAAGAGCCTTTTTCGTGGTCACACATCGGTAGCACCCAAAATACGGCTGCATAAAACCATGGTAGAAATTATCAAACTGCAAGCAGCCATCATTTTGTTCCTTATCTCTCTTGTCCCATCTGTCCCACTCTTCCCGTATCTCATCAATGAGTTGTTTGTGGTATGATGACTTGACTTCTACTTGAGCAATTGCATCAGCCATTTTTTCTGTAAGCTTTCCTCCAGAGCGATCAAACAAGATAGCAAGACCAGCTGCACTGTTGTACTCTTCTTTTCGACCATTGCGAACATCCAAAAGCATTTGTTCTTTCATCTTCATGGCTATTTCTTCAGTGAAATGTGGACTCTTATCATACAAATGCTCCATCCGATCTATAATCATATCTGTTGTCGCAAGTGTAGTTATTCGATTAGGTGCTTCACACCCAAAAAATTTAGCCATGTCAAAATCACCAATACCCAAGAAGCCAAATACTAAATCAGTAGCACGTTCTCCATAAAGCACTTGTTTAGGGTGTGGCTCTCTCCCGGTCGTAATCCTGGTAACTTCTTTGGCAGCATTCCTCAATTCAGTGCAGTTGTAATTCTCCAGGACTTTGGTATTTCCAAGTCGAATTAGGTTCATCATGGTGATGGCTGAACAAGCGTGACCCAAAGCAGCACCTTCTTCACACAGGCTGGCCCACACACCATCTGCACCACCAGTAAGACAGTCAAGCTGTGAGGCTGTCTGGAGATCCCACTTCTGGTGAATGTGCACAAGTATTTTCCCATCATTCCAGCCATTAGCTGCCATGGTCCTCCTCATGCTGGCTGTCCACGCTTCTAATTCTTCTGGTAGGTATTCCCCAAAGGGATCTTCAAAGCAAAGAGCAAATGGTCGGTGCTCAACAGGAAGCTTGGAAAGGAAACGGACCACATACAGTAGGCGATCAGGAGCAACAGTCATGCAAAACGGAAGGTCACGAAAGTTGAATAAGATCCGCGCATCCTTGGTAATGTTATCGTACGTCCACTTCATCCACTTATAGATCATTTGGCACATGTCGTCGACGGTAAACTTCGTATCCCACTCAACATCCTCATTAGCCAGGTCCATTTCGAAAAACGTGTTCGGTATGCTTAAGTCACGGTTCTTTTGCAGGGATACAGGAATTGTCTCTGTGTCGTAGCGACCATCTTTGACTCCTTCGGTAACTTCTGAAAAGGAGTAAAAGTTTGAGAAATCTTCGCCTTTATCCTTGAGATACTTTACAAAGTCGTCGTCTACGCGGGTCATGTGCGAAAATGAAGCAATGACTATATGCTTGATGCCGACTTTCCGTACTTGCTCCATGATTTGGATTTTGTTTTCCAAAGTGTGGCTACGCAGCTGGCCTACCGTGCTCTCGCGGATAGAATTGTCCAGCACAAAGAAGTCCAAGTTCTGCAGCTTTTCGCGCTTTTGAACTTTAACATCCCTTATGTCCTTTTGGACGCGAGCAACCTCAGCTTTGATTTCATCCATCGCTCCGTCGGATTTCTGCAATTAAAATGCGGCCACACTATGTACTTTAGTAAGCCAAAAGCCAACAATTTTTCAGTAGTGTCAAACACTGCAGCACTTCGCCCGGTATTTAAACCCTATCCAGGTGGGCGAGCGAACAATCAAATAACAAAACACGAAAAATTATAGTCCGTAATGTTCCGTAAAATTTTCGCTGAATTTCTCTTCTAGCATTATTAAGTACATGATCATGAGCCTTACTATATGAGTAAATATAGCTACTGTGAACTACGGTACATATAGATAGAACCTCAAATTGATGCATGTCAAATAGTACAGCGTGATACAATTTATAAGTTTAGTACTATGTGATGTATACAATAATTAAGTTTATTACATATAGGATTTTCTTTAAGGCTGTTGCTATTGTTCCGGCAGTCACGTGAATAAAAATAAAACTTAAGGTCCTTAAACGGAAAAAAGGAAAACACAAAATACCTTGAGCGGGAATCGAACCTGGGACCTCCAGTGCTTGAGCCCAGAGTCCTACCCATTGTGCTACGTGGCTCCCAGCTACCCAACTCCCTTAGTTTCTACCTTATATGTCTCCGAGTGGAGTAACTTCTATATAAAAGATATTGAAGGTGAAGAAGAAACTAAAGCTGAAGCCGACCCTAATCCTAACACTAGAACTACTTTTCGCATCCCCTAAAGTTGAATGCTCGGGGCAACCTACTAGACGAGTTCCCTAAAGTTGAATGCTCGGGGCAACCTACTAGACGTGTGCCCTAAAGTCGAATACTCGGGGCATAGCATACAGCTAGTGTGCTTGATATTGAGAAATCCAGTGGACTGCCGGAACAATAGCACTGACAAAATGTTTCAGGCTGCCGGAACAATAGCAACTTCGTTTCTTTAATTCGCTCGGTTGCTTTGTGTTTGTGTGGTTGCCGCTCCTCCCCTGGACACCAGCCTGACCACTCAATAATTGACCTAGCTATTCATGAGGGGCATCTCCATCCTTAGTTTGGACATTTATGACTGGATCTGCGAAAACCCGACACAATAGCGCAAGCCTAAATTTCCGTATAAAGTATTAAATACAATTTTAGGTGAAATACTTGCGTACACTGTTAAAAATAAAGAGTAACCACCACTCTGAGAGTTCCCAGTGTAGGGAGGATTTAACACCCCATGGAGAGTAACCAACACTCTGAAGAGAATAACCATTACTCTGAAGAGTAAGTGACACCACCTTCAGAGCATGTGTTACTCCCCAGGTACTCCTTTGGAGTAATGGTTACTCTCCAGGGGTGTTAAATCCTCCCTACGCTGGGAACTCCTTGAGAGTTGTGGTTACTCTTCATTTTAACAGTGTATTATTGAAAAAATCCTTAAACTTTTTGAGCGCTTCTTTTAGTGAAGGAGATGGCTAACAGTAAAACCCTGGATATCATCTTATTCGCCTGCTCAAGAGAAGTTGGAAAATACTTGTTTCGTTACAGTATTATTTATTATTATTATTTATTACAGGTAATTTATAAGGCTAAACAGTCTGTCACACCTGATCAACAGGTAAAAAATACAAGTAGACTGATACATACATTTATACATAGTGTTAGATGAATACTGGTCAATCAATTTCTTAAAATCATCAACTGATGCTGTACATACTACTTCTTGGGGTAAATTATTCCATGGTTCAACAACTCTTCTTGTAAAAAAAAATATTTCCTGGCACCTGTTCTTGAAAAATATTTATATAGCTTAAATGTATGACCTCTGGTATGGGTAATGGGTGAAATAGAACCAAGGATACGGAAGTTATGAGCGTATCGTACGCGATCGATTTTTCTTCACCAATTCCGCCTTTGTATACAGTTAAGAAGGGTGAGTAAAGGAAAACCTACCCAGTAATTGATTCCCCTGTTCATGGCGAACACGATTGTGAAATTGTAGCTCCGTACATCAATTCGTTGATAAGTTACAACCGTTTTTGTAGGTACCTGTAATTTATTTTCTCTATACTTGCTGTACAAATTGATTTTTCTGTTGTTGCTACTTTGAAGGGCTGTAACTCCTAAAGCTATTGGCATATGAGGCTGAAACTTTGCCAGAGGGTATACTTGGCTAAGTAGATCATAAATATTTAATAAACAAGAATTTGAAAAATGCGCGATTGTGTTGGGTTTTTGCAGATCCGGTCACATTTTATAATGTTGTCTTTGTTTGTTTGCAATAGCATATTAAAATTACATACTAGGAAAAATGTTTATTACTAAAACTATCTAAATCTGATGTTAAAATACAAATCCATTATTAGACTAGATGAATAAAAATAGGAAATTTTAAATAGGAATAGGAATCACTGAAAAAAGCCACAAAACAAGAAGGGATTGCTGGGGTGGTAATGTAAACCACAAATCCCTATTTTGACTCTGTCATAAATCTTTACTTACATGCTCTGTCATTTTGAGGTGAGTCAAAATAGGGATTTGTTGCATTAGCTACCACTGACAGAGAGTCAAAAATAGGGATTTGTGGTTTACATTACCGCCCCAGCGATCCCTTCTTGTTTTGTGGCTTTTTTCAGTGATCCCTATTCCTATTTTAATAATACCAATTTTTTATTCATCTAGTTTGTGTACCTTTTATTAATTCAGTAATGGATTATGAAGAAGACTGTTGTGAATTGTGTAATTGTGCAATCTGCATAGTAACACCATCAACATTTCAGTACACACATGAAACTGATCAAATTGCAATGTGCATACAGACTGAGAGTCTCCTAATATGAGCTACAATGTACATTACTGGTGCCTTTAATAGCTGTCAAATGCAGTACAAGGATTGTTGTTATACACTTGACAGCATTATACATCAGGGTGAACTCCCTTTAGACTGGAATAGGGCATATGTAACACCAGTATACAAGAAAGGCCCGCGTACTAATCCATCAAACTATAGACCTATATCATTTGCTGCAAGTTGTTGGAACACATCATCTCCTCAGCAATATCTTCTCACTCTATTGACTACAATATCATGTGTACAAATTAACATGGATTTCTTTGATTGATAATGAAAACTGTAGTAAATAGTGTAATTTTGTATTCTGCATAATAATGCTGTCAACGTTTCAGTACAAACATGAAACAGAACAAATTGCAATGTGCATACGGACTGAGAGTCTCCAAATATGAGCTACAATCTACATTACTGGTGCCTTTAATAGCTGTCAAATTCAGTGCAAGGATTGTTGTTATACACTTGACTGCATTATTAGAGTAGCTACATGACTGCTCTATTAGAGTATTTAATCTGGATAACCCGCCCACGTACAATAATCACAGAGCGAAAAAAACCACCTTGCAACAAAGTCATCAGCCCAGATTAAGCTTCCTGGCCTATATTGAGTTTAATAAAGACAGATTCTATTAGCCACAAATAGCGCACACCAAAAAACTTAACTCTGAGCGCGATCTTGTATGGCTTCTCGAGCGTAATGCGTTTTGGCAAGAAGAAACGGCCGGGTTTGAGCTGTTTCCATCCGAAAACGAAATGAAAAATAGGTCATGGACACGCACAATGGTCCATTCAGCAAGCCTTACTACTTTTTATCCCAGGATTCTCCTTGTAAACTTCGCTATCCCTGTGAAAGAATAATAATAATAATATTATTAATAATAATATTATTATGAATAATAATGCACTTGTCAATTTCATGCCCCACCCCCCCACCCCCGGGCGTCCCCACACCCCTGGTGGGGATTTGACATTGCTTCTCGTCCCCACCCCTGGGGCAATTGACAGTTGTCCAATTCACTGACCGATTTTCGGTAGTTGCATTTCTAAACAATAAAATCGCACTTGCTATAATTTTACTAGCTACAGGGCAGGTTTATTACTAGTCGCATGCATGAAATATGTGCTTAGTCATCCTTGAGGTGTTGTTAAATCCCCTACTATGGGGGTGGGGACATAGTGGGGATTTGACAGCCGATTTTGCCCCAGTAGTGGGGAATTTGACACCACGATTTCTCAAATCCCCTGTATTCCCCCACCCTCCCCGGGGGTGGGGGGGTGGGGCATGAAATTGACAAGTGCATAAGAATAATAATATGAACAAACGGGCATATGCATATTTCAGTTTTTTTTCTGAAATACACATACTGTTTCCTTTTCACTTGATACTTTAGGACCTATACTCATTGCAAAGAACCACCAGAGGGTTGTTTTGAGTTGAAGGATGCTTTTCAAGGTGGTTTTTAGGTGTGCGTTCTATTAGGATTTTTGCAAAAAAAACATGGGCAATCCCTAATATGAACCCACTATCGTGGTTCATGATAGGGAATTCCAGTCTAATTGAGTTTTGGAGAAAAGAGTGGTAGTAGCAGTTTAATATTGTAGGTAGGTTGATGAATCGGACTCATAGGTGGCAGAGGGGGATCCTCAATGGAGGATCCAGGATGGGGCATTTGGGGCAAATGCCCCCCCTCCCTCAGTAGAAGAGCCATAGTTGCTTCTTTTGATAGAAATACTCTAAACTTTGTCATAGTTGTCAGAACAAAATCAATTTATATAAAATTGCATATTATCACCATTTATTGCAAAGTCTAAAGTTAAAACAGCTGTCAAACTGTCACCCAGTACCTTCGTACGTACTAAGCGCCTCTAAAAATAATTATCGTATGGCTGGTGTTTAAGACTTACATAGCCTTGTAAACAGCTTTTAAGACTTCACAACCATCTGCAAAGGACAATCAACCTACTAAAGAGTGATCATTGCTGCTTAAAAATACAGCAACTAACAAGAGAATATGCTCTCCCCAACCGGCACCTACACAACTTAGCCTGTTTGTGCTCCTCCCCTTGCCAGCTCCTGGATCCGCCCCTGATCCTAGTGGGCTTAGCACTGGTGGCATTACTGTCCACTTTTGCTGCTTCGGATTAGGAAGGCTGCTTGACCCGAAGGAGTAAAGGAAGGTGTGCGTACATGCATGCATGACATGTGTTGCTTAGGCTTTGTACAGACCATCTTAGCATAGAGTACTTTGATAACTGGATGGATGGAGTACCATTAGGGGCAGGTTTTCTTGAAAACAAAAAGGGTGAAAAACCTATAAGAGTATTCACTGCAGTAAGGTTTCAATTCATACAATTAGGTGTTATATCAAGCAATTGGTGAATATGACAGTGCGGCTATTAGCTATAAACAAGAGTTCATAATATTATCAATTCTTGCTATAAATAATAGTTCAAATATATCTGCCACAATTTTATGTTCTCTTGTGAGAAACGACCCAGCACAGCTACACCATTATAAGGTCCATGCAATTTTTATTTTGCCTATATTAGTAGCTAAAGTCAGAAAATCTGCAGCACAAGCATATAGCTAAGGCCAGCTGTCTTTTGATGTACCACTTTGGTACCTGTCAAGGAGCTGCATAGATTCAGAGGAAAATATCTTGTTTCGCATATACATGTATTGCATTTGTTACTGCAATGGCACAAAGCACTAGCTAAATGGTTTGTGGTAGGTGGGGTCTATCCCATGGAATGGAATGGTATGATCAGAGCTCTCAATCTGTAGCCTTTGCCAGGAGTGAGACTCAGCAAAGTTCTGCTATCTATCCTGTGCAACCTGATGGAGAGAACAAGTACAACATACATAAAATGTGCCCTTATGTTAATAATGTGTAGTTGTGCACCTATACCTTCTATCTATCCACCTGTTTATGCAGGCTTAGTTGCTATTAAGGTAAGTGTTCCTATTATGGGACACTTAAGGATGATTGAATATTTCTGCACACAGGTAACTCATAGGGACTTAAATTTTGGACCAAAGACTCATCAATTAATCTATTAACTTCAGTCAAAAAGTATCCATATAGCATAATCCAATGATGAGAACTTGTAAGGTTGTCGGTGTACATAATTATGATACAGTGCATAATTGTGACTGGGCTTGCAAAAACAGGGCAAGTGGGCACAAACTACACCCCATCACTTTACAGGTCATATCTCAGTACTGGAACAGAATAGTTGCATTCTGTAACTTTCATCATAAAGCCAATTAAATGTTTACTAAAGCTCAGAATTACACTGCCATAGCATAATGTTACAAAAATTTATGAGTGATGGAAGTTTGAAAAAGCAGGCAAAAATCATGTGCCCACATGCCCTATTTTTGCAGGCCCAGTCATATATGAGACAGAAAAATGTGCAAACTATTTCAATATCCTCTAACATAGAGCAGAAAGCACATAAAGCAATAGAATTTGGACAAGGTATGCACCAATATGTTTCATGCTTTAATGTAGATATTAAAATTTGATGGATATTGCTTGCAAGAGAATAGAATGTCTTTGCATGGCTTCCTGATATGTAAATGTCCATAATTATGAGACAACTGATCATATTATGAGACGGTTCTATTTTCAGACACTGACAGTTACAAATAGCTAGCTTCTAATTTATGTAAAGGTACACTAAAACATTTGTGACCCAGTCTGGGAAAACCAGTCTTATCGCCTATTTAAAAGTATCGAGAAATGTCGGTTTTAAGTATTTAGTGTGTTGTAGCTCGCCAATGGTTGAAGCTATGTGTACCAAATTTTCACACGTTTTACACCAATTCCTTACCTTCAACAGCATCCACTGTACAAGTGACTAACAACTAAGTTTCCCTCCATTTTAGATATATTTTAAACCGAGGTTGACTGTATCAGGCAAACTGCAAAATGGGAAGGCAGGAAAGATTGTGTTCAAAAATTGAATTGGAAGGCATAGGGATGAATTAGGCCAAGTTTTGGGCCATCGAGGTCTCAAAATTGGCTAAAATGAAAGGAAATTCACAGCAGAGGTACTTAATCAGTACCACAGAGCTGTACAGCCACATACAGTCATCCCCAGGCTGACCACAGCTCGATTAAGGCCCCACACCACATGTATGGATCGCCACTGGGCTTGGGAAAAGCAGCCAGCAAATTTAAACCAGACTACTCAAGTCTATATAGCTGATTTTGATTGTGGAATTAGATAGTCTATTCATGTAGCTTTGTGTCCTGGGTGAAAAATCGAATCTGCTGGCATGGCAGGTTTTCTCAGACTGGGTCACATTTACTAATACATCTTTTAATAAAAACAAAGCATATCGACAATCAGTGTAGTACAATTCCAATGCAGAGGTAGATATAACCACTGTATGTGTTTCCTTCATTTCAAATGTTACTGAAACAAGCCGAAACTAACTCCTTAGCTGAGTGATTACTTTTTCTACCTTTTGGATAATAGATAATGTTTCAAACAACATGTTGTGAAGATGAGATGCTACACACGACTGCATTTCATCATGTTTACCAGCTTTTACAGGGTCATCTTTAGCCAGAAAAATTAAGCTTGATATACATGATTTTAAGCTATATCAACATCTTCAATAACTCTCATGATTTATGCACTATTTCGCTAAAAATTTTACATACTTGTGAGAACTGGCATGTCAAAACACATTTGTAGCATGCTACACACACTGAAGTAATTAAGTGCCTAATAGTAATTATAGCTCAAATTATCAAAGTGTCCCATAATATATATGTACTGTCTCGTATTAGGGACACTTACCTTAATTGTATCTGTACACCATCTGCTATGCCACAAACTAGAATTAGTTGAGCACACTGACATATCCATTGAATTCTGGTACTCTCACAGACTGGTAGTGCACTTTTATCCTGTGAAGGCACTGGAATTTCACTATCTTTTAATATGTTAATTCAGCCACAAATAGACGCTTGTTCTCTATTATCGTCTTGTGGTGTATCCATGGCATCACGTGATCATTTTATGACACATGGCCCAGCACAACTCAAATAACACTTGTAGATGCCAGGCAGTCAAAACATTCTGTTACTCTTTTAACATCTCACTCTGTTGCCCCAGCCATTTCTTAATCCAGTGCTCTGATCCATAGATTATTAATCCCAGACACATGCCTGATCCAGCATTATTTCCTCGTTTAAATACCAAGAATCACGTGAGAATGATCACGTGACACAAACTGTGTACAACTACATAACTATCCAAAGATTTACGGGCTTTTTTGGTTCTAATACTGAACGTTTTGTGGAAAGTTAAGCTACATTGCTTGTAGGCGTGAGATTCAATATCTTGGGCGTGAGAGCATGAGATTACACCTCAAATTGTGAGAATCACACCGGAGGCGCGACAATTGAGAGGTATGATAATGATGGACTAAACTACGGAACAGAATGCTTTCTCATATTGAAGCCTGCAGCTTACCATTGCTGAAACTGCCCTTACAAGTTATCAACGGATCGCCAGTGGGTGATTAAACATGCCCTCAAGAAAGATAGAAAAAATTAAAGGACTGATTGTGGATTCTTGTTAGTTGTCATTAACAATGAAGTACTTATTGTGGAATTAACTTAGTCTGGTGCTGCCTGCCCCTTCACTTTTTGCGAAAGGGCGGGTGGCGCCAGACTAGGAATAGCTGTCTCAGTGATTGTTCTCCTCCCTGATGTACCAAGCAGTGCTCTTCAACCCATTTATTACATGACCCCAAGACAAGTTTGTTACTACAATATACAATCTAATCAAAAGCAGCCAAGCTGTAAAAAAAGGTGCGGCCCCTAAAAAGGCCTAGGTGAAAAAAGATGTGAAATCCAAGGTGGTGGCCAAGAAATGGCTGTGATGGTAGGTTAATGGTAAAAATTTTAATAACGACAATTCAAGTGAATTTTGTGCCAAGACCAAGTGGCACCAAATTCACCTGAATTGTCGTTATTAAAATTTTTACCATTAACCTACCATCACAGCCATTTCTTGGCCGCCACCTTGGATTTCACATCTTTTTTCACCTTGACCTTTTTAGGGGCTGCACCTTTTTTTACAGCTTGGCTGTTTTTGATTAGATATCACTTCTTTTTGTATTTGTATACCCCAAAGCTGGCCATAGGCTGGCTTTGGAGCTTTTTTAACCTATCCTATTTCTTTACCACAGGAAGAATAAAAAGACAGAGCAGATTTTTAATACTTCAACTGTTTTTGATTTTTTATCAGTAATTATATAAATATATTTATTACATGTTTATTATTCCCTACTGGATAACTTGTTCGCAGCTGATCTTTCTACTAAGGGACTTGAAATGTAGCTAAACTCTCTACAGGTTAATTTGTTTGTAGCTGAACTCTCTACAGGGCAATTTGTTTGTAGAAGAACTCTCTACAGGATAATTTCTTTGTCACTGAACTCTCTACAAGGTGACTTGTTTCTAGCTGGCTCTCTACAAGATGACTTCCTCTAGCTGATTTCTCTACAAGGTGACTTGTATCTACACTATACTAGTCTATATAACTACAGTAAAAATGTACAACACCGACAACAAATTTATATCTACAAAACTGTCCACAAATACGTAAAAGTAAAATTCCCTGAAAAACTGTTTCTATGTAGCTGACCTAATAATAATTATTATTACTATTTGTAACCTAACAATAATAAGTATTATTATTATTATTATGATTTGTAACCTAACGTAGGCCGAGGATATTGACACTGTTGATCGGTGTCAATATCCACTACATTAAATGCATTCTTTGTAAACTAAAGGAAATGTCAATGTTAAATTTAGATATTCTAAAACTGTCATGTGATGCCACTTTTTCCTGCATCAAACTAGACTATTTGTTGGCGTCTGATTATCATGGAACTCTTTACAAATTCCTGATATTGACATGATAATCCCCAGGCTAGATGGACTGCCCTTGCCTACCATCCCCAGCACTGGCTGTCAAGTGCTTCACAGCTGGAGGATACCAGCTACTGAAACAATTCAATCGAGGGTGCTAGACACAAGGCGACCCTTGGAATAGGCCAGATCAGTGGCAGTAAGATAATATTATGTCATTGACACCACAGTGTCACCACACAATTACTTTAATGAAATATATAGTTCTAAGAATATAATAACCCCATTATAAAACAATTTCATAATTGTATGGCTAGCCAATAAAGATTTCTGCTATAAAGAAATTTAAAATGCTTGGCTAAAGAATGAATAATATCTGTTCATGTACTACACAAGTGTCTAATGGTGTAAGCATCTTTGTGATAAAAGTAATTACATGGTTGAAAACACTTGGATAATATTTTAAACCCATTAACTCATGAAGTTTGAGAAAACTATCCACAAACAAGTTTTAAAAGGATACCAAGTAGCTGCAAGATGGCTACATTGCCTGAAAATTTTCATGCTAACTTTGTTTTGATCTTTCCAGGTCTGCTTTGTGGAGATGTCGGTGTCAAGGCCCTAGGATTGCACTACAATGAGTTCAGATTATGTTATTGGCTTAGAGTGGCTGGCAGAGTTATGAAGGCATGAAAGGTGCATATTTTGTGTTATTGTGGCCCCCAGTGGCATGTATTTGGGTCTGTAGTAATAGAAATTTTACATTTAAGTAGATATTAATACAACGTATACTAGTTGACATTTACTCCCTATATATAGCGATTTAGCATGGGAATTCAAAGGCACCATTCAGGGTCTAACTTGCATATTTCCCAGGCAATATCTAGATCTAATCAAAAACAGCCAAGCTGTAAAAAAAGGAGTGCGGCCCTTGAAAAGGCTATGGTGAAAAAAGATGTGAAATCCAAGGTGGCGGCCAAGAAATGGCTGTGATGGTAGGTTAATGGTAAAATTTTTAATAACAACAATTCAGGTGAATTTGGTGCCGCTTGGTCAATTGGCACAAAATTCACCTGAATTGTTGTTATTAAAATTTTTACCATTAACCTACCATCACAGCCATTTCTTGGCCGCCACCTTGGATTTCACATCTTTTTTCACCATAGCCTTTTCAAGGGCCGCACTCCTTTTTTTACAGCTTGGCTGTTTTTGATTAGATTTCGCTTCTTTTGTATTTGTATACCCCAAAGCTGGCCTATGGCCAACTTTGGGGTTTTTTAACCTATATATCTTTCTTTACCACAGGAAAAAGAAAAAGATGAAGCAGATTTTATAAATACCTTAACTCATTCTGATTTTATCAGTAAATGTACTAATTATACATATAATGCATATATCAAGAGTTCATAATATAAAAGAGAGCATATATTTATTACATGTCAATTAATCCCCACAGGATAATTTGCAGCTGATCTCTCTACTGGGTGACTTGAAATGTAGCTGAACTCTCTACAAGGTGATCTGCTTGTACGTAGATGAACTCTTTACAGGATTCTCTCTACAGGGTGACTTGACTCTAGCTGAACTCTCTGCAGGGTTATCTGTTTGTAGTTGAATTCTCTACAGGGTGTTTTGTTTGCAGCTGAACTCTCTACAAGGTAACTTCTTCTAGCTGATCTGTCTACAGGGTGACTTGTTTCTAGCTGGTCTCTCTACAGGGCAATGTGTTTGTAGCTGAATTCTCTACAGGGTGATGTGTTTGCAGCTGAACTCTCTACATGGTGATTGCTTTGTAGCTGAACTCTCTAAAAGGTGACTTCTTCTAGCTGAACTCTCTACAGGATGATCTTTTCATAGCTGAACTCTCTACAGGATTATTTGTTTGCAGCTGAACTCTCTACATGATGATTTCTTTCACAACAAAAATAGTATTCCAATACTACATATTCTAACCCCGTCTTTATTCAGTATTGGAACAACTATTTTTAAAAACTCCCTATAACGAGACATAACGAACCTCAAATCTATAAATGACTCTAGTGTTATTCACTATTTGGGGCTGTGGTCTATTGTTGTTTGAGCCTAGGTAGAATTTTTGCACTATTAGTTCCAACACCATAACATAGACGGAATAAATACAGTCAGTATTTGTATATGAATTATGCTGTGTTTGTAACTGATCTCTCTACAGGGTGATTTGTTTGTAGCTGAAATCCCTACAAGGTAACTTCTTCTAGCTGATCTTTCTACAGGGCGATTTGTTTGTAGCTGAGTTCTCTACAGGGTGTTTGTTTGCAGCTGAATTCTCTACATGGTGGTTTCTTTATAGCTGAACTCTCTACAAGGTGACTTCTTCTAGCTGATCTCTGTATAGGGTGATTTGTTTGTAGCTGAACTCTCTACAGGTGATTTTTTTGTAGCTGAACTCTCTACAAGGTGATACTTCTAGGTGATCTCTCTACAGGATGACTTGTTTCTAACTGAACTCTCTACAGGGTGATCTGTTCGTAGCTGAACTTTCTACTGGGTGATTTGTTTGCAGCTGAACTCTCTACATGGTGGTTTCTTTGTAGCTGAACTCTCTACAAGGTAACTTCTTCTAGCTGAACTCTCTACAGGGTGACTTGTTTCTAGCTGATCTCTCTTTTCAGGTTGATCTGTTCATAGCTGAACTTTCTACAGGGTGATTTGTTTGCAGCTGAACTCTCTACATGGTAGTTTCTTTGTAACTGAACTCTCTACAATGTGACTTCTTCTAGCTGAACTCTCTACAAGGTGACTTGTTTCTAGCTGATCTCTCGACAGGGTGACTTGTTTCTAGCTGAACTCTCTACATGTGATTTGTTTGTAGCTGAACTCTCTACATGGCGGTTTCGTTGTAGCTGAACTCTCTACAAGGTAACTTCTTCTAGCTGAACTCTCTACAGGGTGACTTGTTTCTAGCTGATCTCTCTTTTCAGGTTGATCTGTTCATAGCTGAACTTTCTACAGGGTGATTTGTTTGCAGCTGAACTCTCTACATGGTAGTTTCTTTGTAACTGAACTCTCTACAATGTGACTTCTTCTAGCTGAACTCTCTACAAGGTGACTTGTTTCTAGCTGATCTCTCGACAGGGCGACTTTTTTCTAGCTGAACTCTCTACAGGTGATTTGTTTGCAGCTGAACTCTCTACATGGTGGTTTCTTTGTAGCTGAACTCTCTACAAGGTAACTTCTTCTAGCTGATCTTTCTACAGGGTGATTTGTTTGTAGCTGAATGTTCTACAAAGTGATACTTCTAGCTGATCTCTCTACAGGATGACTTGTTTCTAACTGAACTCTCAACAGGGTGATCTGTTCATAGCTGAACTTTCTACAGGGCAATTTGTTTGCAGCTTAACTCTCTACATGGTGGTTTCTTTGTAGCTGACCTCTCTACAAGGTTATCCTTCTAGCTGATCTCTCTACCGGATGACTTGTTTGTAGCTGAACTCTCTACAGGGTGGTTGTTTGTAGCTGAATTTTCTACAGGGCGATTTGTTTGCAGCTGAACTTTCTACATGGTAGTTTCTTTGTAGTTGAACTATCTACAATGTAACTTCTTCTAGCTGAACTATCTACAGGGTGACTTGTTTCTAGCTGATCTCTCTACAGGATGACTTGTTTCTAGCTGAACTATAGGGTGATTTGTTTGTAGCTGAACTCTCTACAAGGTAACTTCTTCTAGCTGATCTTTCTACAGGGTGATTTGTTTGTAACTGAAATCTCTACAGGATGACTTGTTTCTAGCTGATCTCTCTACAGGGTGACTTGTTCCTAGCTGAACCTTCTACAGGTGATTTGTTTGCAGCTGAACTCTCTTACATGGTGGTTTCTTTGTAGCTGAACTCTCTACAAGGTGACTTCTTCTAGCTGATCTCTCTATAAGATGACTTGTTTCTAACTGAACTCTCTACAGCGTGATCTGTTCATAGCGGAACTTTCTACTGGGTGATTTGTTTGTAGCTGAACACTTTTCATGATTGTTTCTTTGTAACTGAACTCTCCACAAGGTAACTTCTTCTAGCTGATCTCTCTACAGGGCAATTTGTTTTAGCTGAACTCTCTACATGATGGTTTCTTTGTAGCTGAACTCTCTATTAGGTACCTTTTTCTGGCTGATCTGACTACAGGGTGACTTGTTTGTAGCTGAATTCCCTACAGAATAACTTGCAATGTAATATATTTGAGTAAATTATAAATGCATCTGAATGCTTTATTAGGGTGACTGTTCTATTAGAGTATCTCGATCTCGCATTTGCTACACGTAGTTGCCTTTCGAATCACAACTCAGTGGTTTGTAATCCGATTCTTCT
Source organism: Dysidea avara (assembly GCF_963678975.1). Taxonomy (NCBI): domain Eukaryota; kingdom Metazoa; phylum Porifera; class Demospongiae; order Dictyoceratida; family Dysideidae; genus Dysidea; species Dysidea avara. The sequence goes on from NC_089273.1 coordinate 35,696,193, forward strand.
GTACTACTGCAAGGACTTTCTGTGATGATTATTCCAGCTACATACTGATTTTCAGCTCATTGCTCTAAGCGGTTTGCCTGATAGACACGAAAACTACTAGTTTTTTATTCATAAAAATCGATCGCGTAATTTTGACACAGGTCTGGTTTTGTGTCATATCTCCATGGTCTTTATTCCGATTCCTTTCAAACCACAAAAAGGCACTCCTACGATGGTTGCTCCATCTACATATCAATTTTCAACTGATTCCTCAAAGGAGTTTACCCTGTAGGCGTGACAGACCTCCGACCTTATTTTACGCAAATAATCGGTAATAACTCCGTGAATGTTCATCGGATTCCTACCAAACTTGGTACAGAGATCCGCCTTAATGAGCCCTTTACTTGTGCTAAATGTCAGCCCGATCCAAGTACGAATTTGTGTTTTATGGGCGGATTTTGCGAAGTGTGCGAAATGAAGAAGAAGAAAAAAGGAAGATATTAAAACGAACTTTTGTTCGCTCGTATCTCGGAAATGGCTGGAGCGATTTTCTTCCAATTTGGTGTGTAGATTCCCCTTACTGGCCGGCACCTCTCTAGAAAATTTGGTTCCAAACGGATAAGGGATCACAGAGCTACATAGGTGTGAAAAGTGCATTTTCTTTCTTCCTGTTAACATACTCACAAGTGGCACCCGGCTTCTTGGGCTGCACGACACACTACCGTGTGTCTTGATATTGTGTGGGCAATATCATGGGAATGTGATTTGCACATGGGAGTCATGGCTTTGATGCCCAACCAGTTCAAAGATACATTAAACTTTGACTAGTTATATTGAGTGACACGGAGCATTTAATTGTGGATTTGGATTTACAAGTTAGGCTGGCTTAGTGTAGTCACTACATTTCTACTAAATGACAGTTAGAATGATCAGTAAAGTAATTGTTTTGGCAATGTGACATGTGGATGTGTATTTCTACCCACCACATGTTAACCATTGAGCAGTCCACAAACAACACAAAGAAGACAATTACGTAGATATAAATACATTGGTGAGTAACTTATGATGTTTATATACAAGAGTACAGTTTCACTGTTCCAAAAATACATTATTTCAACATGACATCTACAGCACTAGTTGTCACATAAACAGAACAAGTTGTGTAGATGCAGGGGCGGATCCAGAGTTTGGAAAGAGGGGGGCACCTTTCTGAAAAACAGTTGAAGACCAAAAAAACTTGCTGAAAACCAGTTGAAGACCAAAAAAAAAAAAAAAGTCACGACAATAACAGCTAGTTATCCTTACCAACTATATCACGTCTGTTATGTAAAATAAAATCCTATTTATAGCTTCATAGGTAAGCTACACTGCCTCATGAACATTGTGACTGCTTTATTAGAGTAATTGACTGCTCTATTAGAGTATCTCGATCTTGTATGCAATTTCTTGAAGGGGGAGGGGGGGGGGGGCATTTGCCCCAAATGCCCCATCCTGGATCCGCCATTGAGATGGTTATGTTGCATTGTAAAGGATAGTGGCTCAACCAAGTATTTTTTATATTTTGAAGTCTTGTTGACTTCTACCACACTATAGTATGTTCACGTTGAGCTGAATCCTCAAAAACATTAAATAACTCATGGATGCAATTACACATGATCTTGAAATTTGGCTCATTTGTAGTACTGCTTGACCCACTAAAAATATTTCAAAATCTTTTTGTTCAAATGTTTGACATAATATTTATGGCCAATCAAAATTTTCACAATACATTTCCTATGGAGAAGCCATATAAGTACAGTGTCCATTACAGCCCTTTCCCGAACTTTTAATAGAGCCAAACCGTACGTGTCTGTTGTTGACACCTTTGCTGTTACCAATAATCATCTGGTTGGCTGAAATGTTAACTCTGTTGAGAAAAAATCCACTTTTAATTTTTAGCTGTTTTTCAGGATTCAGCTCAACGTGAACATACTATAGCTGTCACATAAACAGACAGGTTGTGTAGGTAGTTATGGATCAAGTTTCATTATGTATATTGCTAGTGTTGATAGTTACTGTTACAGGAAGTTTTTAGTGGTTCAGACCACTTTAGTGAAGTATTTTTTTAAAATATTCTAAAGTCTCATTGACTTCTGCTGCACTAGCTGCAGTTTATGTGTTAAATAGTTAATCAGGTTGTGTAGGTAGTTATGGATCAAGTTGCATTGCAAAGGTTGGTGTTGATAACTACTGTTATAAGAAATTGTAGTGGTTCAGACGAAGTACTTTGAAGTGCACTTCATAGTGAAATTTTACATTTCAGTAGAGATCTAAATTCAAAAAAGCCATGAAACAAGGTATACTAGTTGACATTGTCACATTCTATGTACACCCTTATACAGTATAAAGAATCAAGTTGGGGTGTGGGTCATTCCATACCAAATCAACAAAAAAAATCCGCACCCCTTTCAATTTTCATGAAATTTGGCACAGACATGGACCCTTTCAAGAAACTTTCTCACACCAAAATTTGGCTCATTTCATTGGTTTCCCTCTAAGTTATGACCACTCAAAGTTTCTGTTGAAAATTTCATTTTGCTTACATGTCTTCAATAAAATGGCCATAATTGTGCGTGTGATTGACGTAGACACTTCTGGTTTAGATTTTTGAAATTCTTATTAAATTGTCATTTAGATTATATATAATGTTTTATAATTGCTCAAAGGAGAAGGTCAAACCACAAAAATGTAGCTTTTTCCTTTGATCTTAATTTTCAGAAATATATATTCTTTAATTAAATGTATTTTTGGTTTACTCGTTGCTCTAATACCCATCATTCATCGCTGTGAGTTTAAAGTTGGAGCCAATAGTATATCATGAGCTATAAGTGTTAATGTGTAGCCTTGTAATCACTACTGTTTGTAAGGTATAAATAATTAAGTGTAGATAGTAATTTCCAATACCAATTGCAAGTAACCTTATATTAGTATGTCACAAATCATTTTATGCATTAAAATAGTTAGGGTTTGTATTGACAAGGGTTCACTAGAGTGAAGCCATACTAACAGAGCCACTTTTAAAGCTAAGAAAGTTGGAGCAATGATTAGGCTGCCTATTGAAGGAATCACTGATTATACTTTTGCTGTAAGTTCAGTGTCCTATATAATAGAGGTGGCCACTATAACAAGGTGGCCTTATTATAGATGTATCTATATTTATAGGGGATTTACTGTATAACTAATGATAATGAATCTATTTTTTCAATCTTACTGTATATAATAATAATTCTGCTACAACATTTACCTATGTACTTAGGTGGCCTCCCCAAAGTTGGCTCTGAGTGTGGCGCTTGGCCAGAATCTGGATGGCCTGTGGATCAAGTCATGATGGGTTGGCTTTTTGTCAGCCCTTATAGGTATTTGTCCCATTTCACTTTAGGATATTTATCACAAAGATTTTTGCTTAGGCTCCTAGGCTATGGGTAAGCACCTCAAACAGGCTCTGCCTTCTGTGTACACCTTCCAGTGCCTAACTGGTGAAGTAGATAATAATAACAGATTATGATGATAGTTTCCAATCCTATGTGTGTATAATAAATTATAGTAACTGCAGAATGCAAACAACACAGTTATACATATGTACACATAATGTGGAATTGTTGAATCAAAATGCCATGTCTTAGTGGTATCTTCTTGGTCTTAATACCTAGGTGGTTGTTTCATATAGTTGCATTAGAGTAGAAACGTCCTATTTAAAGTTGGCCATTATAAAAAGGTGGCCTTTACAGTGGCCACTAAGATATGTTCCCTTTGAATCATACTTGAAAGGGCATACCTACTACTGACCACTGTAAGGCTATCTTTATATGTTTGTACCTATAAATAATGTCTTTGCTGGAATAATGTACACTTCTTAAACCACTATGCATCGTCTTACTTGTCAAAAATTGGATGGAATAGAGTTGAATCCATGACCTGTCTTAGTGGCCACCTGTATAGAAAGGCCACCACTCCATAAAGCCCAATGATTGCCTATACACTTATGCAAATGCATTAAGCAGCTACCTGCACATTAAGCCCAGAAATTTAGGCCCTAAGATAACCGGCTTAAACTCCATAAATCAACTTTATCATGATGAAACTACTTAGAGATGTAGCATTGTAGCTAGAATCATAGAAATGTTCCATAGAAATTTGTGTTACACTGTACAAAAGCTTCACTACAGCAATTGCACACTTATGCATATCTATAACTTTAAGTAAAATACATCAATCATTGATTAAAGAAAGGGTCAAGGCAATTAACTTCAAAGTTAAACCATGACATACAGATATAGTAAAAGATGAGACTGAAAGTGATGCATATTGCATGATGGTCTCTACAATCATTCACATATAACTTTGACATGTAACGAAATCTGATGCATTGATATCAGTACATAATTGAATCTTTGAAGGTGTAAGTTGAAAAGATTTTAAAGCCATTCTACTGCATCAGTCATTAATTACTACTCGTTAGGAAAACTATATTATAGTAGATTACAATATTTGAAGTAGTATTCATGCCTGTGTTAAGAACAAAGAATGCAGCTACACTGTACATAACATTATGTTTTATTTATAAGTGTTCCAAATTACAGTGGAACTTGTCTTAGCAGCCACCTGTAATGAAAGACCACCTTTCTATTAAGGACCAATTTTAAATTGTTCTAGAAAGACATTTATACACATTGAACTATATACATGTAAATAGCCACCTGCATATTAAGGCCAAAAAAATTGGCCCTGACTGGCTTAGACAGTTTCCACTATAGCTACATTTGTGTATCAAAATAATTATGTACTTGCATATCAAAAATCAACATGAATGCTAACAGTAGCAGTAGCAGTTACTGTAGCTAGTGAAAATGTCATCAAGTTCAATATTCCACCACTACTGGTAACATATATAATAGACTTGGCGTCATAATCAGAAACAACATATACAAGCTTGATAAGGAGTAAATTACTTGAGTATATGTATTTATAAACTTTTACTGAAATATGAAAAAAATTAACCTTACTTACAAACCAACAATATATATATATATAAAATGATTGTGACATAAAGTTACTTGCAATTGGTATTGCATCTTTGCATATATACTTGAACCATACAAACAGTAGTGATTACAAGGCTACACATTAACACGTATAACTCATGATCTACTATTGGTTCCAACTTTAAACTCACAGTGGTGAATGATGGGTATTAGAGCAACATGTAAACCAAAAGTAAATTTAATTAAAGAATATATATTTTTGAAAATTAAGATCAAAGGAAAAAGCTACATTTTCGTGGTTTGATCTTTTCCTTTGAGCAATTATAAAACATTATATATCACCTGAAAGGTAATGTAATAAGCATTTAAACCAGAAGTGTCTATGTCAATCACATGCAAAGTTATGGCCATTTTATTGAAGACATGTAAGCAAAATGAAATTTTCAACAGAAACTTTGAGTGGTCATAACGTAAAGGGAGACCAATGAAATGAGCCAACTTTTGGTGTGAGAAAGTTTCTTGGTGGGGTCCATGTTTGTGCCAAATTTCATGAAAATCAAAAGGGGTGAGGGTTTTTTTGTTGATTTGGTATGGAATGACCCTTGTGATGATTTGGTAGTACAAGTAACTGGAATTTACTTGTGATCTATATGTGCAGATATAAGGCTGTTTGGCTAGTGGTATTTATACTATTGAAAATATGCTGCCCATTCCTTAACTATCTAATTGCAACCCTATTTACATTGCACAGTAAATTATACATTAAGATTTAAGAAATTCTTTTACTAAGTTTCTGCATTCCAGACAACTTTTTAAATATGTACAACGTAAAATGTACAACATAAAAATGCTTATTAAGTCTCACTGCTTATTGACAAATTTTTGGACCAGTGTTAATATTTAAGTCCACAAAGTGGGTCTAATCACATGATTCCAGTTTTCTTGTTTACTACAGTATATCAGCTAGTAACTCCAACAAGTTATGATGTAAGACTAGTGAATACTAATTACTATAACCATATTATATGATACTGTGAACTTTAATTACTGCGAATTACTAATAGGATTACAAGAAAATGATATCACTCTCCATAAATGTAATTATTATTAGACACACAGTATCTTACAGTGTTAAGTTTACTGTAATCTGGTTAACTCTTACACTAAGATGTCCACAAGTTCAGTTTTATAATTAAACTGAGATACTGACTCTATATACCAACAAAATTTGAATTGTGATGGCCTGAATTCATGGCTTAATGCAACCACAGAATTTCAAGGTAATAATGGATGTATGGACCAGTGGACCACTTTTATAAGTTTGTTGAATTGACTCTCTGTGACAAATAAGAATCAATTTTGTTACTCAACAATGTGTACACTACACTATGATCTTTGAGAGTTTACTGAAGCATATAACACGTTAGTATGAAATAAATACAATCATTGTAGTGATGAAACAATCATTGTACTAACAAAATGCATAATCCTTATTGCATGTTGCTGGAGGATTAAGTCACCAATATTTTCTGAGTCAAAATACGTATGATCTTGCAGGCTCTACCCTCCTACTGGAATAACACCTCCAATAAGATATCATTACTTATAATAATATAATAACCTTATGGACACTTATACAGCTTGATAGAAAGTAACTATGAAAAGTTATGATGCCATGTAAGGTTTAATCATTAAGAGATACTCTAATGGATTGCTCTTACAGTGTTGGAAGTCCATCACTTTAATGATACATACAAATACCAAGCCAGTGTATGAACGCATAGATTATTAGTGCTAATTTTCCATAGTGTGTGTGACTGAATTGATTGTAGTGTCACTTCTTGTACTGTTATTCACTTGTAAAGCTTTACAATGTATGGAACATAGCTGAAATAGAGGAGGAACAATGACTTCGCATTTCAGTGATTGATAATACCCAGAGTACAGTTTGCAGTAACATGAATGGTTCCAGACATATTAGTGAAGTCACTGAATGCATACCGCAAAGTAAAGAATGGTGCCATTCTTTCCTTTGATGCATTATACATTATGTTACTGCAAACAATTACCGTAGATTTCCTAAAATTTCGGCATCTCTAAATATTCGGCACTCCCTGTGCTTTGAACGCAATGTGCTCTAAATTTCGGCAAGCGCAGGAAAGTTTCTAATTATAAGCACGCTAATTTTTCAGCACTTGGAGTACTAGTTGACAAAGGTCTCTTGAGTACTGAGGATTCCCAGTGACCTCACACAATATGCTACCTCGATGCTGGATGAAGCGCAAAGTGTGAAATTGTTCAGGGAATGTACCCAACGATATCATCGTGTAACATCACGGCTACCGCAAAACGATATTCGTTTCTGTTCACAGAACAGAATCTTTCCTGGCCCCACATCTCCTTGTAACATGATAAGCCCTCAGATAATGCTTTGTTAAGCCATGGAACACTTCATGCAGCATCTGGTAGCGAGATTTATCACGAGATCGTTTAATAATATTATTGATTGTGGTTTCTATTTTTATTAATAATTGTTGAAATCCTTAATATTAAGTATGGGTGATTGTATTCAAAAGCGATGTAGTAATGACATTGACCATCCCTCCTGGATATTTTAGGCAATCAGTACATAGCGCTGTAGCCAAGTGAGTTTTATGGTATCGTCAGCTCCGCCTCAAGGCGTTCCTGTTGGTCCCTGTAGAAAGAAATCCAGAAATTAAGCAGTAACGGATCACAAATAACATAGCCATGAAGCGTGCAGACTGTATTAGGGGTACATCCCTAAAAATTCGACAATAGCGCCAGGTTGGTACATTTTTTCCTAATTGTTTAGCCAGACACAAACGGAATTAATTTATTTCTGCCATATTGTTAGGGAATCTATGGTAAACAAATAATTGTAAGTAATAGAAATTTTAAATTTAAGTAGATATTACTACACTGTATGCTAGTTGACATTTAATCCCTATATATAACAATTTAGCATGAGCATTCATTGGTGCCACTCAGGGTCTAACTTGCATATTTCCCAGGCAATATCATGAGAATGTGGTTTGCTCATGGGAGTCATGGCTTTGATGCCCAACCAGTTCAAAGATACATTAAACTTTGACTTGTTATATTGAGCACTAATTGTGGATTTGGGTTTACAGGTTAGGCTGGCTTAGTGTAGTCGCTAAGCTTCCACTAGATGACAGATAGAATGATCAGTGAAATAATCGTTTTGGCAATGTGATGTGTGGATGTGTATTTTTACCCACCACATGTTATCCATTGAACAGACCACAAACGACACAAAGAAGACAACTACGTAGATTTAAATACATTGTTGAGTAACTTATGATGCTTATATACTGTACAAGAGTACAGTTTCACTGTTCCAAAATTACATCACCTCAACATGACTTCTACAGCACTACATAAAGACAGTTTGTGTAGGTGGTTATGTTGCATTACAAGGGATAGTGGTTCAGACCAAGTATTTTTAAATTTTAAAATCTTGTTGACTTGTACTGAACTAACTGTCACATAAACAGACAGGTAGACAGGTTATGTAGGTAGTTATAGATCAAGTTGCATTGTATATATTGCAAAGGATAGTGTTGATAGCTACTATTACAGTAAATGTTTTTACTGATATAGACTGCGGTTGCTGGCATGATAGGAGCTGGTTTGTAGGTGGAAATTCCATAGCAATTTTGTTGTTGAGCTCTCGCAAACTGGAGGGGGGTTGTGTAGAGCCATGATTTAGAGATCAAAAGTAGGCATTCCAGCCCGATTTTTAAATTTTGGAAAATGGGCTTTTTATATGCTCAATAGATAGAGTATTGATTGCTGATCTCAGAAATATATAGTTTGTTGGGTTGGAATTAGCTACTTTGGCATGCACAATGCTTAAAAACTGAAAAAGGTACATTTTTTCCAGGGCTCCCCATACATGTTAAAGGGAAAAATGGCACAATTGAAGCAGGAAGCCATCTAGCAATCTGGACTATCTTGAAACTGCAGTTGCTTCTAGCTACAAGTTTGTACATGTAATGAGAATGACTTCAGATCTTATCGGATCTCAGCGATCTTTGTATGCTTTGTGGTGAGCAAATATGTTTCACCTACTGCACACTTCTCAATACAGTGGTGTATACCCATAGGCAAGTGGCTATCTCAAGTAAGTAAAACATCAAGTTAACAACTTATAAAGGTAAACAACTAAAGTGGAGGTGCCACAATGATGCAACAATACCTAAGGTGGAGTTGTGGTTTCAATTATGGCATTGTTATGTAAACTTTGAAGCGGTTTAAACTTTTGAGCTGATGACACAGCCATCAGAAAATTGCTATGGATTGAAAATTGCTAACCCGAGTGAAGTAACTATGCCCTTTAAGGTAAGCACCAATGACTACCTTCCACCCAACAGTACATTTTTTAAAAGTTTTAAAGTATTCTACATACATTATAAGGCTTGCAAAGATTACAAAACAACACAAAACTTACTTATACATAACGCACACAATAAAACTACGATTTTCATGATGATCAGCATGTGGACAAATCCCACAGTGATTTTCATCCTCATTGGAGCTCGGATGACGGAGCAATCCCAAGTTAAATATGAGTTGTTATTTTGTGCCAGGGTTCTATTGGGGAATATACGGAGAATTATTTTATTAAACAATCTCGGATACTGGAATGCCTATCAAAGGTAATGAAAAATGCTTACAGAAGTGCCAGTGCACAGCACAAGCCACTAGATTGTGGTGATGAACATAGGTGGTACCTGCCTGAACATACACGTCAAATGAGTTCACAAATAATGAGAGTCAAATAATGTAGTCGTTCATGGTTACAGTGTTCTCGGTAGAAATACTACACACAGAGTGCATTTTGGCATTGTCTGCTATACTAAATAGATGAAATTAGTGTAATTCTTTTATAATATGGTAAAGAGTTCATGTTTAGTTTGTCATTATTTTTCTTTCTTTATTGTATAATTAAACATTAATATTTCGTTGCGGTGATTAAGTGGGGGAGAATCTATCAAAGGGGGCGTGGTCTGCACTAGCCCAATATCCAGATTTATTTGTAAAGTGATTCTCTGCCTCTGTGCCAAACTTGATGCTTTTATCACTAAATGCACAATCGTTATGTATTTTTCAGTTAATCCACCTCACTATAAGCCATTCTCAATACCTTAAATTACTACAAAATTCTAGAAATATTTTTATAACTGTACTCTGTTCATAACAGTAACTTACTAAACATGAAAATTCTAATTATTTCGCATACACCCATATGGGTGATTTTCCAAAATTCGGTCACAAAATGTATTGACTTCCAAAAAACCAAAGAATAGCAGTGTCTGGGAATGGTAGTCAACGAAACACACCGACTTCAACAAGTCATATCTTCCAAACCAAGTATAGATGAGACTCTAATTTTTATCAGCACATGAACATGGATTGATGTTACATTCCCTATAGTTTGGTGGAAATCAGAGCTGTAGATACTAAGTTCAGTGCCACTGCCCAGATTATTGATTCCTTTGTCCGGCTATTGATTGTTTCTTTCCACACAAATATATTGGATTCGTATTCATAGCTGCTTCAAGTGTTCAGGCTAATATTTTACATTCGAAGTACTTTAGCCAAGACCTTTATACATTCCAAATTTTATACTGATCGGTTTATCCGTTTGGCAACTACAGGTACCAGGGAAAAGGATTGTCTGGTTATTGATGACTTACTCAAGTATTGGAATTGGCATACAGGGACTAACCAAAGTTACTTGCTATCACTTTCATTTATTGTGCTTCTCTTGTGCTTTTTGGAGAGAATGTAAGACACTATAATAATAGTGGTTTACTATACAATATTGAGGGTTTCTGTTTACCTAGATACCATTACCTTCATTGTTGCAATGGTAGAATTTCTCCAGTACAATTACATTGGTACATCGCTACTGTGAACAAACAGTAGTGACCCTTTAATATATAGAGTAAGCCACCGATGTTCGACCACCATTGGTTTGGACGCGATTTTTCTTTAAACCCGCAAAGAAAATTTATTCTCTTGCTATGCTTTTGGAGAGGTCTAGGCCATAAACTCTTGCATGCAAAATTTCAGACCTGCAACTTTCTTCGTCTGGCTGCAGGAGCAGCAAAAGTGACTTGTCCGAATGTTCTCACTTCTCGGACAAAAATATGTATTATCGGTCGAGTGGTACTGCTCGTAATGCTTGAAGCTGATCAGGTCTTTCTGTGCTTGATATGAAAGAGCAACTCTTATACTCTCCAAATATATGCAGATATTTGGCTTAGTCCTTATTGGCTGTGAATTACAAAGCTCCAAAGTCACCTCTGTGGTGCAATCTTTAATTCGGTCACATGTGAAGCTCGTGCAAATCAAATAGTTACCTATATCGAATTCAAAGCTATTTTATGAAGACTGAGAACATCAGCTACCGTTCAATAGTAAATAGATACATGCACGATGACCGCACCTTGATTTTTCCCGAATAGCCATTGCATTTAGGCTTCTCTGACACTAGCAGCCTAGCTACTGCACCCAGCACACATATACACAATCCAAATCCACTTAAATGGGGTTTTTACTATCCCCATGTCTTAAAAATGTCAAATGTTTCCCTTCAAAATGTCCAGGACATTTGCCAGATCGAAACACTCTAATAGAACAGTCACCTATTATACATTAGGAGCAGTCAGAAAATCTGAGGGCCACACCCAGGCATTTTCACTTCAATAAGACTAGTAATATGTGAATTTCATTGATTACAACGCTTAAATACTGATTACATGTGATAATACATTGGCTGATCGTTATATTAGAATAATTGACTGCTCTATTAGAGTATTTCGATCTGGCAAATGTCCTGGACATTTTGAAGAGAAACTTTTGACATTTTTAAGACATGGGGATAGTCAAAACTCCATTTAAGTGGATTTGGATTGTGTGTATGTGTGCTGGGTGCTGGGTGCAGTAGCTAGGCTGCTACTGTCAGAGAAGCCTAAATGCAATGTAGCTATTCGGGCAAAAATCAAGGTGCGGTCATCGTGCATGTATCTATTTACTATTGAACGGTAGCTGATACTCTCATTCTTCATAAAAATAGCTTTGAATTCGATATAGGTAACTTTTTGATTTGCATGAGCTTCACATGTGGCCGAATTTAAGATTGCACCACAGAGGTGACTTTGGAGCTTTGTAATTCACAGCCAATAAGGACTAAGCCAAATATCTGCCTATATTTGGAGAGTATAAGAGTTGCTCTTTCATATCAAGCACAGAAAGACTTGATCAGCTTCAAGTATTACAAGCAGTACCACTCGATCGATAATACATATTTTTGTCCGAGAATTGAGAACATTCGGATAGGTCACTTTTACAGCTCCTGCAGCCAGACGAAGAAAGCTGCAGGTCTGAAATTTTGCATGCAAGAATTTATGGCCTAGACCTCTCCAAAGGCATAGCAAGAGAAGAATTTTTTTTGCGGGTTTAAATAAAAATCGAGTCCGAACCTATGGTGGTCGAACATTGGTGGCTTACTCTAGCACTGCTGATTTGCCTAGGATGTAAAATTAACAATAGTGTAGTGCACGTCACAATCCTCTACCCTAATGAGTTTTGTAAAAACTTAAGCAATCTTTCTGTTCACACCTGTGTGTTATAATCATTTGATTGCTGTATCGCTACAGTAATAAATGTGACCAGATTTTACAAAATGATTTTACAAAATCGATCCAAATCGCACATCAGGCAAAATCAAACTAACAACACCAGTGGATAGGTACACTATTATGCTAGTAGTTTTGACACTCAGTGCCACTCAAACTACTTGAGGCTGGTTTCAACAAAAGTCTTTTCTGGGGTGTGTGTAGAGCTCAAATGGTGGTTTTAGGCCTTGTGAAGGACCTGGCCTGGAAAGAGTCAGTGGTTTACTGGTGGACGGCCTGATAATGTTGGCCAGACGTTTTTTCTGCTACTAACATATCAACCACTAAAGAGCCAGCAAAGCCCTGTAATCTCGTCTCTCGTGGTCTGCCTCCATTTTAGGGTCTAACCCTTGCCCACCCCGTCACCCCCCACCCCTTTGTGAGCACTCATGATACTACTTCGCTCTTCCAACAGCTCAGATTTCTATCTTATTTGACTCTACAAGCAGCTACAAGTACTGGAAGTGGTCTGAAAGGTAACAGATTGATGTATCTTTCATGTAAGTTTCATAAGCGGGCTTGCTATCTTATGTCTATTTTATGATTCAAAGAATGGCAAATTCTACTCTATTCAATAGAATAGAATTTTCCATTCAGATTTAATAACAATTAACAGAATCAATTAATACATTAATGCATTTTGCTAATAAATGGCTATTAAATTTTTGATCTATTTTATGATGATTCAATGAATGGCAAATTCTATTCTATTCATCAATAGAATAGAATAGAATTTGCCATTCAGCAATTAAGAGCCCCACCAATACATGAAGATAAATAAGAATAACCAGACAACATCAACAAAATGTTAATATCATGCAGCCAATTCAAACCCAACAGATTCTTCTTTATTAAATTGATAATACAAGACTCGAAAGAAACAAACAAGCAAAAAAGAACTTCCCACTAGAACATGCATCCCATGAGCCCCAGTTGTTAGAAAGAAAGTTGAGCCATATAAAGAATCCGACATAGTAAATGGTGCCACATAATACTCAATTCCTTGCAACCCAATGAATAACAAACCCAATCCGACAGTATATCCTAAAGCCTTTAGTGCTAACATTCGATCTCCCTTTGTAATACTATAATGCGCCCAAGTCACCATAGCCCCAGAACTTAATAAAATTGCCATATTCAATAAAGGAATGGCCTTAAAATTCAAAGGATCAATCCCCGTAGGTGGTCAAACACCTCCAACTTCTATTGCGGCACTTAAACTACTATGGAAAAAGGCCCAAAAAAAAGAAGAAAATAAACAAACTTCCGAAAGAATAAATAAAACCATCCCATACTTTATCCCCCGCTTTACCACCAAGGTATGTTTCCCTTGATATGTTGACTCTCTTATTACATCCCGCCACCAAACAATCATTATAAATACTATTATACTTAGTCCCACTACTAATCCCTCTATTCGATTATAATGAAAATATATTACCGCCCCCAATACTGTAAAAAAAAACCCAAACCCCCCAACAAATGGCCAAGGACTTGGGTCTACTAAATGATATGGCCTATAATATTTCATTCTAAATTCTTCACAAAATATGATTTTAATACTGATTTCAAAATTAAATATAAATTTAATTTTGGAATCATTGAATGGAAAATTCAATTGATCCTATCAAAGATATAATCAATTGAATTTTCTATTCAATAAATGGCAAATTATATTCTATTCAATAGAATAGAATAGAATTTGCCATTCAGAATCCAAAATGGATAATCTTTGATTGTCCATTTTGGATTCATAAATTGACACTTTGTATCAATTTATGAATCCCCAAAATGGATAGTTTTGGGATTCAATTAATGTAATTTATAGGTGTCTACCAGATAGATAGAAGTTAATAAACAAAAAACATAAGCTTGAATCGCCGCTACTGCCATTTCTAAAAGAAAAATAAAAAATAACAATAAGACCAGCCCCAATCCAAGAGAATATCAGCCCATACTTAATAAATTTATAACAAACCCACAAATAATACTCAAAAGCAAATGCCCAGCACAAATATTTGCTGCCAAACGAACTCCTAAAGAAATTATTCGTGTCAAATAACTAGCAGTTTCAATTAAAACCAAAACAGGACCTAATATAAGTGGTGCCTTCCCGGCATTAAAAGGCTCAAAAAAAATTGCCCTTAAACACCCCAATCCCCAATATTATTGCTCCCAAAACTATTGAATTTGATAGTCCCAAAGTTAATACAATATGTGAAGTCGGAGTAAATATATAAGAGAATAGCCCAGCGACATTCAAAATTAATATAAATAAAAACAAAACCAAAAACAAAGGGAAAATATTGCCCTCCCATCTTCCGAGATTCTCCATAACCACGCCATTTATTAATCTGAATAACATCGTATAAATTTGATCTACTCGCCCTCCTAATAATCTACTTTCAAATAAAAATCACAACAAACTCACACCACATACCATTGCCATTATTCCTGAAATAGGCACACCCATTACATACACTATTTCAAACTGCTCAAAATAAGAACTTAAACATTTATAATAAAATCTATCACTTCTTCTTCTTCTCATGCCACCCCCCTTACAAAAACCACCTCTCTTTTTAAAACACTACTCGACTCTCTATACAAAAATTTAGGAAACACATAATTAATTAAAACCCAAAACACCATAAAAAACCCCAATTCCTCAACGAAATTGGTAAATATAACTATAAAAATCTAACTGTGGCATTTTTTTATTTAATCAATGAATGGCAAACTAATAGTGGGCCATTTATATCCTTGGAGAGTTATGCTGGCTTGGATTCTTTAAAGCCGTTTAGCTATCTCAAAACTTCTAATGTGCGATTTGGATTGTTTTTCTAAAATCTAGTCACAAATATAACAAATAGTGAACGTCATGATACAGGAATAGCTATACACAAGGTAAGTGGGGCCTAGACTTAGGGGTGCACAACTACCTGAAACACAGGTAGCTGGATCCCTGGCAAGACAAAAGCGTAAAATACATTACATAATAACAACATTAATTAAACAGTTAAAAGTTTCGTAGCTACCATAATTCCACAGTACGGCATGGAATGGAATGGTATATTCTGTGACATTGTACGGAGCAGATTTTTTTGGACGAGGTTGCAATACTTTGAAAAAAAAAACTTCGAAATAATTCCTGCGTGTTTTTAGAGCTATACTGAATTATGCAGTATCATAATATTGCTGTTACAGATAGGTGTCCAATATTGCACGTTTTTACTAATGCTGAGTTTTATACTTTAACGTACGTTTAAGCGGTAATATTTAATATTGATAGCACTAATTTATTTATTTATTTGTAATGTACAGAACTCAGAATTGAGTATATGGTACATGTAAACATGCAAGTGATTAGTTAAATAAGTAATTTTCTAAAAGTGCTTTGAATTTGTCCAAGTCTGGTGATGTAACAATATGTTCTGGGAGTGTACGAATGGGGATGAAATTTATATTCTATAGATTAAACGAGTAATATTACTATCTGAAACATTATTTGTGTGTGCTCTTGCTGTGATTTTAGATTCTGCTGCTGTGATGTTAGATGAGGTGATGTCACTAAGTGGGATACATGTTAAATTGTGCATGATCTTAAAAAGGGGGCACAAATGAGAATTTGCTATGTCTACGGGTTTCAAGTTGCTATCAACCAAGTTGGTGGATCTGGTATGGTAGAAATTGTTGGTAACAAACCCTGCAGCTCTTCAATTAATTTTCTCTAAC
This sequence comes from Dysidea avara, assembly GCF_963678975.1. Lineage (NCBI taxonomy): Eukaryota > Metazoa > Porifera > Demospongiae > Dictyoceratida > Dysideidae > Dysidea > Dysidea avara. Next base: position 35,712,655 of record NC_089273.1, read on the forward strand.
TTTTCTGTGTTTCTTCTTTGTCATGGTGACCAGACTATTGACTATGCTTGCATATTCTAGTTGTGGTCGAACTAAGGAGAAATAGGCAGTTTCTTTGAGGTGTTTGTTGTTAAGTTTAAGATTTCTTCTTAGAAAGGATAGCTGGTGTATATATGGCTGGCTTTAACTGTGATATCATGGATGTGTATGGACCACTTAATGTATAGTATCTTCCAGATAATTTGCATCTGTGTACCATGCAGGTAGTAGCTTGATGTTATCTTGTGTTTGGTAGCTCTAGTGACATGTAGGACATAACGTTTGGGTATACTAAACTAAAGTAGCCAAGTGCTTTCTCACATTTGTAAGGACTGCAAGTCTTCTTGGAGTTGTTGCATGTCACTAACTGATATGATTTCCTTATATGGTATAATGTTGTCTGCAAATAGGCAGATTTACTGTACTTTATATTGTCAACAACATCATTCATGTAGATTAAAAATATTATAGGGCATAGCACGGTTCCCTGAGGGAAATCAGATATGCCTGTTATACCAAATCAGATGAAACATTGTCAATAGTCACTCATTGGTAACGGTCACTTAAAAGGATGAAATCCATTGATACATTCTACCCAAAATGCCGTATCATCACATTTTGTGTTTTAGTCTGTTGTGAGGCACAGTGTCAAATGCTTTAGCAATATCCATTAGTATAACATTAGTCTTTTTTCCACTGTCATAACTTTAAGTCCAGTCATTAATAAAAGATGTTAATTGTGTTTCACAGGACCTGTTGTGTCGAAAGCCATATTGAAAGTCATAAACTAATGGTTATTTTCTAAATTCCTGAGAAGATATAATATGTAATATTGTTCCAGGAGTGGATCCAGACTTACGGAAAGGGGGTCAAAATATACTGTGGCACTACATTGTCTCTGGTTTGGTAAGGTGAGGCAAAAAAAACCAAAGGTGACAGCCAGCTGCCAATAGCTGCCCACCTCACCAACTATGCATTTATAGCTGATAAAGTACATAAATAGCCCACTACACAGTGTTCTAATACTGTGACTGCTTTATTAGAGTGACTGATCTATTAGAGTATCTCAATCTTGGTACTATATACTAAAAAATCTTGGAGGGAGGTCAAGAACCTCCTTTGCCCCCCCCCCCATATCCACTCCTGTGTTCTAAAACTTCAACGACTGTGAATGTGAGGGAGATTGTGTGGTCATTTTGGGGAGCTGATCATTTGCCTTTCTCGTAAATAGGTGCCAGAGATAAATGCTGGTTTTAATATACACACTGTAGGAGCTGTGACATCTGCAATTTCCTTAAAGAATCTTGCACTTATTCCATCCGGACCTGATGCCTTATGGATTTCCTAGCTTTGTAATAATGCCAGGAGTGGTTATACTGATATCTTCCATTATTAGGCATGAGGCTATTATGCTCCAAAAATTGGGAATTATGCATTTGAGCAGTGCTCAAAAAATCACCTATTATGCTTTTGAGAATTGCCCATTATTCCTAAAATTATGCCACCATAATAGGCTAATAATGCACTGTATCAGGCCATTTTCATTGATGTTTAAGCTTCAAATAGTCTTGAACTCTTTAAATGGTTGCTGTATTATAGTACTTCATTTCAATGTTACTGCTTTATTAGAATAAATATTATTTAGTGACTGTTCTATTAGAGTTTAGACTGCTCTATTAGAGTATCTCGATTTTTTAATGGAATTGTACAATCTGCAGATTTTCCTACTGTTAAAGCTTTATAATCACCTCAAAATGCTAGCATATTTCCTGATTCCCACACATACCTATTATTCCCGAAATTATGCCGGCATAATCGCTGCATCCCTATCCATTATTGGATGTACCTTTGTCAAGTAAGTTATCTGTAAGCTCAATAGTAAATACTGACCTAAAATGAGAGCAGAAAACATTGGATTTCTTTTCACTGTCAGTAATAACTTTATTTTCCTAGGGAGCTTGTACTCCAATATTGTCCTTCTTCAGTGATTTTAATAAAACTCCAAAATTTCTTTGAGTTTATTGAGAAGGCTCCATCTTCTGAGTCAGTAATGACAAGTTTAGAAATGTGAGCATCGTGTGACTGTCTGATTTGCTCATGTTTCAGTGTCAAAAACCGACTATGTAACTGGTAAATGAGATCTCTTATATTGGTGATAAAGCTTATTACGTTTCCTTATCTGCTTTCTAAGGTAAATCACAGCATGTTCTAGTGAGCTTGTGTGGTATGTGTAACCTCATACTATGTAGAGCTGTATCCTTGAATTTTATCTAGAGCTCACCTACTGTTCTTAGGAGAGCTAAATTCAGTGCCATTCAACAAGTATATCTCTCTACAGCTCTGTTTATTTATTTGGTACTACACTTGAATATCAACATAAACAATATGTGACTGGGCCTGTGAAAATAGGGCATGTGGGCACATGATTTTTGCCTACTTTGTCACACTTCCATCACTCATAACTTTTTATACAACTACGCTATGGCAATACAAATTTCAGCTCTTTATTAGCATTTAATTGGCATTATGATGCAATTTACAGAAGTTAAATATTCTGTTCCAATACTGAGATATGGCCTGTAGTGTGAAGGGGTGTAGTTTGTGCCCACATGCCCAGTTTTCGCAGGCCCGGTCACATATCATGATCATCAAGGCCAGGTAAGATGTCAACAGTAAACTTATCATCAGAGTGATTCAAAAAGAACAGATCAAGTATATTTTGCTGTTGAATTGGTTAACTATCTGTTCTAGTCGGTGTTCTTGCATTACATCGATAAGAGTAAGAATGGGTAGCAACGTGTTAGTGGAGAGGGACATAGATTCCCAATCAATGCAGAGTGCACTAAAGTCATCAATTAGTCTAATTTTAGCATCTGTAGTATATTTTGTGTGGAGGAACTCTGGTGTGTTTCCGTTAAAGTACAGGCCTTTGCTATTCATCACCACTAATCAATGATCCCCAAAAGTTGTAGATCCAACTACACAAAAATTCTATTAGAGATAGACCAGACCCTTTTATTTCTCTGCCCACACACAAAAAAGCGGTTTTTGTGACCATAAAATTATGTAACAAGATGTTATACATTTTTGGTGCCATTCAGTATGTATAATAATAAGTTTGTGAAACATGACCAGCTTTACAGCAACTCCCTTTGATCTGAGATGACAGTTACACACAGTAAATGAATCTAGTGTCAAAAATAGTAGAGATATGAGATCAAGATGATGTATAGTAGCTAACAAAAATAATGCTATTGCTTGAAATGAATCAAGAGATGAAGTTGCACAGAAATATTAATCTTGTCCAATATACATATTATATGTATGCATAAAATTGGTTCTGTTATTCCTGCATTAATAATGTGCTCGGTACTGTCTGTACAACATATTATCATGTACAGTAAATCTCTTTATAATCATTACAAGGTATATGTAGTAGAATTTCAGTGAACTGATGATGAAGTTGTTGTAGTTTTCCTGCACAACCTGTATGCTCTGTGGTATGCAGCCATTGTAGCATCATATCATTTCAAATTTACATAAGTAAGTACACGTTATACCAGTTAAACTGGTTATGTCAGCAGTATAAAATGCCTGAAATTCACCACAGGATATCAATCCTGGTGCAACCTCCGGACCTTCAAAATGACAAGCCCAGCTCAATTGCAGATCTGCTGCATGTTGTTTCTTGCTGCAGAGGCTCTTCATTAGTAACACTGTATAGAAGTAGTGCATAGACGGTCTACCTGAAAATGAAGCAGAACGGTCATTTCATCTCTACAGTCTGGTAATATACTGCAATTTCCTGGATTGCTTGCAGAGGCATTTTTTCTTTTGTACCACACGGCCTGGATAATAGAAATTTTGACTTTAATGAATTTGATGAAATAGTTAAATTCATCAATTATAATTCATAAAAAGTACTTAAGTGCCCCTAAAAATAAATGTAGGATTTATCATTTCTTGATATTTGTCAATGCTTAATTTATCAATACTGATGAAGTGAAAATTCGTCAAATTTTGTTTTTAATTATCAAAATTTCCTGCTTTATAGCAAACACTATAGTTTCACACCAAAATCATCCTTTTGTTTGTTGTAGTGTTGTTGTTTGGTTCTATAATTATATTGTTTGTGATTTGTTATTATTATTGTTCGATGAATTATTATGCTTGTGAAAGTTACACAGACACGCTGGTTTCTTAACTTACGTAGTTCCTGGTGTGTCATTGTTATGTAGCTACATGTTTTCAGACATAATATTATCATTCTTATAAGAACTACCAATTTTTGCTTATTACCTATACTCACCGTGTTCATTTGTTGTAAAGAATGTTTTGGATTGTCTTCCAAATAGTTCTGTGTTGTTTTGAATTTTATACCAATTTTCTTTGCTATCAGAAAAATTATCCGCTCAAACACACTGTCACCAAATGAATGGCTTCATGACACACTGCAGTGAATAACAAGCCATCACAAAGATATAAAGACTTTTAAACTATATTATGCTATCATCAAAAAATAGCATACATAAGTTGACGGTCATTTCATAGGGGACGTGAAATCAGGGTAGAAGAGGTGGCACTTATCAGATTCATGTCAACAGGGACAAATTATCTATGGTTTCAGGTAAGGTTTTATGATGGTGCTTTTCATGAGTGATAAATGACTGTGGCCTGACAACATTTAATAACTTGCTTGAAATCATATTCCTCACAAAGGAGCAGATGATCTTCCCCAAAATACTCATCTCGGATCCATCTTGTAACATCCCTCCTGGAGGAAGACTGAGTGTGGCCCCGACTTGACATTGGGTGACCTGCAGTTCAAATCCTGGGGTTGGAGGGATTTTTTTCCTTACTTTGGCCCCTTTTCTGTTACACCTTATCAGTCAGTCAGTAAGTCAAGTCATTAGCTCTAAGTCCTTGAAATTAGGTTAGGTAATCCAAAGGCTGCAGCACATGTTGCTGTCAGACCTTCAGTGCTGGTCACTGTAAAGTGCTAATAATAATAATAATAATAATAATAATAACAGGCTTGTTCTTGACAATTGTCTTTTGTGAAGTCACTATCAATAGCTGAATATGCTGCATGTGCACACACACACACTTGACCATTGCATGTGTTGTAGACATCAATGTAAACAATTATTATGTTCATTTTTATCCAAAATCTCTCTTTGTGTTTCTTGTCCAGCTACAGTACACTCTTGATCATCATTGAGTAAACTTTTGTTAATCCACTTAGTACATAATGGCTATAATGTGTACACTGAATGTGTGATACAGTATGTATGTTGACAGTGTAGTTACAGTACATGATTATTATTGTTACATAATGAGTTGTTTGGTTAATTTTCCAATCACACAAATGCGTACACAAATACTTATGAAACTAGCTAATAATAGTATTTTAATTTAACTGCATACACTGTGAAAACTTTTAGCTAACAAGATCACAGATTTAGTAAGGCATTTTAAATCACAACAGTGAGGATGCATGATACTTGATTCATGAATAATGAAGGATTCTGACAAAACTACCAGATCTGAATAACATGTGACGCATAAGTTATTATGGTTACCTGTAGCTAAACCACATCAGCTTTCATACTATATTGTTCCCACAAATCTAATACGTTCACATTACCATCATTTGCACAGATTCCCTATTGATCAAAACAAATAGATCTAGTTGTGAAGTAATTGTGAGCACCTAGAGTACAGATGCTTGGCATTTCGAATTTGTATGTACTTTGTCATGCAATGTTTCAAGCAGTGCACTGTGAAAAATGAGGGATATAAGTTGGTATTTCCAGTAGCTTATTGAATACAAAAAAGCTTAGTATAACCTGTAGTACACTAACAATCTCATGTAAGGCTTTAGTTAATGTGTTAAACATACTGAAACCACATATGTGATGGTATAGTGTCGGCATTCTATTAGATATATTAAGCTATCCACACAAAAACAGCCAAGTTGTGAAAAAATGGTGCGGGCTTATAAATCCTGGTTGAAAAAAGTTGTGAAATCAAATGTGGTGGCCAAGAAATGGCTGCAATGATGTTAATGCTAATAAATGTTAACAATGCTCACAGCCATTACAAATTTTTTTTAGGAAAAACATCATTGCAGCCATTATTTTCTTGGCTGCCACCTTTGATTTCACAACTTTTTCACCCAGGCTTTTTTAGGCCACAAGATTTTTTCACAGCTTGGCTGTTTTTTTTTTGTGTGGATTTCACTTCTTTTTGGACTTTATAAGCCCCAAAACCAGCCATTGGCTGACTTTGAGGTTTGTTTTTGCTCACATTTCTTCTTTTCTATGTAGATACCATGATGATTATTGAAGACAGACTTATAAATGTATTTCATTGCATGATTTAATTCAATATTTGTGACCAGGCCTGTGAAAACAGGGCATGTGGGCACAAACTACACCCCATTACACAACAGGTCATATCTCAGTACTGGAACAGGATATTTGCATTCTGTAACTTGCATCATAAAGCCAATTAAATGCTTACTAAGAGTGGAAATTTGCATGACAATAGCATAATGTTATAAAATATTATGAGTGATGGAGGTTTGAAAAAGTAGGAAAAAATTGTGTGCCAACATGCCCTATTTTTGCAGGCCCAGTCACATTTGATAATATTATTGTAATACTCTAATAGAGTGCACATTGTTTGATGACTTCTAATAGAACATTCATAGAATGTTCTAGTACTTCTATTGGTAGATCTATGAACTTACAAAAGTTAGATTATAAGCAGATTTCAACTAGAAATTTCATTTATAAAGCAGAAATTAAGTGATGTGATCAGCCAAGGTAGCAGTGGTTCAGTGGTAAAGGATGCAGGTGTTAGGTATGGAGGTCTCTGGTTCGAATTCTGGCAAGTTTTTTTTTTGTTTTTCGATATTTTTACACACCTTTTTTACCCTGCGGTGACTGCTCTATTAGTCTAAGAGTATCTCGATTCTGCAATTTTACACTTGCTTGGTTTTTGCTTTATAACTTTGTCACATGTAATTCTATTGCTATTCAAATTCAAGTTATTTCTATACTCGGTTTATCCTGTAGCCTTGACAGAAGTTTTATCTTTTTTACATGAATAAATGCTCATAACACTTTGAATATTCCTCAGCTTCACAACAAACTTGGTACATGAATCCACCGTTACACGTTTTTTATTTGTGTCAAAGATCAAGGCAATCGGGTTACATGTTTGCATTTTATAGCAATTTTTGCAAAGTGTATGCAAAGAAATCAAAGCCCTTGTACGGCATAAGAAAAAAACAAAGAAATTAAAATGAAACTTTGAACTCCTATATTTAATCAAATTTGCTGTGTGGCGTACCCTATCTGGGGGACAGCTATAATGCAAAAATGGTGTGCTTTGGAGAAGGGGCCATGGAATTATGCACACATGAAAAAGCTGTTTTCTTTCTTCCTGTATTATTATACTCATGGTGTGGTCGCCAATTTTCTTGGCTACACGACCTTCTACCATGTGTCCTGAATGGTGTGGTCGCCGGTTTTCTTGGCTACACGACACACTACCGTGTGTCTTGATTTCAGGTAATGTAGTAAATAAACTGAAACCATATATGCAATAGTATAGTATGAATTATACTTAAGCATAAGATGGGTATAATACAGGATTTATTTTAAAGCTTGTTTGTATTCAATAAGCCACTGGAAATACCATCTTATATCCCATCTTTGTCATAGTGGTGGTATGCTCATTAGTATTTCACAATTTACTCCCCTGTTATGGTTATACATGTTTGCAATGTCTCAGAGCACACTTTTGTAGTGGTTTTAAACAAATTTCACTGAGAAATCCATAATCTGAGTTCACAGTGTCACAAAACAAAAACTAAACAAAAGTTTAATAATCCCCTACTACGAATTTTAGACAGATCTATCTTCATTTAGTAAATAATGAGTATAATTATGTAAAATTTTGAAGTATGTGGATATGTTTTTTTTGAAACCCTATGAAAATTGCTGCAATTTTCTCTTTAAAAACATATTTTCAAAAATCTGGTAACTATATTACAAAATGTTGGACCTAATGAGAGCTACAGTATCATCTGTTACAAAATTATCAACAAAATCAAAAGTATATAAACTAGGTACAAAGACCGAAAACTATAAACATACAAATTGTGGAATAATTGTGGTCATTTCCATGGTAACCTGTGTTAAAATAGGTACAGATATATGAGAGCAACCATAAAAGAACAAAACTTAAAATTTAATTTTTTGGTAGTTTATGCCTGGTTGCACTATATGATATTCAGACTATGGTATGGCTCATTTACAGGTTTAGTAAATCGCTTAGTCACTAAGCATGAGGCTATTATGCTCCAAAAATTGAGCATTATGCTTTTGAGCTGTGTTCAAAAAATCACCTATTATGGTTTTGAGAATTGCCCATTATTCCCAAAATTATGCCATCCTAACTGGCTAATAATGCCACCATTTGCATTGATGTTTAAGCTTCAAATAGTCTGGGATTCTTTAGGTGGTTGCTGTACTAGTATTTCATTTCAATGTGACTGCTTTATTAGAGCAAACACTGTGAAAAAGGTGGGATATAAGATGGTATTTCCAGTGGCTTATTGAATACAAATAAGCCTTAATATAAACCCTGTATTATACTCATGTTACACTTTAGTATAATCCATACTATACTATTACATATATGGTTTCAGTTTATTTACCACATTACCTGAAATAGCTTATATCTAGTATAATGTCCACACTATACCATCACATATATATGGTTTCAGTATGTTTAACACATTAACTAAAGCCTTACATGAGATTGTTAGTATAATACAGGTTATATTAAGCTTTTTTGTATTCAATAAGCCATTGGAAATACCATCTTCACTGTTAAAAGTGAAGTGCTATGGTAGCACCTCTAGGTGCTATTTTTTGACTGGAGCAGTCAAAATTTAGCACTTTTAGGTGCTACCATAGCATTTTTAGGTGCTATCATAGCACTTCATTTTTAACAGTGTTATATCCCTCTTTTTTTCACAGTGAAAAAATATTAAGCTACCATTGTATTAGAGTTTCTGAATGCTCTATTAGAGTATCTCGATCTTTTTTAACGGAATTGTGCATGAAATCTGCAGATTTTCCTACTGTTAAAGCTTTATAATCACCTCAAAATGCTAGCATAATTCCTGATTATCACACATACCTATTATTCCTGAAACTATTCCGGAGTCACAGTGATATGTGCTTCCCCAAGTATCGTGTTTCCCCGCACACATATCACTAGGGATCCGTGTTTCCCCGTATACATATCACTAGGGATGCGTGTTTCCCCTACAAAGGCGCTAGTGATATATGTTTCCCTGCCAGCTTCTCAGTTTTTATAGCTACCACGCCAAACACCCGCGTTTATATACCTTTCTGCTGCTGATATACTATACAACGAACTTGCTATACTGCTGCTACTGTAACCCAATGCAGGGCTTGCCAGGGCCGGATCCAGACTTATGGAAAGGGTGGGGGGGGAGGGGTGTCAAAAATGAACTGAGGCAATACATTGTCTCTAGTTTGATAAGGTGAGACCAAAAAAATAAAATAAAACGTCACAGCCAGCTGGCAATAGTTGCCCACCTCACCAACCACGCATTTATAGCTGATAAAGTACATAAAAATCCTTACATAGCTCACTACACACTCCTCTAATACTGTGACTGCTTTATTAGAGTGACTGCTCTATTAGAGTATCTCGATCTTGGTATACTTAAAATTTTTGGAGGGGGGGTCAAGAGCCCCCTTTGACCCCCCCTGTATCCGCCCCTGCAGGGCTTGCTACTGCCGCTGCTCACACGACACGCTAACTACTACAGCCTTTATGCTATATAGCTGCTACTACATACACTGCAGTCACTACTTACTGCCTCTACTAGTACTCCTACTATATCTAGTTATATTATATATATACTGCTGCATGCTATTTTATAGCTACTGCCTATACTGCTACTATTATACTAACTAATGTTTATGCTACTAGATGCTATTGCTACTGCTGCTATTACACTAGTTATAATATATTGCTTGCTACTACTGTGCGTTTTGTTTATATTATTATAAAATGAATAACTATAATAGATCAGGGTAACCGAAATCGAAAGCATTGATATTTGCTTATAACTATGTCAATATGAAATATATTAAAAGAATTTAAATTGCACATTTTAGCTACATTCCTGATGAAGCAATTTTACTTTTTACCTTACAGTGTCCATGCAGCACTGAAGATCTGACAGCAACTAGCACTGCAACCTTTGAGTTACCTAAAATATGTAAACTTTGACATACTTATAACACAACCAATAAGGTGAAACAGAAAATGGGCCATGGAAAGGAAAAATCCCTCATATCCCAGCATTCAAATTGCAGGCTACCCAATGTTTAGTCAAGTACCACACTCAGTCTTCTCCATATTTGATTAATTCTCTGTTTCTTGGCACACAAAATAGGATTCATCTACCTTGCTATATGCTATAAGCTGTCTGTGAATCTATATGCTACAATAGAATGTGCTACCAATAAAAGCAAGCAGTTCGTCTTAATTCAGTGCAATTCTAAGAGCTTCACTGCATATTGTATATATATCTCCTGGGTGTATCAGTTATATATATATATATATATATATATATATATACAGAGAGCTAATACTTGTATGCATGTACGTATGCTATATATATATATATATGTACCACTTTCACACCTCCACTACTTGAAGGTTCTTAGTTTACTAATTTGTTAAGCTACTTTACTGTAGTTGTACCCAGTTATACTGATAGTAAAATGTCAGTAATTTTAAGTATATGGAACATAATTGTTTAAACTCTCAGTAAAACATCAGTGAATGCAGGTTTACTGAAAAACTACTAAAATACCAAACAATTAACTGTTCCATATGCTGGGGATATACCACTCTAGTAAACTAAGAACTTTCAAGCAGTGCTCAGATCAAAGGAAAGCCAGTGCATATAATTATATATCACATATCGCACTGACTCAAAATGTTAACAAGATATATATACGCACTGCTACCAGTGTGTATATCTCGCTAACTTGAGACATTGCATATCTAATAGGTGTGCACACTATATCCAGAAATCATCAGATTTCTTTGATGTTTTACTGTTATCCTCTTCTCTTACATAGGGGATCAAGCAAGCTGTGATTATGGGATTGAATTCTGCCAAACAACCTGTGATTGTGAGATTCAATTTTAATACATTAACAGCAGGTTTTTTTTAACTTTCGTAAATGTAGCAATTAAAGTAAAATAATTAACACTAGTCTCTTAAAAATTGCTATATTAGCAATAATAAAATCAAACTACTGTTTGATGTATTAAAATTGAATCCCACAATCACAGTTTGTTTGGCAAATTCAATCCCACAATCACAGCTTACTTGGTTCCCTATATAAGAGAAGGGTATAGCAACTACAGATTTTGCCAATTAGGTGAGTCTACATGCTAAAGTAGAACATATTAGGCACTCGTACTTTGCCTGTATATACAGACTAGCCCTCGGGCTTGTGCGTATATATCAGGTAAAGCACTCTTGCTCATGGTATATAACTATTACATATATATATATATATATATAAATATCAGGCAAACCCTAAGTGATCATACCCTACAATTAGGAATTTTGCTTCTAAAGTTATTTTACACGAAGCAAGAACATAATTCAGCAAATGTTTTGTTTAAAGGAAATACTGATTATGTTTTGGTTACTTAGTAATAAACATATTTATGCAAATGTATGTGATATTTCAAGAGTCTATGTTGAATATTGTTGTAGCTGTGAAAGTACGTAATCAGGGCACACTTCTTGAAGCTTAATAAGATAATTAGCTTCTAGCTGCTCACATTCTTCTGTGTACTTGCCAGCTCTGAAGTAATAATAAGTAAGTTCAGCATAAGGTGATCCTTTTAACAATGACTGTTTTACCTCTTTTTGCACCTTGACATAGAATTTGATATATGGAATTAATTTTGCCATTGTTTGGTGATACTGAGGTGTTAGTTTTTGAAACTCTTCATACTGCCATTTAAAATAATCTAGCAACTCACCAGTGCATAGAGGAATAATTTTATTAATTATTTCTACACCTTTTTCAGCAATGAATCCAACGGGATAATTGCTGCAATAATATTCTATTGTATCACATATGCCAGCATAATCCTTTTTATAGAGTAAATGTTGAACCTTTTGACCAAATTTTCTGTTCAGTGGGTGAACATCTCTTAATACTTTTTCAGAGTCCTTCATCAGTGTTGCAAACTGTCCCACAAACAACTTGATTTGATGCGGTGACTTCATTAATTTATTGTGTACTGCTTGAAGTGCAACTCTGATATAATGAGGATCAAATATAGAAGACTTGTTGTATGTGTTAACATGGATTGGTATAATTCTGTTTTCTATTTCAAACAGCTGAAATTTAAGATATTCTACCAGTGGCAATGTTGCTACATCTTCCACTTCCATCGAATGCTGTACAAAGTATTTTGTTTCTTCAATCACTGCAATTGCAGTACCTAACCGGCCATGTGGTGAAAAAGTTAAAATATCTTTTAGGCTCATGCTCTCAACAATATATTGGTTAATAACATCATGAACTTCCAGACACTGCTGCCTGTCATTGGTAAAAGGTATTATAACTTCTAAGAATTTTACCAATCCAAAGGTCCACAGCTCTTTGATTGTAGTCTCTGCCTCTAATTCGGATATATTCCACAGTGTGTGTAACACATTTGCTGCTAATGAAGTTCCCATGCCAGTCCACAATAAAAATGACTTCATTCTGTTTGCTAGTTGTGTAGTTAGCAGTTCCAAAGATGCATCAATACAAACTTGCACAGCATACTTACGACTGTTATTAATATCACCAATCGAATTTTTATCAAAAGCTGTTAAACCTTTGTCATATAAGTGAGCTTGAACATTCTGAATGGCTCTGTGGTCAAATTTATTGTAACGCTTTGAGTAGTAGGATAACTGTCCTCTGACTAGACAGAGTAGCAATGGCCATAAATGGACATCTTGAGCTAGGTCATGAAGTAAGGTAACATTCTCAGGTGAGAGTTGATCAATACTTACTAAATCCTTTGTCAGCAGAGCAATAGCTTCACTTTGTTCCATTGGACCCACAGTAACTGTCTGTTTGGTTGGAATATGTTGGTCAATTTCATTCATTCTAGAGGTGAGGACAATTTTACAGCTGCTAAATGCACTTACTATTGGTTCAGCATCTTTAATATACCACACATCATCAATAATGATAAGAAGATTACGACAATAATCACTTGTAAATTGGAATATTTCTTGCTTAGCATGATTAAGGTCAGTAAATCGGAGGTTGTGTCCAGTCAACAAGTGATACTGTTGAGCTAATTTAACCATAGGATCTATTGACTGTTGTCCTAGTTCTATAAGTAAAAATCCATCTTTAAATTTTTCTTGCACAGTAGGATGGTGACACAAGGCTGTGATAATTGTGGTCTTGCCAAATCCACCAACTCCAACAAGAGTTACGGTAACCCCATAGGTACACTGATCGCTAATCATGCACAATTTTTTAGCAATGTCATCCAGTAGCACTTCTCGGCATACGTAGTTTGGTGGTAGTGGAGGTGGATGTCGGTATTCAATGCCTAATTATTATTGAAAGAAACAGTGCCAACACTACAATTTTATTCATAAAATTATGCTATAAATAGTCTGTTATTGAATAACAAAACACACCAGGTAGGGACATCATGGTGGCTGCATGCAGTTTATTACTATGGATGTTTGATCAAACAATCAAACACAATTGTGTTTCCAATAGTGTCACAAGAGTCAAAAAGGTCAATGTTATCAATACAAGTATGTAGCATAATATTACAAAATTTAAGGGATTATAGCCAAAACATTGCGAAACAAGGGAGGTTGTCTACATGTACAGATACACTAGTGGACATTAATCCCTGCTTTAGCCTATATCCATAACTGAATTACAGGTACTGTATGGATTAAATGTCTATTAGTATGTATATGTCTGCAGGTGTAGGCAACTTGCCTTGTTTTACTACTTTTTATTGCTATTATCCCTCAAACTTTCCTTCTATTTATTTTATTTTTGTAACATAATTAATTATGATAATTAATATAGTAGCAAAAGAAAACATGGAGCCACACTTAAAGTTTTTGTCTGAGTGCGTGCCGAAAAGTGAAGTAGCCAGTGTGCTTCATTTTCAGCTCATGTTCAACCTGTTACAGTGCATTACAAATGAAGAACTTTACAAGAAGCACCTCTGAAATTGATCCAGTCATTATGGAAAATACAGATAATTTCCATTACAACTGCATAGAGAAGCCATCACACGTCAATGAGAAAAATGGGATACAAAAGAGGACAAAGGTAAGTTCATATGTATGTACATGTATGGCATGCCAAAAGTCACCTTTTGGGCTGAGGTAACATCTTAAAGAGAAAAAATATCAAGCCTGTAGCCTTAACCATAATTGAATTGGATTTGTTTAAAGGAATCATTCAGACAGGCAGTTAGTCAATAAAAAAATTTGTCAAATATATTTCAAATTCGTGTATAGCAATTTATCAGAAGTATTGCTGTTCCCTGATTCACTTTACCAAAACAGCTAAGGCACCATGAATGTATTGTGAGAGCTAGGCTGGTTTCTGGTTAAGGATCTTTTTTGTAAGAAGGTGCAATACTAATACAGTTAGCTACTGTACTGTATGATTAAGCAGTACTAAAGTATGCACACCATGAATATCCATCAGAAGTAAAACTGATGCCTATGATGTAGCACTGTAACTGTGGTTGGTGGAAAGGAACATCTCAGGCCAAAGTGACATCAAACAGTGAAGACATCAAGCCTGTAGCCTTAAACATAGTCAAGTTATGCTTGGGTGAGGGCAGTGAAATTAATCGTAAAAATTCATAGAAATTTATGGAAAGATTTTTGGGTTGCTCTGAAGGCATTTTTGGGACTGAAATGCCAAGCTACACATAGTGAAGAAAAAGTGTGGCTGGTTTTCAGGACAGGAAAGCCCAGACCTTCATGACCCTAGTATACAGTACTAACATACGTATGTACCATGTGACATGTCTGGCATAAAGATTAGAGGCTATAAACTATAAGTACATTAATAAGCTTCTGGTGATTTGGATGGCTAATATATGGTACAGTAGTAGAAATTAGATGGACTATTCACTAGTTACCACTCTATAGGTAGTGGCTGACTACAGCATACACAAACAGAAAAGCTCTGTGTTACACATGCTTTGAAATCACTCAGTTGTAACTCAGGACCGTGAGTAATCTAAAATTTAAAGTAGCCTTGATAGAAAATGTGATATTTTCTATGATATTTTCTAAGTATCATGTAAATGCAAAGCTATACAGTACATACATAAGACACTTCATGTACCAACATAAAGCATCTTACTATATGTATTTTTACACTTGTCACTGCTTGAAGTATCTTAGTTTAGTACAGTGGTATATCCCCAGTACATGGAACAGTTAATTGTTTGTTATTTTAGTAGTTTTTCAGTAAACCCGCATTCACTGATGTTTTACTGAGAGTTTAAAACTTAGTAAAATAATTATGTTCCACATACTTAAGTTTACTGACACTTTACTATCAGTATATCTACAGTAAGGCATCTTAACAAATTAGTAAACTAAGAACCTTCAAGCAGTGTGTAAAATGAAAGAAAAGGCTGATTTTGTTTCAAAGGTATAATAATACTTATGATTTAAGAAGCCAGATCAGCCTAGCCCTTGTATGGGGTGATCTTGTATATGTAGGAAATGCTAGCCATTGTGCTGTATCACTTTGATGTACATACAGTACCTTTCTGAAAACGTCTATGTTGATATCTAAACTGCTGTTCCAATTCAGCCTTTGATGACAATTGACCTGCAACATACAAGTAATTAAATTAAGCAAGTGACTACAACATTATAGGACATAACACTACATATGCACACATGCACGCACTCATGCATGCACACACACACATGCACTCACAGGTCAGATTTAGGGTCTTATAGGCTTCAGTTTAAAGTGTGGGTGTTTAAACTATAGCAATGAGACTAAACGTCTATGGGGGGCATGCCAGCCAGCTTAATCTCTATGACTTTGTCTTAGAATTTTAGAGGTGAATGTTAGAATTTTATACTTGCTGTTTTAATCTCTATGACCTATTGTGCTTTTAGTATTCCCTTTATGCTTGCATTGTGTTTCTAGGTCAGCAACATTTCTTACAACAATTGTAGAACACTCTAATCAGTGAATGCTCTATAAGAGCATTTCACTACAAAGTGAAATTTTATTGGAGTGTATCAATTTAAAGAGCTATGTGCAATGCATTTAAATGCTCTGCTACAGTTTGCAACTGCTCTATTAGAGAGTATCAATCTATTTTCAAGGAATTGAGCTCCACAGTTTGAAATATTCATCTCATATGCTAGCATTATGCTGGCATAACACTCCAGTCTATTACTGTATGCTTTTATTATGCTGGCATATTTGATGCAGGCCTAATAGTACTTGCTAAAACTAGCTAAACTAATCCTAGCTGTTTGCTCTATCATTATAGAAATAGTTAGATTGTATGAATACTTACTGATAGCAGGGGCGTAGCCAGGATTTTTTGAAGGGGGGTTCCAGCTTCAGCATTGAGTTACTAGAAGCAGGGACTTGGAGACACAGCCCCCAGCCACTGAAAGACTTTCAATATTTTAATAAATCAAAACTTCGCAAATTGCTATATTTTATGCAAAAAGTACGTTAATTATGATGCATTAAGTGCCCCTGGGATGAAGCTAGTACTAGATAAAGCCATCTAGTGGAAACAGACAGCATAACACATAGAGACACATATAGTAATCTGTAAGTGATGGTTATATCTCACTGTGGTATAGGAGCCATGAATCCACTGATATAAATGACAATCAAAACAATATAACTATACAAATATGCATAGCGTGAATTCATTTTGCATAACACAAGTGATAAATTACTGGAGCTCTATATCTGTAAACACTGCACACCAAAGCTATAGCAGTATAAGGTCATGCTAAGTTTTGCATTTAATGTTGGAATGTCTGAAAAACTTCATATGGACATGGATATTTACATGCATGTTCTATTAGAGTATACTTGACTGCTCTGTTAGAATATATCCCTGACTGCTCTGAGAGATGAATGTAAGTTTTATCAATTGTTGTGCTGTGCCATTACACTATATTGCTCGCTCATTTTGTCCTGCCACACTAAATGGTGTGTTAGGATCCTGCTTGCAGCAGTCTAAATTTTACAGGGGGTTCCTGAACCCCCCTCCATACGCCCCTGTGATAGTCTTATGGTAGTGCTTTATGTAGATAACTTGTAACATCACTGATTTTTCTTACAGTTGTCTTTATCAGGATACTGTTGAAGTTGAACTGTATTATGTTTGTAGCAATGTTAGTGATAAATCTTGTCATGTTTGTCTAAGCTTAATAAAACTTGATTATAGTATCTCACTGTGGGTAGGAGGGAAGTTTTTACTCAATATTTACTAGTCAACATTAAAAACTGCAAACACCACTAACTTCATAGACATGTAGCTGCACTATATGCTGACCTACCTCTTTGTGGTGCTATTGAATCAGTATATATTTGTAGTGTAACTGATTGCTTTATTGGAATAAATTCACTGTTCTTTTAGTGTACAATTGACTGCTCTAAAAGAGCAAGTGGATATTGACATGAAACAGCCTAATATTTTGCAAACATTATCCTCAAGCCATGAACTTTTTAAAAATTTTTTTGCCCATAAAACTTAGGTTATACAACCTGTATACATACATATTACAATATGTAAGCATTTTACAGTACAATACTTTGATTTGGATTTGGTAGCATTTCTGCAGGACTTGATCTCGCTTCCACTGATGAAGCTGACATTAGTACATGATTTTTTGGTTGAGTGTCCATAAGTTTTCGTGGTGGAATACTTGTAGCTGAAGTAGCAAAAGTTGCCAGGAGTTCTAGTAGAAGAGAAGAAGTAAGTAATTTTGTACAGGTAGAATGACCTGCTCAATTTATCAAGAAAATCATAACAACTTAACACTTTAAAATGTAGTGTACATATATGTATGTACAAATTTTAAAGGGGCATGATTTTAGCGGATTTGCCTGTTATGGAATTTTCAGACTCAAAAGTAAAATGAAAAGCCATAAAACAAAGGAGGTTACCTATACAACTGAAACTATTC
Source organism: Dysidea avara (assembly GCF_963678975.1). Taxonomy (NCBI): domain Eukaryota; kingdom Metazoa; phylum Porifera; class Demospongiae; order Dictyoceratida; family Dysideidae; genus Dysidea; species Dysidea avara. The sequence goes on from NC_089273.1 coordinate 35,731,010, forward strand.
ATTCAATTCCTACATCTTCATATAACCTGCCATTGTATGCATTATACAGTATCAATGACTGAAGTAGGAATTAAATGTCTATACTCTAGTATACACAACTGCAGGTGTAACGTGACATCTTTAGTTTCATGGTTTTTATTTCTATTGTAAAAACTTCTTATACATGTTTAACGTTTCATAATTTATGACTAGCTCAACCAAGCATAACCCAACTATGATAAACAATACACACTTGATCTTCACTGTTCGACATTGCTTAGATCCGGGACATGCCTTTTACTACTGTGCAATATGTACATCATGGGTTTAAAGTACTTTTGTCCTCCTTTGTGTCCAATACAATTCTTACTCCCCTATTGTTTAATAAGTGTAGATTCATGGGTAAGGCTTCCTTTAAGCTCCTTTTATATGTTACTGAATTTTGGAAAACCTAATTTTGGGTACAATGCATAGTTATACGTAGATAAACGTACACTACTTAATTTCTAAATGGTATCAACTTCCCAATCTTACTAGCTACAAGGGTGAAATATGTGACCGGATCTGCGAAAAGGAGTCTTGTAGATTTGTCAAATTTCCAAATTTGATGAGTCCACTTATCATGTGTTTAACCTATTGTCTTGACATTATATACATCCAGGAATAGGGCTATGTTAGGAGTGTAAAGTAACCAAACTTCAGGCTGGTACCATACACACAAGTAAAGTTATGGATTGCCAAGTACATGCAATTGGAAAGGCCATAAGACCCCTTTTCGTAGATCCGGTCACAAATACGTTTGCATAATTCCAGCATAATTGTGAGCCTAATAGACTTACAAAAGCATCAAGCACTATTCCAGCATAATTTAAGAGTTTAAATCAAATAGCACTTAGGGTGCTAAAAAGACAGCAACTAATAAACACACTACACCTTATAACTGCATCTCTTGTGGTTTAAATTACGTTTAGATACACTGCCACCTTGAAAAGCAATTAAATGGCATACAAATAATTGTGCTGGGCATTGATAGTTTTACCAAAACAACTCCAATACTTCTAAATAAAGCTAAAATCAATGTTGGTATTAGTATACAGTTTGTACAGCACTTTGAATACCACATTGAGTAAAACTGTAGTTAGAGCTGTATATTATTTATAGTGTACTTAGCATGGGTGGGATTAAAGTGTACTACATTTTATATTGTAGGGTCAACTATCCACATAACTGAATACTGTATCTGTTTTTATTGTACTTTGCGTGGGAGGATCAAAGTGCTTCCATGTGCTGTATTTTCCATATTGTACCGATTAGCTGCATAACTGTACTGTATGAGTCATACAACACAGTTATGTGGCTAATTGGACAAGTACATTATGCTTGGGAAAATACAATGCAGCTATGCAGTGCAGTTGTGTAAGAAATGTTATGAAAACAATGCCACTTGACACAGCATGACTGATCACATGGACTAATTCTACTAATGACTAGAAATAGATTACATGAACATCTACTGATAGTTTGACATGCCAAATTGAAGCAATAACCTCACACAGACGGCATGATGGATCACATGCAACAGCCATAATAATCCTACCAGTCTGTTCTATGACTACAGATAGACTATTTGACAACTTATTGATAGTCTGATAGCAGAATTTGAAATGATTTGGACACTCAAGAGAATCACTACGAGCAAGATAACCAGAAAGTGCAATAAAACAATTAAAGCACCGCCTATGCTTGTGCATATGAAAAATACAGTACTTGGTTTAGTCTCTTGACACGCCCCCCCATGCTGTATTTCCATACACACATGCGGCAGTGCTTTAACTATAACATATGCAGAGAATTGGATAGTTACAGTACTTGCAAATGGCTTTGAGTCATGCTATATGCTGTGTTTTACAAACACATGCTTGGCAGTACTTTAACTAGAATACATAGAAGTACAAAGCAACAAATTATATTGTTAGGTGACACAACAATACACAAAATATCATTGTTGCTCTAAATACAAAAGATACTTGATTTTAATTTAGTGGTTCTGTGCATAGGCGCTTTAAATTCTTTACATGCTATAATAGTAAGATACAGTACAGTATGATGCTTTAAATTACCTAATCTTACATATGAAATTGCTATATGTGTCCCACCCCCACCACTTTGCATACATGCAGTGTACATTATTTTGCTTTTGAAACACAGTATATCACTTTGAAATACACTAAGTGCATAATGTGTGCTGCAAAAATATTTGTGACTGAATTTTTGAAAAACGATCCAAATCGCACATTAGAAGTTTCGAGATAAACGGTTTTAAAGAATTCAAGCCAGCATAACTCTCCAAGGATAGCAAGCACGCGTATGAAATTTACACACAAGATGCATCAATCTGTTACCTTTCAGACCACTTCCAGTACTTGTAACTGCTTGTAGAGTTTCCTGCCAAATAAGATAGAAACTCTGAGCTGTTGGACGAGCGAAGTAGTATCACCAGTGCTCACAAAGGGGTGGAGGGTGGGGGGGGGCAAGGGTTAGACCTCAAAATGGAGGCAGACTATGATTGGAGTCCAGAGACGAGATTACAGGGCTGTGCTGGCTCCTTAGTGGCTGATATGTAGCAAAATCCACAGAAAAAAACGTCTGGCCAACACTGTCAGGCTGTCCACCAGTAAACCAGTTATTCTTGCCTAGCCAGGTCCTTCAAAAGGCCTAAAACTACCATTCGAGCTCTACACACACCCCAGAAAAGATGTCTGTTGAAACCAGCCTCGAGTAGTTTAAGTGGTACTGAGTGTCAAAACTACTAGTACGATAGTGTAGCTATCCACTGGTGGTGTTAGTTTGATTTTGCCTGATGTGCAATTTGGGTCGGTTGTGTAAAATCTGGTCACATATAAATTATTTCTAGAGCATCATGTGAGATAACGTGACCTTCCAAGAATCCTGGAGCAGTGGAAAGACATCTGGTCAGTGTGTGATGGCTGGTACTGGTCATGGAATGATTCTAAAGTATGTTTTTGTGTGTCTGGCTCCTTTACAGCCAGATGAGTGTTACATGTGACAAAATTTTGGAAAAACAATCCAAATCGCACATTAGAAGTTTCGAGATAAATGGTTTTAAAGAATTCAAGCCAGCATAACTCTCCAAGGATAGCAAGCACGCATATGAAATTTACACTAAAGATGCATCAATCTGTTACCGTTCAGACCACCTCCAGTACTTGTAGCTGTTTGTAGAGTTTCCCACCAAATAAGATAGAAAATCTGAGCTGTTGGAGGAGCGAAGTAATATCACGAGTGCTCACAAAGGGATGGAGGGTGGAGGGTGGCAGGGTGGGCAAGGGTTAGACCTCAAAATTGAGGCAGACCACGATTGAAGTCCAGAGACGAGATTACAGGGTTGTGCTGGCTCCTTAGTGGCTGATATGTAGCAAAATCCACAGAAAAAACGTCTGGCCAACATTTTCAGGCTGTCCACCAGTAAACCAGTTATTCTTGCCTAGCCAGGTCCTTCAAAAGGCCTAAAACCGCCATTGGAGATCTACACACACCCCAGAAAAGACGTTTGTTGAAACCAGCCTCGAGTAGTTTGAGTGGTACTGAGTGTCAAAACTACTAGTACGATAGTGTAGTTATCCACTGGTGGTCTTAGTTTGATGTGCGATTTGGATCGGTTTTGTAAAATCTGGTCACATTTTATAAATGTCTTCAGTAAACAGTGATAAAAGAGATGAATATACCATTGAACTTGTCTATTAATGGAGAGTAAGAATATCTTTGTTTAATTTCTGTAGGCATGAGTTATTATGTGTTTGTTCACATTGTGGTAAAATGCAAATGTATTGATGCTATTTCTAAGTTTGAATTGCCTTCCATAATTTCAACTTCTTTCAAACCACGAAAAAGTCACTCATACGTATGTATAATGGTTAATCTAACTACAAACCAAGTTCAACTGATTCCTCAAAGCAGTTGAAACTGTAGGCATGACAGAATTTTGATCTTATTTATGTGAATTATTGGTCATAACTCTGTGAATCTTGATGGGATTTCCACCAAACTTGGTGCTGTAATACCCGCTTCATGTGTGCCAAATTTCAGTTTGACTGAAATACGTATACATTTGCATTTTATGACAGATTTTGCTAAGTGTACAAACAGAATAAGTATAGAAGAAGGAAAAATACCCTATAATGTTGGCCTCTCTTTTCTCCAAAATGGCTGGGGCGATTTCATTCAAATTTGGTATGGGGTCTCCCCTACTGGGCTGGCATCTTTTCAGCAAAATTGGTCCTAATTGATTAAGGGATCATAGAACTACATATGTGTAGAAAGTGTGTTTTCTTTTTTCCTGTCAATATAGCCATGGCATGGTGTGCTGGCTTCTTGGGCCACATGACACACTACTGTGTGCGATACAGTACATTTTCGTGATACACCATATTACACATAAAAGACTGTAGTATAAATAACTTGCATTAAATACATACCTTCTCTCACATAGTTTATAAACATTTTTGCTGCGATGTTGTCCATAAGCTTTTCCATGAAACCACAAAACATTAATGTATCAAAATTGGATTTGGTTGCGCTCATTAATGCTCCAACTATTACTTCATTAATTAGTTCACCAGATGGAAATTTTCTCCATCGATTTAGCAGAGTGTCTGTTATCCCGGCTTCTTTCATTTTATGCAACTTAACCAGGTTCTTATTGGCGTCTTTAGGAAGACATTTCCACAGACTAGTGTAGTATGTCTTGTAAACTTGTACAGCTGTTAAAACAGGCATGAATATGTAATTAGACTTATTGAGTATGTAGCATAGAGTATGATAGTACTGTATAGTAGGGACCACAAAGTTGTAGGCATGCATGGCCCATGAAAAAATTACCCAAAAACCAGCCTCACTTTTCCCAGATGGTGATGAGGAAGTATTGGTTAGACAAAAACAATGCCCAAACAATTGAATCAAAATGCTTTCAATGAATTGCTGCAGAATTTAAAGAAATGATTTTATGCAATTTTCTACTGACTGACTGATGGATGCCTTCGGACAAGCATAACTTGATAACGGCTAAGGCTATAGCCTTGATTTTTTCACTGTTCAACATTGCTTCAGCCTGAGAGATGTCTTTTAGCATACCGTAGTATGTGCAATGCATTCTTCATGGACTTACCAGTGTCCTCCTTTGTGTCCCATTCATCTTTGCTGACAACGAAAAGTGTCAATTTGGTGGGAGCATATGATGGCTTCCTTTTATAATGGAAATTATCTATATTTTACTTAGTGGCTACTTTGATTGCAAAGGTGCTTTTTGAACAGCTTTTGATTTGTACTGCTGTGTAACAGGTTGAACATAGCTGACAACGAAGCATTATGGATACTTCACTTTTCAGACAATAATTGATAGCTGGGGCACACAGCACAGTGCCATTTCTTTCTTTGATGCGGTATGCATAAGTTCACCAGTCATAATAATTATTTACAATAAAAGTTAACAAAAAGTACACAAAAAAATGGAATTTTCAACTAGAGTAGGGACCATAGCACATCGATAGAAAGTACTGAAACAAGCTGGAGTATAGTCCATGATATTGTATCACAGTAAACAATAAGAAGTGAAAATTCCTAATTAATGCACTTTATTTATGCCACAGACTGTTAGCTCCACTATTACACTATAATTTCTATCCATTGACAACACTGCTGCATCTGCTACATATCTCTGCTAGTGTTTATAAAGTCCTATATATACACAGGTGAGCCCTAACACCATTTTGACTGCTGAAAAAGCTTGTATGGATGCAGCCAACCAACAGCAGTTGGCTTGATATTTATTTTATTGTGTTGCTTAGATTACTAATAGTTGAAGCTATGTGTACTATATTTGTACATGTTTTACACCAATTCATCACCTTCCACAGCATTCACTGTAAAGTAGCCAACAGTTAAGATATCTGCCATTTTAGATAGTTTTTGAAGGAAATGTTGACTGTTCAGTTGATCTCAAAGTAGCAAGGGTAGAGGGAAGGCAAGAGGCTGTTTAAAAAAATAAAGAGGAAGGCATGGGGATGAATTAGGCCAAGTTATGGCCCTATGAAATTTGTGGCCGGATCTGCAAGAACCTTTTTCAAATTCCATTTTAGTACAATCTCTTTATCTAGATAATGAAAGGATGGCCAACCGAACTTTCAGCTTTAGAAGCCAAGAACGTTCAAAGTTAAAGCACTACAAAGTGGCAACAACAGAAAAATCGATTTGTACAGTGACAATGCGGAAAATAAACTACAGGCACTTAATTAAATAATCATAACTTACAAAACGCAGTCTTCTACCAAGATGCAACTTACACCATTGGATTCTCTATGAACAAGCAATTCATTGCTGGGTAAGTTTTGTCTTCCAGGTCCTTCCTACAGCCTGAACAAATGCAAAAGCATGCCAAAAAAATTAATTAAAAATATTTAAAAAATAATAAAATAAAGAACCACTCATCCAATGCAAGGCAGACTAACATCCATATCTTCCGTCTACTCTGAGTACTGACACAAAACAAAGATTTTGGAACTCCTCTTCTTTTCAGGATCTCACTGCTGCCAAGGTTTTTAGCGTTACGTATATACCACCTTCCTTCATTGTGAAACAAGTTACGTTTTTAAAACTTATTTGTAAATACTACACCCTTGCATTTATTGCATTCTACTGTAAACTTAGGTTTGTACAAATGCATGGGATTCTTGCAGATTCAGCCACACTAATTTTGTTCATGTAGAAAATCAAATCTGTGATAAGACCGGTTTTCCTGCAAAATGTGACTAGGTTTATGTCAAGTGGTCTTCCACACACATCCGATTTTATAAACTTGGAAGACCATATGTAACTCAGTGCTTACATACCATACTGTATATATATTTTTTTAAACCACCAAGCTATGTTGGTGGAGGTGCTCACTACTTACCAAATGCCAAGTCAATAGCCTTGAAGTTATGAATTGTCCAAGTTGGTAATGCATGTGGAAGACCCCTTTTCGCAAATCCTGTCACAGATAGCGAGCATTTGTTAGTGTCAAACTGAGCCTGGCACCTTAATTTCTCCTCAATCTTCCACTCCTATAAATTATCTACTTCCACCCTCTGTTTACCCACCCCCTTCTTCCCAGCATAATTTAAGAAAACAGGTTTTACATTGGAACTTTGTATTTCTGTCACATAGTAAACTGTATAGTTCATCATGGATGTAATATCGTACACAAACTTCATCCTCATATCATAAAGTTAGGCATTACCTTATTGAGCCTTCAGTTTTATATATCAGGCTACATATCTATACCACCAAAAACTTAACCTACATATAATTGTCTTCACTAAATAATCCTCATAATAAATTTCACTCACACTTTTTTGGCACAGCCTTTATTGTTTACCTACAGATTCACATTTTGAATGGATATTAATAATGCTAAGGTTAAATGATTTCAAAGTTAGCCATTGGCACCCTTCCTCCCTCCCCTATTATTAGTAATTGTACGATAGAAATATCTACCTATTATGCCTAGCATTATGCTTGCTTTTTCAAATGCTCAAAAATATGCCAGCATAATAGGCTAATAATGCACAACATAAATTAACTTACTTTTGCAACCTGGATCCATTTTTATTCGTGAAAATGTTTCATTGTAAAATGGACTGGTTGTGTCTAAGTAGAAAAATCAAATATGTACATACAACCATACGTTATGTAAATGTGCATATATATGTTTGTACGTACATACAATATTATCTGTTGTTAGGAGTGTAACAACAGATAATATTGATACTCACACGTTATCTGTTGTTTGATACTCACACGTTATCTGTTGTTTGTGCCTTTAACTCATGATCTTGCACTCATACCACAACTTAATCTGCTTCATAATGTGTGAGTATCAAACATGTGGCAGCCACTTGCTAGTGTCAAGTGAGGATCAGACTATTTTACACATGTTTTCCTCTTGTATTTTTATTTCAAGCAATATTTTCCTGAAAAGCATTAATTTCTACATTTTATTATTATAACACATGCAAGTCTACATGCAGAAAGTGTTGGTTATGTTTTTGCTATGGCTGTTCTATTAGAGTAATTGCTATCAGTGACTGTACTATATTAAAGTACACTATTTAAGCAATCTGTAGTGACTTTCCTATCCCAATACTGTAGATTCTGACTTACAGGTGCATCCAACTTTTGTAATAATACAGTGTTTGTTATAAACGTACGTATGTGACAAATAAGAAAACCTCACTGTGAGTGCTTTGTGTGATTTTCAGCCACCATGTAGCCAAAATTCAGAATCTAGTTTTGTGCAAATTCTTCATGTGGAACATGGGTTCCATACTTCAGAAGCCTGTTTTTTTTTTTTTGTTTGGTGTAAATAGTGAAACCCATGTTATTACTGGCTATGTACCACATGAAATTTCAAACCTCACACAGTTGAAAATGTAAGTATTTATCAGCTTTGATTATTACAAGAAATGGGTTAATGAATAATAATATTGTGTGTTCAATATATACATACGTGTGCTTAACAGCCAGATTCTACAGTATCCTGAAATAGGATGAAATTATGTCTTGGCTCAAACTTTCTATTTTCTCAGGTACAAGCACACTTTGACCACGTTTTGTCCTGCATTTTGCTCCTTGCTTTTGTCTTCCTAACAATACTGTATTAAATATTTCAAATTATATTATACTGACATAAATTGTGACCAGATTTTACAAAACCGATCCAAATCGCACATCAGGTAAAATCAAACTAACACCACCAGTAGATAGGTACACTATCATACTAGTGGTTTAGACACTCAGTACCACTCAAACTACTCGAGGCTGGTTTCAACAGATGTATTTTCCGGGGGATGTGTAGAGCTCGAATGGCGGTTTTAGGCCTTGTGAAGGACCTGGCTTGGCAAGAATCGGTGGTTTACTGGTGGACAGCCTGATAATGTAGTCCATATGTTTTTTCTGTGGATTTTGCTACATATCAACCACTAAGGAGCCAGCACAGCCCTGTAATCTCATCTCTGGACTCCAAGCATGGTCTGTGTCCATTTTGAGGTCTAAACCTTGCTCACCCTGTCACCCCCCACCACTTTGTGAGCATTCGTGATACTACTTCGCTCCTCCAACAGCTCAGATTTTCTATCTTATTTGGTGGGAAACTCTACAAGCAGCTACAAGCACTTGAAGTGGTCTGAAAGGTAACCGATTGATGCATCTTTAGTGTAAATTTCATACTAATGCTTGCTATCCTTGGAGAGTTATGCTGGCTTGGATTCTTTAAAACCGTTTATCTCGAAACTTCTAATGTGCAATTTGGATCGTTTTTCCAAAATCCAGTGTCATGTTGCATGATGTTTAAAAAAGGAAATCTAAGATACTTTACTAGACCACATTCAAGTGAAGTAGTCAAATATGATTGTCTGCATGCTCAGCACAGATCATGATTCTCACTTTCCTTATAATATTCAGTAAAACGTATTGTGCAAAACAATCATACCTCTGTAACATCAGCATTAAATAAAGCCTTTAGCATTAGAAAGTGCTTACTTATACAGGGCTTGGGGAAGCAATTCTGAAGTGGTCAGGCCAAAGGGGTAGGCACTATGAAATGCTGAGCACTTCGCTGTGTGAATGCTGGGAGCATGCTACCCCAGGAAAATTTTCAAACTGCATGCTCTGAGATTAAATCTGAAACTATTTTCAGCTGTAAAATCCCTAGCAAATTATTGACTAACACTTGTGTTAAACTCACTGCATTTAGCTGCATCATGTGTTCATATTAATTTCATTATACAGTTGCAACACATGTAAATATAGTATTGTTCCCTTTTGTTATAGCTACTATATGCATGCAGTATGAGTCTAGCATTTGAAACTGATAGCTATATAACTTATAACTAATTTTAATCTGATGAAGCAACAACTCAGTGAATAGCTAGATAGGCACTATAACTATATACCTTAATATATGTATGCTTTCATTTAAAACTATTTATATATTTTGTAGTTGCTAGATTCATAAAGCATTTGACTAATAAATCAGTAAACACCTGAGTGCTCTATTAGGGTGACTGTTCTATTAGAGTGTTTCAATCACTGATTGGCCCAAGGATGGATTTAACAGTATGATGTATATAAGTATTCCACTGGTATTATCACAATGCTTGCATTATTCTTTAGGCATCTGCAATTCACAAAAATATGCCAGCATAATCGGCCAGTTCTTATCACCGACTTGATATACATTTTAAAAGTAATGCTGAAAAAGTGGTCAGGCTATGGCCTGACCGTAGCCCTGTTATACAGTAAAAGTCACTGATAAATCTACATGAATTTCAAATAATTTAGCTGAATTGTTTATACATAAAGTATGTATGTATACCCGTAGCAACTCACTTGTCCCATTGATTGTCTTGGATGCTGGTATGCTTACAAATACACAGATCATAATATGGTAATCGTGTAAGTGATTGTGTATTTTATACTACATTGTACTTCGTGTGGGAGAAACAACGTGCTTATGAGTACTGTATTTTCTGTACAGTACCAATTATCTGCATAACTGCACTGTGTTGACTATTACAGTACATTTGGTTCTGTAGCAAACAATTCATTTAACACAGTACTTACCTGTATTTTGCAAATAGTGACTGACACTTGATGGTATGTTACTGCTTGCTAAAGGTTTTTGTGATACAAGGACTCGTTGCTCTGATCCTAGTGATGTAATACATATTTATGCCGCATAACAATGAAATTATATTAGCAGCAGTATAATTATAGTGCATTTCAAATGATTACAATATGTGACTGGGCCTGCGAAAGCAGGGCATGTGGGCACAAACTACACCCTATCACTCTACAAGTCATATCTCAGTACTGGAACAGTATAATTTCATTCTGTAACTTGCATCATGATGCCAACTAAACGCTTACTAAGAGCTGAAAATTGCAATGTCGGTACAAAATGTTATGAGTGATAAAAGTGTGAGAAACTAGGCAAAAATCAAGTGCCCACGTGCCTTATTATAGCAGGCCCGGTCACATAAACACAAGTGTATTTATTATGCACACAAAAGATAAAATCACAGTTTTACCTGTGAGTGCACTATATGAATCTTTGCAAAGTATTAAGTAGATACAATATAACTACTTTGTTCTATACCTATGTGACCTAATTTGGAAAAACCGTCAAAATATGCACATCAATAGATTGTGAGATACAGTAAACATTTCAATCCGGTATAGCTTAGCAAGCCAAATATGAAATTTCACTGTGAATGGAGACAACCGGTGTTTACGTAGTTCACCTCATTCCACAGCAGTAGTTCACCTCATTCCACAGCAAACTATAAGCTACGTACTGATAGTAACCAAGATTACTGATAACCAAGATTTTGAGCAATTTTTTCACAACATTACTTACACAGGTACACTAGTATGGGTGGTAGGCAGGCGATTGGTATATCAACAGAGATTGAACAAGTTGGTCATATGGAGTCTCCAGCCTAAATTTTGGGTTCTAAAGACTACCTGTGCATGCCACTCAAGACACGTAGAAACCATCTGGGTAACTGTCAAAGGATATCCATGCCTCTAGTTGTGTGTTCCAACAACTCAGTGGCAGTCCAAGATGCCAGAGCATTCCCAGTGACTGGCACATATTTATAGAAATCCAATCATGAAAAGCATCCCAAGCCACATGGCTGTGGTGTAAATGTGTAGTGTATTGGTGTGACTATCCATTCATGGCATGAAAAGAATAATTCAATGGTATGTGCGAAGACCAAAGAGTTGGTCACATAATGAACAGGTGAAAGTTTGGATGAGTAGCATTTTGGAGGATGATAGCACATGCATCACCTTGTTTCAAATGATAATGCCTATTTTTATACATGCATAACTAAGAACTATCATTGCAAGGAGATCATAGTAATAATATACACCCACCATGTCTAATTTCATTTATCACACTCATCATCTCATGCTTGGAGGTAATAGCTTGCAACTGGTCACAAAAGTCCAGCAATTCTGTTTCACTCCTTATCCTTTCTATCAAACAATCCAGTATCACTTTATTTGCACCAACAGAATTACTGCTGCTTAAAATGACACAGATATGATCATCGGTCAAGTAATTCTGCAGCCTCCCAACACATTTTTCATAGTCATCAGGCATCAGGTGTAGAATGGTGCTATAGTGCTTCTTAAGTAAGTCAAACTCTGTCATTGACAGTATAATATGTAAATCTCCATTATACATATGTAAATTATTTACCTCCATTTGAGATGATTTTGCTGGCTAAATCCAGCTTGGCAATTTCTATGACTGCCCCACTGTCTGGTTGATTATGAGAGCCTGAAAGTATTGATAACATTAATGTCATGAAACGTTGATAACATATACACAACCAATATCCACTGATATATAAAAGTGAATGATCATAAAACACTGTTGGTGTATGTTGAATAGTGTATGTTCTATTGTAATTTAACAAGTTTAAGGAAATTTTAAGTTCGATTAGGGATCATGGAAAAAAACAATAAGGAAACAAGGGAGGTCACCTACACCTGCAGATACACTACAGAACATTTAATCCCTAATTCAGTCTTTTTCGTTAAACTTGTTTGCTTACTTATCATTATGACTGGTGAACCCACGCATACCGCATCAAAGGAAGTATGGCACCTGAATCAATGTTTTCCTCTGAACGCACGCACCAGCTATCAAAAATTGCTTCAAAATTGCAGTGGCCATTATGCTTGGCTTTTAGCTACGTATGTTCAGCCCATTACACAGCACTACAGATGAAAAACAGTAGAAAAAGTGCCTCTGTCGAACAGTGAAAATATTAATCCCATAGCCTTAGCTGTTATCAAGTTACGAAGACAACAGGCAGGCAGGCAGGCAGGCAGGCAGGCAGGCAGGCAGGCAGGCAGGCAGGCAGGCAGGCAGGCAGGCAGGCAGGCAGGCAGGCAGGCAGGCAGGCAGGCAGGCAGGCAGGCAGGCAGGCAGGCAGGCAGGCAGGCAGGCAGGCAGGCAGGCAGGCAGGCAGGCAGGCAGGCAGGCAGGCAGGCAGGCAGGCAGGCAGGCAGGCAGGCAGGCAGGCAGGCAGGCAGGCAGGCAGGCAGGCAGGCAGGCAGGCAGGCAGGCAGGCAGGCAGGCAGGCAGGCAGGCAGGCAGGCAGGCAGGCAGGCAGAAAATTCCATTGAATATTTTTTCTTTAAATTTCGTAACTATTTATTGGAAGCCTTTAGGATCATATTGAAGGCACTTTTTGGTTTGATTATACCTAACCAATACTGTCAAGGTTCCAGAATGAAGTTGTGAAGCTGGTTTTTTGGTGAATTTTTTTGGCTAGGAAAACCCAAATCTCCATGATCCCTAATATACAGTACTATGATATGGCCCTGTAAAAATTATTTTTTTCATACAAAATTCTATAATTATTATACTTGCATCAATTGTGCCAACATCATTTCGACACACATAATAGGTTCGTTAAGTTTGTCTATCATTTGTATAGGATTTGTCCCAGTACTGTGGCTTATAACACCTAGTTATATTCACCTAAATTTACATAACCACTAAATTATCAAAATTCCAGTAGTGGTTCACCAGGTGGGTTGGCAAGCCTATGCCAAAACACCGTTCAATTAGGCTTTATCATGTACATGTATGTATGTACATTACTATGGCTAGATGTCCCCCTCTGTATTTCCACAGGTCTTTTAAAAGAGATTCCAGATTCATTGAGGGAAGGGATAAATAGGGGATTAGTAGGGAATTCAATAAACACTTGCAATTCAGTGGAGTAGCAATTGCTCTTCCGGTAGCAGCAATTTCTCATCTTATCTACGTATGTATCCCATACTGGGTGACACAAACATGTACTGTAGGTACGTAATAAACATTAATTTGACAGTATGTAATTTATCGCTATTGCATTAAATTATTAATAGAACAATTACACAGAGCATAATATCTAGGTTTTGCAATGTTGAGTTATATACACCCCACCTGTAAGATACTCTATAATCTACAAGTACACAAAAAAAATTGGAATTTTCAACTAGAGTAGGGACCATAACACATCAATAAAAAGGACTGAAACAAGTTGGAGTAGTCCATGATAGTAAATCACAGTAAAACAATAAGAAGTGTTATATCCCTACTGTGCATTTCTGTTACGGTATCTTGAGCACAGTAAGGATATTACACTTCTTATTGTTTTACTGTGATTTGATATCATGGACTACTCCAACTTGTTTCAGTACTTATAATTGATGTGTTATGGTCCCTACTGTAGTTGAAAATTCCAAATTTTTTGTGTACTTGTTTGTTAACTCTTTTTTGTAAATAATTTTATTATGACTAGTGAACCCATGCATACCGCATCTGAAATGGTGCCATGCGCCCCAGCTATATCAATTATTGTCTGAAAAGTGAAGTATCCATTATGCTTCATTGTCTGCTATGCTCAACCCATTACACAATATTTTGAATCAAGAACTGTTTGAAAAGCACCTCTACAATCCAAGCATACCAAAAATATATATATAATTATAGTGCCGCGTGCCCTAATTAATTATCATCTACAAAGTGAAGTTTAGTATCCATTACACTTCACTGTCGGCTATGTTCAACCCATTACACAGCAGTACGAATTAAGAACTGTTTAAAAAACACCTCTGCAATCATAATAGCCACTATGAAAAATACAGACGATTTCTGTTTCGAATGGAGGCCATCATGTGCTACCACCAAATTTACACCTTTTGCTGTCAGCAAAGGTGAATGGCACACAACGGAGGAGACTGGTATGTCCATGAAGAAAGCATTATACATATTGCGGTATGCCAAAAGGAACATCTCGGGCCGAAGCGACGTCAAAAATCAAGCCCGTAGTCTTAGCCGTTATTGAGTTACGCTTGTCTGAAGGCATCAGTCAGTCAGTCACTCACTAGAAAATTCTGATGAATATATATATTTTTAAAATTCTGTAGCAACTTGTTGAAAGTGTTCCGGGTCGATCTGAAAGCTTGTTTGAGCTTAGTTTTACCTAACCAACAGTGCCTTATGGTCGTCTGGGAAAATTGAGGCTGGTTTTTGTGTGATGTTATTTTGTGGGCCACACCTACTCCTTTGTGGTCCCTACTATACAGTTACTATCAGGATACACTTTCACACTTACACACATACAAAAATTTTGAGATTTTAATGGAGAAATAACAAATGGAAAGGCAGCCATTTGCAAAGTGGAATGGAGCAAGACAGTACGTACAGTGACAGCATTAAAATTTTAGAAACCATAAATTACTGAGTCCAATGAATTTGTAAACCTGAAATAAACTTTGTGTTTAGCTGGCAGTCTGCCACATGGCTACTTGAAGAATGATGGTTGATTGAATTGC
This sequence comes from Dysidea avara, assembly GCF_963678975.1. Taxonomy (NCBI): domain Eukaryota; kingdom Metazoa; phylum Porifera; class Demospongiae; order Dictyoceratida; family Dysideidae; genus Dysidea; species Dysidea avara. The sequence continues at coordinate 35,746,451 of NC_089273.1, forward strand.
TTATACAATGGATAATGGATATATATTATAAACTTATCTGTGTATTTAATACAAATGTTATTTCTTAGATTTTACATTTAATTATAAATATGTATGGACATGGCCACATAACATACCTATGAAATTATTCGAAGAGTCGCTTAGAACTTTAACAGTGTTCTTATCATCTTGCATTGCCACTGCATATTTGACGAAAGATCTTACATAAATTTTAAAATGGTGGAATAACATAATTCTGTATGCATACGTACATACATAATTTCATTTTCACTACCACAGTGCTGTGTATTTGTAAAAATTGATACAACACTGTTGGCTACTGAAACAGTATACGTACCTTGATTCCAGAGTACTATTTTGTATAGTTTAACTTCATTTGCAAAAAAGGGGTCTTTCATACAAATTCAATTTACTAAATTAGACAAAATTGATAACTTCTAAGCTACTGACTGGAAATTTATCCAGTAGCAAGCAACAATAAAGCTTAATATTAGCAGTGGGGATTAACATTTCTTGAAAACCAATAGCAATGTCATTCAAGTTCATAGATAAGATTTCTTTTGTGGTCATACAATAACTATTAAGACTTTCCTAGGATTTAATGATTTTATATATATTGACATATATAATACATATCCTATGCCACTACATATCACATGTCGTACACTAAATTAATCATACAGTACAACTTCACTAATCCAACCAACTGTGACCTAACAGAATTAAATGTAGGAATTAATATGTATATCTTATATAATCTGTATATAATTTGCAGTGGTGAGATAGATTCTATTCAATCACTTTAATTCAGAGTATATACGTACATTATTCTGATAAAACACACAGTTGGTGCTAATAATCTAATTGAATCTTTAGCCATATTTTTATTGAATTTCTGGAGTGCAGATAAGTGAGAGTATGCTGTACTACAGTCGGTTCGTGTTTACCTGAGCCTCATTTCTTTTTAATAACTCTTGTTACATGGGCCAGCTGCCCAAACATTTAGTAGTGCAGCGAAGCCCTTTATACACAACAGTTAATCAAATAGTTCTTTGATATGGGCACAAACAAGTGAGTTATGAGGCTTTAAAAATATCCCATACATTTAGTATGGAAGGTTCAGGTGCACAAAGATGTTTACAACATAAAAACCTGCTTGTTTAAGTACAAAACCATTGGGAGTGAACATGTGTTCACCTCTTTGATATTACCATATTTGGTGGGGCTCAGGTGAACGTGAACTGACTATAGGTAGTATATATGTGCAATATCATAGGAACACGGTTTGTCGTTTTAAATTTGATCCCCAACAGGTTTAAAGATACAATACTATTTGGCTCATTATATTAAGCAACATGGAACATTTATTCATGTTATTTGGGTTAAAAGTTAAGCTTAGCAGTTGCTAACTTTTGACTAGTTGTCAGTTATGGAGCAATAAATGACCAGTAAAATAATTGCTTGTGCAATGCGTAGATGCATATTTCTACCTAACATATATCAGCCATTAAGCAGGCTACGGAACAGCACAAAGATGACATAACCTATAGTCCTAAAACCTCAACTTAAACATATTAACTTACTGTCACAATAGTGAAGTTAGTAGGCTTAATTTAGTACAAAATGTTAACATTAAAAACCACATCCCACAATCACAATTTTTCCTGCACTGTATGTAAAGCATACTGACATCATATGAACAACATTCTAACAGCTATCAGCCCATGCAATTAAAATCACTATTGATCATCAGATAGTGATGTACATACTGTATAAAAGGAACACGGTGAGTGTGAGTTTTCTGTAGTTCTTCACCTATCAAGTAAGTGTGTCTACAGTGATAAATATTACTTATACCATGACTGTGTCACGTTTTCCACCTTTAGCCCACAGGCCTAAGGCTCTTGTGCTTCAGGTGCATATATTAGCAAAATCCCATCCTTACAGCCGTGCTATAACTATTACAAACATATTATTACTTTAGTCACCTGCTCTTAAATCACAAATGATAGATTGCAGACTTTCTTTGTGTGAGGATGACAAAGCTACTTGCTCCAAGTAGTTACAAAATTTAAACAAATGCTCTTTCTCTTTTACTTTATTTATCAAATTGTTCAAGATCAGTTCATTAGCAGCAATATAGCTGGGACTACTGAGAATGACACAGATCTGGTCATCACTTAAGTTATCCTGAACAACATGTAGTGTCTTCTCATAGTCACTAGGTAGTGATTGTAGAATTGCAGCATACTTGCTTCTAACCAGTCGATCACCTGTAATGTGATTGGTAAACATATTTACCTCTATACAATAAAATAGTGTACAGATTGCAATCCTGATATGAAGCATTTATAATTGTGCCTACCTCTGGATAGTCTAAAACCTTGAGGATGCCACTTTAGATTGTCATATTTTTGCAATGACAATATGGACCTTATCTGCAATGATGTCATAATTGACAAAATGGCCGTGTATAGTGTGGGCACTTCGTATACGTATGTAATCACTCAAATGAACTTTGTTTGCAGATTTCACGACATGTAACTATTGGATAATAAAGGTAAGAGGTTAGATAGTGTTATATGGCAATGTGAAATAGTCCCCCAGATGACACCAGACTTAAGTTTTGTATCAACGCAAAACCATGCGCATTTCTCTTGAAATTAAGTATGCATGCCTCACCTTGCCCCTTGCTGCAGTATGTAAACATTAACATAGCGAACCGCCATCTCTCCCAATACCCCCTGTACAAAGTTCCCACACAATCGGCTGCCATTTAATGCTTTCAATTGGCGTCATTGCGGATAAGGTCCATTGGTAGAGGAATTTCCTCTGTGAATGTTGTGGGGTTACTGCTACATGGATACAGTATATATGTGGTAAGCATGCATAAATTCTGTGAAATTGGAGCAACAGTAATATACGTAGCATAGTTGAATGAGCATTGAAGGACAAAGGATGTTTGTAAACTGCAAAGCATTATAGGCATACATAAGGCAAAATTACAAGCTGCAGACGATTAATAAGCAGAAATAGACAAACAGAGCCTAACACTACTCCATACAGGTTCGATAAGCCCCAGACATCAACCACTTGCACATGACATGGCATAAGAACAGCAGCTGAAAATCATATTCTTTTTGATAATGAAAGAATTGAAGTACCTATTGCATACATATATCTGTGGAAAGACTATCAATGGTGATGAAACCAGTTTTTCTATACCATGCAACAATTGTGTGTAAGGCTATAATAATGTTCTACTACTAACACTGTACCAGCAGTAACCCCATTTATCTGCTAACCAATGGTCTGATCACATGTATTAAGGTTGTATTTTTGTCTGTCTGTCTGTCTGCATGTCTTTCTGTGTAAAAGTAAAAGTGAGTGTATTGTTGTTTCTTGTATGCTTGTAACTGCTTACACTGTGTTTGTAATGATGATGATTTTGTAGCTTTCCGTCTTCTTCCAGTCTTGTAGTCGTTATCCACTGTACAATTTTGAGCTCTGCATTCCAATTCTACCTCCACCATGGTGCACTGTGCAATAGAATTGACTGCACACATGTCAAATTCAGTAGAAGTACCATTTATCAAACTTGTGCCAGTAGCTGCAGTAACAAATGTATAAACAGCTTATACAATAATAGTATTAATAATGTCAATACATACATGCAATTAAAGCAGAGAACAGCCATTGTACTATAGGACGAAAGCCTAAATATCTATATACTACGTAAGTGCTTTAGTGTAGTCACAGAAAAATCCTTCCTTTTCACAGAGAAATTAGCTATGTGTAATATTGTATGTATCTGTGTATGTAGCATATACATTATGTATATACACACATACATGCATGTTATACAGTACATATATAGCATCACTTACAATTCTGTGGATAACGGCAATATTTTTGCAGCCTGATGGGATCAAGCTGAGGATGATTTGGCACATTCTTATTCCAGTGACAACTACTTTGAAACTCTGAAAAAGCAGTAAAATACAGAGTATATATGTATACACAATAAGTTAGTACGTACATGTAGCTATAATAATACAGTTTCCTAATGTACAAAAACATGGATTATCGCCGCAATTCTGAGGGATAGGCTTGTATATACATACGTACTATAAACTTTAACATAATTACATTGCAATTACTATTTGTAGTCAAATATAAACTGTACTCTTAAACTAAAGAAGCCAATAATCATGTTTGAGAGCATTTATACAAAGTTGGACATGAGAGAACATGATACGTATATCAACTATCTGAATGAGACTGTAGAATATTATGATTCAAACATTGGTGTACATAGAAATGAACTGAACAGTCAACTAGATACAAATAATGATATAAGCTGCATATGGGTAGAATCACAAGAGAAAGTAAATGGTTTCTAAATCAGACTGACTTCATGGCAATGCACAAAAATAATTTTCAAAGTTGTAGTGACATGTATATGTACACAGCTAAAAATTACATGCAATAAAACACCACAAGGCATACATAACATGCACATGTTGCAATTTACAGCATACTAACCAGTGATTAATTTGTATGGCAAGTCGGGTAAGACAGACACTGTTGACAACTGATAACAGAACTTCATGTAGCATCGTTCATGGTCTAAGTGAACTAAAAGAAATTGTGCTACTCTATGGCACTTCATTCTGGAATTTTCTCCAGAGAGGATGTAGACTTCCACTTCACTTGGCATATTCACTTGTTGCTTTAAAACATTCACAGTTAGTTTACTGTTTGGTATTAAACTTTGATATAGAACATAGTACCATCTCTCCAAAAATGAAAATTCTACATTCAAAAAAAGGTAATTATTTCAAGTCCAGCATTTTCTTACCAGGTTTTTTCATGATAGCTTTAGTGGTGGTTGGCCCATACAAAGCATCCATTATGTTAACATCACACATCTGTGTAGTAAACAAAATACTTTTATATATTAGTTGCATGCAATGTGGCAACAGTTCAAATTTTACAGAATATTTTAGAACAATCCAGAATTTCCATTGTTACAGTAGATCTATGACATTTTACTACTTAGAATTATAAAGTTGACACCTTGATAAGTATTCTTGCCATAATGTACATGTTTTTTAGTGTGGACATATAGCCAGTCACAATCTGGCTGTGTGCACATGTTTGGTTTCCTAAAATCATTTTCCAACTAATTTGTGTTTCAATGTGCCTACGCATGTAGTTATACTTATGTTTCTTTGTCTGTCCACACCAAATCTGGCACAGTTACCTTAAAGTAGCTAGTACAGACCCTGTACAAAATTTACCAGTTCAAACTATGAATTAAACAGGATTCTGAATGTGATATAAATAGCTTTCTCCATAGGATATAATATTGTGGCTGTTATAACCACTGAAAATGACAGCACATTACTTGTACACTGCCAGAAATTGTGTGCGTATCTTTTCAAGCTAAAAAAAGGAGTGTATCCCTCTTGAGTGTAAACAATAATGAACAACAAAACATTGTCAAAGGCTTTACTGGGGATAATTTTCACAAAGAAATATGACACTTAATCAGCTAAGAAGATAGTTCTGAGTATTGTCTATGTTTTATTTATTTATTTATTTATTAAGGCTTAACAGAACAATTGCTAAAGGTCTGTAGGACTCCTGGTCCTACAGCCTGTTTAAAGTTGGTGCAGAAAGTAGTATGTTTGAAAAGGTGGAGAAAGGAGAAAAAATCCATGACTGGACTTTTAAACAGGTAACAATCCTTAGTTAGTAATTAACGTAATTGTAGTGATGATTAATTATAGACTATGACATAATATCAAATATTATGATGTAATCTTATTAGTATATAAGGCCAAGTTTAGTGCGGTTCACTCTCTCTAATTTTGTTGTATTCATTACTCATTATTTTAAATTGATAATTGTTAATCAACTTGAAGGTCGCTGTCGAGTGGGTTAACTTTGTTACACAATTATGCAATAACTAATGAATAATAAATTACAACAAAATTTATACTGTAAGCTTTTTAAAAATCAAATAACATCATCAAATTCAGAGATGGTTTAACCTACGTGCATGTAGTGCTTGGTTTAAATCGTCAACTGGTAAAAATTATTTAAACTCAATCCCACAATTGCTTACTTTAGGAAGTGGTATAAATGCAATGTAATGCAAGTACTCTGGTAGTGTTGCTCATAGTTAAACACATCATTAGTAGTAACAGTGGCGTAGCTACCATTGAGGCAACTGAGGCAGCTGCTTCGGTAAAAATTCTCAACAACAGGCTGAGCAGGCCTGAGTTTTGGCACCCCTGATTTTCTACTCAAATGTTTACACTAGAAGCATTACTGTATCACACATAATAGAATCTATGGCTGTAGTACTAAGCAGGGCCAGAGCCTACAGTGACACGGTGCTGGACCACTTTTCAGCTACTTGAATTTGTAAAAGATCGAGATACTCTAATAGAGCAGTCATCGTAATATACTCTTACTAATAGAGCATTTAGTACAGATTAGCCATCATTCTCGTAACACTACTTGGTCTGAATTATTTACATTTATGTTAATTGTATTAAATAATTTTTCAGTACTAATGAGTCAACTGCATGGCATTGCATTGAGCTAATTGATCATACAAATCAGTTACGATAAAAAATAGCCTTCACATGTCAGTTCAAAGCATATATTTTCAAAATTTGCCTTGAGGAGCATGCCCCCAGACTCCCTAGCTTGACATGCTTAGCACATGCAGTTGAACATTATATGAAAGAGATAATTTCTGACTTAAATATCACATCAGATCAATAAAAAGGTATACTGTGCACGACTATGACCTCCGTTGCAGTCTATGGATGGCCTGCCCCACTCAAACTATCTCTGGACTAATTCAGTTTTTTTGTGCCGGTTGAATGCAATTTAACTAGTTTAATAATTGAATCATGGTATACTGCAGCATTAACTAAGCTGAAACATTACTTATGACATGTAGGAAAACAGTTTTTTCATCCAACCAGAGAGTCCACCTGCAAACGTTGTACCATCTATACTTGAAAGTATTTGTGAATCAGTTTAGTAAGAAGCAGACCCTTTCAATTAGGTCAATGTATAAACTTTGCTTTGGTAACAATTTAATCCTGGCTACGCCACTGAGTAATAATACTTTTTGGCAGTTTCTTCCATAAAACTATGGTGGAAACTTGTACAAGTACACAAAAAATTGAAATTTTCAACTCTAAGAGTAGGAACTATAACACATTGATAAAAAGTACTGAAACAAGTTGGAGTAGTCTATGATATTAAATCACAGTAAAAGAATAAGAAGTGTTATATCCCGTGGGTCAGCTTGTTTCAGTACATTTTGTCGGTGTGTTATAGTCCCTACTCTACCACTTATTTGTCAACTTTTTTTATAGGTTAAAACTGGTGAATCCACACATACCGCATCAAAATAAAGAAATGATGCTGCCAGACCCAGCTACCAATTATCATCTTCATTGTCAGTTATGTCCAACCTGTTACACAGCATACAAATCAAGAACTGTTTGAATAGCACCTCTGCAATCAAAATAGCCACTATGAAAAATATGAAAGATTTCTGTTATGAAGGTAAGACATCATGTGCTACCACCAAACTGATACCATTCATTGTCAGTAAAGATGAATAGGACCAAAAGGAGGGCACTGGTAAGTCCACGAAGAATGCATTATATTTACTGAGGTATGCCAAAAGGCACCTCTCAGGCCAAAGCATTATCGAACAGTGAAAATATCAAGCCTATAGCCTTAGCAGTTATCAAGTTACGCTTGTCTGAAGGCACCAGTCAGTCAGTTAGGAAGTCAGTCAGTCAGTCAGTCAGTCAGTCAGTCAGTCAGTCAGTCAGTCAGTCAGTCAGTCAGTCAGTCAGTCAGTCAGTCAGTCAGTCAGTCAGTCAGTCAGTCAGTCAGTCAGTCAGTCAGTCAGTCAGTCAGTCACTAAAACATTCTGCTTAATATATATTTTTTAAATTTCATAGCACTTTGTTGAAAGTGTTTTATGTCAATCTGAAGGCTTGTTTGGGCTTAGTTTTACCTAACCAATACTGCTTCATCGCCGTTAGGGAGAAGTGATCAAGGCTGGTCGTTGGGTGATATATTTTTCATGGGCCACACCCACACCTTTGTGGTCCATACTATCATACTGTATGATATGAATTCTTGTTTAACCTGCCACAACTTCAAGGTGGGCACATACCTGGTTTACCGAATTTGGCTTTGGAAAACTGTCTGCCTATCCAAATTCCTACATGAGCAAACAAACTTTGAGATACAGAAAATAAGCTTACATTCAATAAATGCTTAAGGTTACGTAGCATATTTGATCACATTTGCCGGGGTGTGTGGCCCATCACTAAAAGAACATAATGGAGACCTCTTTATGCACTGGAACAGGCATTTAACAAGTGAAAAGCAATGTATCAGGTCACTAGGAATAGCGTATCCAACATTTCAGAAGGGGAAATAGGAGCTGGATAGAGATTTTGTCTAGAAAATTCCGTAAGGAAACACAATAGACAGCCAAAAAGACACATTATTTTAAGCAATTTGAGCACGTTACAAGAAAAGAATCAAACTTGGCACATAGACTGTGCTATCAATGACATTTGTTTTTGGATATAGTGCCATCACATATTAGTTTTGTAATGTTTTACAGTTAATCATGGTGTCAGGTAATTTGTTCCACAATTTGATTACATCTTGATAAAAAATAATGAGTTGACTCTTGCTAACGATTGCTTGAATGACCTCTCAAAGGTTAAACAAGAGAAAACTAATTTTAAAAATGATTATAGCATTTCAGCAATAAAAAGTAGTAAACAAGACATACTTTATACATGAATGATTGTAGCTATTGTAACAACATAATGTGTGAAAGCCTCTACATTAACATGCTACCATGCAATACTAAAGTTGAAATATTAAAACGGATGCACACATGGCTTAAAACGAAGCCAAGTTATTTTGAAACAGGCCAACTAAGCTGCTTTAGTGATCCTTTGTGGAGTGCTGTACTAATTGAGTGGGTGATCTATAATATTACACATATATAACTTGTAATTGCAACCAACTTTTCATGGAATAACAACTTTTGTAGTAAAATCAAAATAGCATGTTACAATTATCGTGCTGCGACAGTATTCTTGATTTAACTATTGACATCATCACTCTGTAGTAAAATCAATGTTGTAGCATTTACCACAGTTGACTATGCTTAGGTTAATCACTAGAAAACTTGGTTAAGAAAATCTGGTGGCCCAAAGATTACTAATTCTGCATATTGCATAATAAGATAGTTTCACATAAGCAAAAATATTCTTGCAACTATTGGATGCTGTCGTTAACCTTAAAACTGTACAAAAACAATTAAAGAATGGATGATTATGGACACACAATCTCTTGTCATGTGAAATATAAAGGGGATATCTGGGTTTTAAAGACAGCATGGTAGACCACTTTGCCCTGTGGCATTTGTTTGCTGTATACTATATGCAATTACACTAAGCCACTGGCTAGTTATATATAACCTGGTAAAATTGCCTGATGAAAATGTTACCTGAAGATTTAGGACAGAAGCAGTTGCATGTTTCCATAGTTTATCCAAGTTGCAACGCAAGCATTTGAATCGCCTTGGAAAATATATCTGGGGCTCATTGCACGTGCAGTTAGTTTGTTAGTCATCATTATATATCAGCATTTTCTTTGGAGTAGTTGCAACAAAGGCTACTGTTAAGATTTGTTAGCATTCCTGAATGCTTGTTGGCACTGGGCCTAAAATATCAACTGTGAAAACGTAGCTTCATGGGTCTATAACTTAGGTATCTTTTTTGCTGTTCACAGAAACAACAAACATAGGAAATCAATGTAGTTTCTTTCCGTTTAAGTGGATCCCACCCTGCAGGAACTGTGAGAAGGTGGTTCTTTGATTCACTATTATTTTGTTCTATGTACTGTAAAGTTCCTTCTACTAAACACTTGCATATGCATATGTATGCATGTGCACACATACTCACACAATTGTGTAACATATATACACACACAAAGCAAAGTAAAAATCCTACAAAACACAGCTATTGCTGCCCAGCACTGGGATATCTGTGCATAATCAAGGACTTGAATTTTGTGTAGGCAAATCCTCCAGGGGCAGGGATAGTAAATAATAAATTTGGAAAATGGAAGGGTTATTTTATTTGGGAATAGAGTTATTTGGTTTGGGAGTTGTGGGTGTAGTATTAAATAGAGAGAATTTGTTACTTGTGTTGATCAGTTTAGAGTTGGTACTTTTATCTATTTTGTTGATTTGGGTTAGTGCCACAGGAGGAATAGATGATTTTAGTGGCCAAATATTTATTTTTATGGTATTAATTAATAGCAGCTGCAGAGTCTGCCTAGGGGCTTGTAGTTTTAGTGATTTATTGATACAATAGGGGTGAATTCTTTAAGAGTAACCCACAAGTGGACTGTTCAGCTGCAGGTCTTACCAAGAGAGGTTGCAAAAACCAAAGTTTCACTAAGACCCCAACACTGGCAAATGAGACAAGGAGAGGCTTCCCCAGTAAACACCAGGTACCTATTGATGTTACAGCTGGGTAGCCAGATGACACCAGGTTCCCAATACGCAGCTAAGTATGTATGTACATACACACGAGGGCCGGTGTAAGCACTACGGCCAGTGTAAGCACTACGGCCACTATGGTCACTGCTGTAGCAGATTTTCACAGCCCAAGCCAGTCATGTGAGTGTATGCCTAACTAAGCTAATATAACTACACACTAATAAGGTAGCTCCGTATAGTAGTCACGTCGTCATGACATACACTAATTAATAGACAGACACCAACCATTCTAACCTTAATGCAGAAAAGGATGTGCATCCGACTTCACGTTACCTCTTGCTTATCCTCTATTATATTCGTGTGTCTAATGGTCGAAACACGTGGTGACCAGTGCGGTGGACGTTCTTCCAGCTCTGCTGAAAGGTAGGTTATTATTATTATTATTGGGGGTACAGGTAAGAAGGTAAAGCCTGTAAAAACCTGATCAATTGTATAAATGAAATTAGACTTTACAACATATAGAAAGGTAGTGTGACAGCTAGGGAAGTTACAAAAGTCAGTGTATGTATGAAGCAATATCTTAAAATCAACTCTTGTAAAGTGCTAAAATTGCTTCAAAATGTGGTTTACAAACACTAAAAATTTGAAATTTTCCTGGGGGAGGGGGCATGCCCCCAGACCCTCCTAGAAGGGCATGCTACGCATGCCAGAGTGCTTCGCGGCACACTCACTCATTGTGCTTCACACACTCATCACAATCCCTGAATCAAAACCTGGCTTGTTGCCTGACCAGCCACTAAGAGCTTCCACCGGCCCTGCACACACACACAGACACTCACACATACACACACAACACACAAGCATAGCAATTACAGATATAGGCACACAAAACCACACATGCACCACACTAGGGGTTGGCAGTATCTTGGTTATTCTGTCAAACTGCGATATTCTGAGTAAATGTACTAGTATCGTCAAAAGTTCTTGAAAGTGATATTATTGTGCTATCGTAATCACTGCAGTGTTCTCCATAAATACGGTAAAGTAAATATGTATCTATATACGTACTCATACTGAAGGAAAGAAATTGGCATAAAAGTGTGAAAATTTAGTACACAGCTTCTGCCATTGGCAAGCTACAATACACTAAAAACTGGCATCTCTCGATACTATTAAATAGGTGATAGGACACAATAAAAACTGGCATCTCTCAATACTATTAAATAGTCGACAGGATCGGTTTTCATAGACTAGGTTACATATACAGTAGCTATCCATTGTTGAGGTATGCTTGGTGCTTGGCTGGATATAGTCAGTTAATTGTCTAGTCAGTAAGCATAATTTTATCAAAATGGTTTTAAGATTGTTCTGAAGACATTTATGGGCCTACAGTATGTACTGTGAGAAGGAGCAGTTATCTGCACCTGTACTAATAAAAATCATATGGCATGTCCTCACTCTTAAACAATCAGAACATGTTGCAATGCCGTTTATTGCTCTCTACACAAGTCTCTATTAAAACCTGAGATCATTAAGGGCATGGTAGCCATCCTTTTATACTCACAACCACACTTCTTATGTAGTTCACTCAAGATAAGCAGTGAGATTGAGAGAGATACTCTGGTAACAGTCACATTAATTTTGCATAATTATCATACGTAGCTGTGCTATATAAAGCTGTGCGATAATTGCACAACTTGTATGATAAATGACAACCATTTTATTGATATCTTGATAATGACAAAGAGTTCATAAAATAAACGAACTCTTGATAATGGTACGTCATCTTAGAACTGTTTGAGCAGAGTCACTACATTCATATTTTAAAATGGGAAACAATAATACCTTCAAGCCAAAGCTTGCCAGTGTGAAAGTTTTAAACAGGCTTTACTTAGTTATAATAGCCTTAATTAATTTATTTCTCACATGCTGGTCATAAAATCGTTTGTTCATATGGACAAATATACATAGGTACACACACACACACACACACACACACACACACACACACACACACACAATACACACACTCATGCACACACACATACATACACACACACACACACACACAAGCACACATACACACACGCACATACATGCACGCACACGAAATACAGAAACAATACACACATACTCGTGCACTCACACACACACACATACACACACACACACACACACACACACACACGCTTATGCATGCACACACGTACACGTACACACATACAACATACTCATTTAGGAAATCAGTTTCAGTAAATCAGGTGTGCACCTACAGCTGGCCTGGTTGCCAACCGATGAACCAGCCGATTAAACAGTGGCAAAGCAATATGAACTAAGAAGAAATTGTAAGACAATATAAAATTTCAATAGTGGTAAATGTATAGTTTAACAAAACTATGTAAAATAGGTGTTATCTGTTACATAAACTAAATCCCACAATCAATTATAATTAGATGGGCTATAAATATATCTGGGTTTTGACTTTGCAAAACATTGAGGTACTTGTGAATGATATGAAGATAATGTAATTTTTGGCAGGTTTCTCTGAAAACATCAGTGGAAACTTGTTAACACCAAAATGCCACCATTCATCTGTCCTAAGGTTAGCAATGATTTTTAATACAAGTATATGGTATGTTAGAATTACAAGGCCATAAAAATGGATTCCTACTTCAGGAACAGCAATAGTAACTTGTAAAGTAGCTAAACTCTCTACAGAGATTCTTGTAACATTGCTGAACTTACTACAAGGAGACTTGTCTTATACATAGCTGAACTTTCTACAGGGAGATTTGTTTGTAGCTATACTCCTTTAAAGGTGAATTGGTATGTAGTTAAATTCTCAACAGGGTAATTTATTTATCTGAACTCTCTACAGCTGCAGGGTGAGTGACAGCCTGTTTTATTTGCTAAGTAACTTACAATTGAAAGTATTTAAGTAATAAGAAAGAATTGTTGAGTTTACTTACAATTTCATTCTGACTGATGCTTGGGTACAAGTATGGTCTGTAAGTAGAGGCTGTTCTTGAATGGATCTTTTATGTTTTAATAGGCAATATGTGTACCATAAATTTCTCATAAACATGTGATTCTTTAACATGTCCCAACAGTGACTGAATGTATTGTGGTCTATGGAGGAAAATGCAAACTGAAAGTGCAAATCGCTTCATTACCTCTACAGTAGATCAGCTATGGATAATTCTTTGACAGCAACAAATTCCTTTAACTCAAAAGTAATGTGTTGCATTTGAGAATCCACACCTGTAGCTCTAGTGGTGAATTATTGTCTGAGCCACATTTCCTGCCCATACCTCTGTACGAGATTAGCGAGAATCAGTCACCATTGATACTCGGTGCTGCACAAGCATAATTGATCATTTTTCTTTCAAATAACTTAGTATATATGCATATCATCTATTGGACCAGTTATTTTTGGAAGGATGCGCAATCAGTATAAAGAGCCCAGTAATTGGTACACAAGTTTCTGTAACGTTTACCTTAATGAAAATGTGCAGTCTTCTTTGTAGTTTAAGAAAATCACGTCCAGTTTTAGAGACCATCTGATTATAGGTGAATTACTGTACGTGTAGCAAGTATGTGATCTAGATACACTAATTAGTGCAGTTTTTGTTTTTCTGTAATAATTTGCAGTATTAGTTCAACAAGTCACCAGGATTTGGTTATGTTACAAGCCACCCATTAGAGAATTCTACTATACTGTAGAGAGTTCTGCTATGTACGCTACAAGTAGAGAGTTCAGTTACATTACTCGATTTGATACGGTTAAAGTCACCCTGTAGAGAGTTCAGCTGCAGGTTGACTAGAGTTGTAGCTGAAATCTCTACAGGATGTAATGTGGCTGAACTCACAAGAGGGTGACTTGTTTATAGCTGAACCTTTTACAGGATTATTTGCAACGTAGCCGAAGGGTGAATGTGATGTACCTGTAGCTGAATTCTCTATAGGGTGACTTGTAATGTAACTAAACTCTCTATAGGGTTACTTGCTACATATGTGATACTGTCACATTACCAAACTCCGATAGTTATAAGAACAAAATAGTTCAAATATACTTACAGAGCACAAATTATAAATCTGCACTGTTTCTAATTTTTGGTAGCAAAAAAAACAGCAAGTAAAAAAAGGAACCTCCAAAGCCAGCCTATGGCCAGCTTTGTTGAAGTATGCAAATACAAAAGGAAGTGATGTCAATAGTAAAACAGCCAAGCTATGAAAAGAAGATACATCCCCTAAAGAGCCAGTGTGAAAAAAGATACAAAATCCAAGGTGGCAGCCAAGAAATGCATGGCTGTGGTGGTTTAATGACAAAACTTACAACATACGTAGTGAATTCAGAGAACAAATTCAGCTAAACTTTCTTATTGATTTTTTTATTTTTATTTATTTTTTTGCCAGTAACCTACTATCACATCCATTTGTGGCACCGTCACCTTGGATTTCACATCATTTTCACCCTGGGGATTGCATTATAAATTTTGTTTATACAGTCCAATTCCACTGACCTACATGTAGTTAGCTACCAGGCATGTGCATTGTATGCAAAATTACTTTAGTTTTCTGGCCCAACAAAACACCACTTACACTTGTGCATAAAACAGGACAGTGATGACTTTTGAAAGTTAGAGTAACACACACACACACACACACACACACACACACACACACACACACACACACACACACACACACACACACACACACACACACACACACACACACACACACACACATACACACACACACACACACACACACACACACATACACACGCACACAAGTACACATACGTATGTACACACATGTGTGCGCTAGCTCATTGGAGTCATTAGTCAGCTACTTATGGTGAAGCTTGTTGTCAGGGCTACAACCTCCTTGAGAAATTATGCTTAAGAATCTGTGCAGATATATTATATGTGACTGGGCCTGCAAAAATAGGGCATGTGTGTACATGATTTTAGCCTACTTTCTCAAATTTTCATCACTCACAATTTTTTCTACCATTATGTTATGGAAATGCAGCTTTCAGCTCTTAGTAAGCATGCATGTAGTTGGCTTTGTGATGCAAGTTATAAAATGGAAATATTCTGCTCCAGTACTGAGATATGATCTGTAGCATGGCAGGGTGTAGTTTGTGCCCACATGCCTGTTTTCACAGGCCCGGTTACATACACTGAATACACAGGGTGCTATTAATAGACTCATTTGTACTAGGCTAGCTATTGCATGTATGTGTAGTAGTATCGGCTATGAAGTCGACAAAGGTGCCTTGTCCTTGGTGCTGTGGGATATAATATCGCAGTGAGCTTATTACGATAATGAATGAAGATTGACTCCATAAAGCTGTTACAGCTAGGAGTAAGTATTAACTGTAGACATTTTGCCTGTTCCGGCTTTAAAATAACTTAATTTCACCTGTTCTGACTTAATAAGAGCTTGCTTAATTTGTGTCCAAACAAGAGGGTGGCAAACAGTAGGATTTCCAACTCAAAACAGAAAAGTGCTTCTTTTTGTTGTTTCAGGTGATTACCACATAGAGTTGTCTGTGTAGTTTTAATGTGAATATCCCAAAAGTGGTCACACGACCAACAATCTCACAGCAGTTGCATTGGATGCGCTTATGTACTACAAGATGTACAAGTCTTCATTGAGGTAATTTTACCTTAGATCACTCAAAAATACAAACAGACTTTTGAATAGGTGGTCAGGGTCATAATGCAGCTATTGTTGGATTTTGGTCATGTGACCACTTTCTGGATCTTTATGTGTGTAAAATTATGCTGATTTCAAATGCTACAAACAATGAATTAGCATTTGTTTGCTTTACCGTAAAGGTCAAACTGTGTGAAAATCACCAGAAACAGCAAAAATAAGTATCTTCCTATTTTGAATGGAAACCCCACATACAGGTACTCACTCAAGGTAGATATGCAACCGCAGTCAAAGTTTAAGTCAAAGGTCAAGGCCACCAAACTCATGCAAAGTCAATGGTCATGAGTAAACATTTCCATTCCACAATCAAAAAGTATCAAAATGTCACCCCTAAGTCATCTGTGAATGCTATCCCACTAGAGACCGATGAAGCAAGGGGTAACCAACATCTTGGGTCTCTCACACACTATCTGAGAAATCCAATTATAAATATTTATTGAAATAATATAGAAATACGTTTTGAAATACTTAATATTGGGACTCTCGTACACAATGTTTAAGTCTCTGTTTCCAGATTGTTAGGTTAGTTAATTCAAAGGATGCAGCACATTTTGCTGTCACATCTTTAGTGCTGGTCACTGTAAATCTCTAATAACAATAATGCACTTGTTAATTTCATGCCCCACCTACCCCCCCCCTCCCCCCCACCTTGGGCGTCCCCACACCCCAAGTGGGGATTTGACATTGCTTCTTGTCCCCACCCCTGGGACAATTGACAGCTGTAAATTCACTGACTGATTTCTGGTAGTTGCATTTCTAAACAATAACATTGTACTCACTATAATTTTACTAGCTAAAGGTGCATACCAGGTTAATTACTAGCGGCATGCATAAAATATGTGCTTAGTTATCCTTGAGGTGTTGTCAAATCCCCTACTGGGGGTGGGGATTTGACAGCCGATTTTGCCCCAGTAGTGGGGAATTTGACACCACCATTTGTCAAATCCCCTGTATCTCCCCCCCCAGGGTGGGGTATGAAATTGACAAGTGCATAACATTACAAGTTAGATTAGATTAGATTATCGATTTTTGTCAAAAGACAAGGGTCACACAAAAGGCAAAGTTTGCGTGGGCGACCCCTCGGGTCAAAGGTTGAAAAAGACTCTTGGTCGCAGGTCAAAGCAAAATTTCGGGGGTGAAGACTTTGTGACCGCGGTTGCAAATCTGCGTACCTACCCTTGTTCAAAATGTTCAAGTCGCCAGATAGCTGTAACTTTACTTGAATCCGGGACACGCCCATTTGCAAAGCGATATAAACATTAACAACTTAAACGGGATGGCAGGGGCTTCATGATTCATGCAGGAGTCGCCGGATTTCATTATCCATTCAGGCACGGAGTATTAAAGAGTGAAGACTGGCACCGAGTGGCAATTGCATTTATTCAGGCTCAAGATAAAAAAACAAGCAAACAATATTAATACACTTACCGTTGTTGATCTCCCCTGCCGGCGGTACTTGTTATTTGTTCCTGGCCAGAATAGTTACATCCAGTGACTTAAATTCTATTCTAAGGACCAGATCTGGCTAAGTAGACCACACCCTTTTTCAAATTGTGAATATGGGTAGCGCCCGCCCTTCGCATGCGCCTGAAGGGAGTGTACTACCAGACTGTATACTCATAGGTTTTTTACACATTATTATTAGTTGGTGCTTTCATGAGCCCAGCTGTAGCTGATGTGGCACTATACAGTATGAAGGGTATAATTTATGCTATGAAACAATTATCATGGGAAACCACTAAATGGATATCAGACATAATAATATGTTGCCATAAACCTGCTCGCTATACTCATAATTTAGATCAGAAGCAAACATAGCATTTGTACACTGGTTGGAATTCCGGTATAATAAGTCAGTGTAAAGGATTTGTATCAAAGAAAATCATCATGAAATTGCTTTAAATTATTAGCAACTATCCTGTAGCTTCAAATTACTATTCGGATAATTGAAATATTATCCGGATAACTGGATAATACAGATATCTGTTTCAGCCCTAGTAACTACATGCTATATTGAAGCTGGTAACTCTAACCAATTCAACCAACTAACACTTTTTGAATCATATAATAAATTCATTTTAAAATAAAAAACCACACTGATCACCTCTTATAATGCTGAAACGATTATTCGGTTATTTGACTATTCAGTTGACATGACACTATTTGATTTGTTAACATACTATTTGAATAATTGTTAGTGCTTTGTACACTGTATTCAGATAGAAAAGGCAGCCTTGAAACTTAAGATTATGAATAAAGTGATATATCTTACTCTATAAAAATTCTATTTTAGGAAAGATAGAAATAGCTCTTAGGCTTTACCTTGCTCCCTAACAAAAGGTTTCAGTACTTATTCAATAGAAGTATAATATTATAAGCTTATCAAGACTCACGGTAGTGAGTCGCGCGGCCAGTAAAGCAGAAACGCGCGCCGCAGACAATAAATGACGCGACCACTACGTGAGGATTTTACAAGAACGAACGTTCTCAAATTTGGCCTTCCTGTAATCCGCCCGTCACTTACGCTATCCCTCTGAAACTCTGGAGTTGAACTCATCGTGTCACTAGTAACTACCACACAAGCAGTGAAGCAAATCCATGACGATTGTTTCGTGATCGAGATTGCCGACATGAAAGGGGACGTTTCATTTTTTTTTTTTTTTTTTTTTTATCGCATGCGGTTAGACGCAACCGCAGGTGTATGCCTTGCGTTCCTTTGTGCATTCCGAACATTGATCGCCCTGTTATCGCTTCAGTATTCACTCAATCACCTCAAGATTCACATCATCGATTTCACCATACATGATTACCCTACAGTCGTGATTTCAGCACCAAACGAAGTTTCAGTCGTCCTCAGTCGACCTAGAGGCCAAATACAAATCCCAGATTGTTGTTTTCCGCAATACTCGCTTGGCATGTAGGGCAATGTGTCTTTAAACTGTTCTGAAAGTTTCGTTCAGATTGAAACATTTGTTTTCGAGAATGGCTAGTTTGAAATTTGAATTTAGTCGCCCCCACGTCATTTGCTCTCTAAGAATTTTACTCGGAATTTAAAGAATGACGCAGAGCACAACTGCGGTCTCTGGGTATTGATGAACTGGCGCTCTATGTAGTTAATCAGTACATATAGCCACCAAGAAGTGTGCTGCCATAGATTATAGTCCATAGATATAGCTAATCTATGGTGCTGCATACCATCCTTCGTTTTGAAATTAGTCGCCCCCACATAATTTGTCCTCTAAGGGCGCGGCTTAAAGAATGACACAAGAGTACAACTGTGGTTACCAGTTGTTGACACAAGCTGTGAGTAATTAGCACATGTAGCTAGCTTAAAAGGAAGTGTGCAAAATCGCCTAATACAATTGTCACCATGCATTATTGCATTTTATAGCACCCCCACACAAAATTACACATGTAATTACAACATACAGAGGAGACACATGAATACCAAACACTTTTCACAACAATAATGTAAGAATTGTACAATAATGACTGTAATATAACTGCTATGCAAATGTTTTCCAGTGGCCCGCCATGGTAGCAAGTCTCACATGACGGCATGTATATTCATCCAAACACAATGGGAGTAACGAGTGAGTATGATGACAACAAGTTGGTATGACTCCATTTGTAGAATCCAGATGAGTGGGTGTGGCTCCAGTATGTCTAAACGGTTAACAAACATTCCTGTTATAAATACGTGCTAGAGTTGCAATATAATAGTATAGTATTTAAATGCAATAATACATAGTCTCCATTGCATCACTATCAAACGACACTAAGTGGAGGATATTGTTGCATCTCTAGTATGTACACTCTATCAGTACAACCTATCTTAATGGCCACTAGTATAGAAAGACAACCACTCTTGAAAAGCCAATTCCAATTGAGAATTTATACACTGTTACCTGCTGAATGAGTGAAGGTGGCAATAAACAAGTTCCACCGTAATTTATACACGTGATCTGATCCTGTATATTCTGTCAGTGGATGAGATCCACTTGGCCAGGACAAAATGTGACTCAAGTGCCCTGGATGATCCATACTCAACCAACTTATGACCCAGTGGCACAATGGAACTGACTATTTATAGAGAATACAATTACATTTATTTCTAAGATGTGTGGATGTGTGGACACATTACAACACATTACATGTACATACAAGACACGCTACGTACTGTTTTAGCATTTCAAGTCACCACATTATACACGTACCAGTCAACAATGCTTCATAGTGCCCATCAGTAAACCTGAAGAAAAGTTACGAAAAATAAAAATTCACATAAGTACAATGAAACCTCATTAATATGGCAGGCTGTGGGACCAAAAAATTTGGCCTGAATAACAAGGTGGCCTTATTAATGAGGTCATAAGTAATGCTTAGCTATATTTGGGACCTACTAGAGGTGGCCAATATAATGAGGTGGTCTTATTAAAGAGGTGGCCACTAAGTGAGGTTTCACTGTACATATAGTTCACAATATTGTGAACAATATTAATGGTTAACAATATACACTGAAACCTGCAGGTCACTTCTTGTGGAAGATTGCTCTCTACACAAAATGACACATTCAGAGATTGTATTTAGATGGATGATACAGTAACGCATTGTGACTTCAATACTCGTGATGTGTCACTGCTAGGCAGCAACCATATACACGGCACTGCCACATCGCACTTGCTCGCACACACAATTTTGCTAACGATTTTACAAATTGATAATTAAGGGGTGTGGCAACTAGCTGTTTCCCTTCTGTACAAGTGGCCACCAAGACAGGTCCACTGTGGATGAAAGCCAGGCATTAGATATTTGGTATTTCATGTGTTGAAGACATTCCAGGGCTTCTGGTAGTCTCAAATCTCACCACAGTTTAACTCAGGCAGTGTTGTGGTCACCACTAAACTACTGGGATGCTGTGTTATGTTCATCTTATGCTTGGCTACTATATTGTAGAACTGAAATGGATACTCTGAAAAATATATCCTATGGATAATGACTTCATCACTTTCTTCATCAGGAGCTTATAAGGACCAACAGTGAAACTTTTTACACTTGGGGCTGACAGTCAACTGCCTATGTCTGAAGCAGTGCTTTTGGTGCTCTAACAGATTGGCTGCCCCCTTGCTGCCAGCACTCACTGTCTCATACGCTGTCATACACTAAATCCATCTCTATAGCCAGTTAGAACAGCATGCTTCTTACCTTTTTTTAAGGCCGCATAATGCAGCCACCTCTTTAAAAGGCAAGGTTAGAAAATTTTGTCCCTACGGCCTGAATAATGACCAGTTTTCACTGTACTATTAGTGATTAGTGATCATGGGGGATTATTTATTAAGATACTAAGATATACAAACGCTACAACCTCTAAATATAGCAGTAAATTTTTTACCCTGGTCCAATGTCTCATAATAATCGTGACTTCGTGAGAGACTCTACTGTGACAAATACATGTTTATCATGATATGTGCTAATCGCCTTTTTACAATTAAGTTTTACAACACAAATACATGACCAATTGCGACTAAATCCCTTCAACACGAAAAGACAAATAATGAGACAACCTTGGAGACAACAGCCACACAAGCCTATTCTGGTGCGTTTATTTAGTAGTAATATAAATTTTAAAGGCGTTTATTTACAACAGGACATAATTACGCGCCCCTCTATTGTCTCTGTACATACTTGCCTTTTCTTTACTATTCTCATTT
Source organism: Dysidea avara (assembly GCF_963678975.1). Taxonomy (NCBI): domain Eukaryota; kingdom Metazoa; phylum Porifera; class Demospongiae; order Dictyoceratida; family Dysideidae; genus Dysidea; species Dysidea avara. The sequence continues at coordinate 35,768,474 of NC_089273.1, forward strand.
CATTTCACAAGATCTCTTGGCAGGGGCGTAGCTTCTTCACTTGAATTAGTCAATGCTTGAAGTAGATCGAGATACTCTAATAAAACAGTCACATTTCTACAAGTGCCATATTTTTATATTGTAAAGTCTGTAAGTAGCTAGTAATTTAAACTATACAATCCGATGCTAAGCAGAAGTTGTAACTATGCTAAATATTGATTGCTGTGTTCAGCGGTGGAGCAAGTAGTTGATATGAGGGGGGCTGGGCTGACCCAGACTTATTTCTATAGTTTAGTAAGGTGAGACCAAAAAAAAAAAAAAAAAAAAAAAAGGTCGCAACCAACTGACAAGAGCTTCCACCTCACCAGCTACCATTTCTAGCTGATAAACTACATAAAAATCCTTACATAGCTCGCTACACACTGAATACTTTATTAGAGTGACTGCTCTATTAGAGTATCTCGATCTTTATCACGGTTTTCAGCCCCACTCCAAGAAAGATAATTTCGGTGTGATATCATTCTGAGGGGGGGCTAAGCCCCCCCCCCCCCCCTTTCCGCCGCCTATGGCTGTGTTACAGCTGTTTTATGACTGCTCTAATAGAGTATCTTGATCGTTTCAATGCAGTACAAGATGAAAGGCAAAGTGTTGTTAAGGGTTTACTAGTTAAAATGGGTGTTAGTTGACTGCAGTTGCATGCCACTAACAGGGCCGTCCAGAGAAATTAGAGGGCCCAGGGAAAAGAGTTAAAGAGGGGCCCAGGGGCAAGGAAGGGTCTAGATCCTGACTGCTCTATTAGAGTATATCGATCTTTCTTTAAACAGGTATTCAAGTGGCCCCTTTCAGGCTGTGGTAGGGGGAAAAATACCCCAGTTACCCCCAATGTGGGCGGCCCTGGCCACTAAAATTACAGTTATATTTTAATATTCTGTCACTGTAATCTGGGGTTTCTGTCAAAACCATGGAAACTACTGACTCACCTACTGTTATCAACAGTGCATTGCTTATTCTGACAAAAAGTATTGAAATCCCATCCAAAAACAGCTTATAGCTGTAAAAAAAGTGCGCGTCCAAGTAAAGCAGAGTTAACTGCGACAAAAAGTAATGATATCATAATGCGGCCATGTGCGAGGTGTGCAAGTTGTAATATTAGCTAATCAGATAATACAATGTTATTGTTAAAGTGTTAATGAGAACTATGTGATGCTGCTAGTTTTGAAATGTGTGAGCATCTTCATAAATGCCACATAAATTTAATTCTCAATAAAGCAATGTGTATAGATTCTCTGATAGTAATAAATAGTTTGAGTTTGGCCGCCTTTCCTGTATACAGCAATGCTACGAACAAAGGAAAGGTGGCCAAACTCAAACTATTTATTACTATCAGAGAATCTATACACATTGCTTTATTGAGAATTAAATTTATGTGGCATTTATGAAGATGCTCACACACTTCAAAACTAGCAGCATCACATAGTTCTCATTAACACTTTAACAATAACATTGTATTATCTGATTAGCTAATATTACAACTTGCACACCTCGCACATGGCCGCATTATGATATCATTACTTTTTGTCGCAGTTAACTCTGCTTTACTTGGACGCGCACTTTTTTTACAGCTATAAGCTGTTTTTGGATGGGATAGAATAATCAAATATTCGGTCAAAACTCTAAAAAGGTATTCCCTTCTAGTGTCACATAAGAGTATACTCTGATGTGACACTAAAAGGGAATACCTTTTTAGAGTTTTTAAATAACACAGCTGAAAATGGTGGAGCTATATCTATTTTGATATCAACCCTGTGGAAAAGAGGTACTGTGTCCATGATGTTTATTGGCAACATTGCACAAAATGGTGGGGCCATCTCCATTGTAAATTCTAAAATTGTGTTTTCAAACCATTCCATAACAAAATTTATTAACAACAAAGCTTTAGACAATGGTGGGGCTATACATCTTAAGAACAATTTCATTGCAACATTTCATGGTAACTCTTCCATAACATTTACTCATAACACTGCTGATCGTCGTGGTGGGGCAATATATGCTGAACTAACACAAATCCCTCAAAGCAAAGTTATCATATACACTACAAACATTTACTTATATAACAACACTGCTGTAGCAGGTCCTGATGTTTACCTTGACATACCAACATCTTGTGATGAGATTTGTTTAAACAACAGTGTCGTTGACTTTACCAAAGGTTATCAAGTTGTTCAGTACATTATCACTCCTCCTAGTAAGCTGGAGTTTTATAAAACTGCTACATGTATTGATGATGACATTGGAACAAACTGTCAAATATACATAATGAAAAATATAATGCTTGGTCAGGAAATTGTTATTGATGCTTGTGTACTGGACTATTATGGAAATCCTGCTGGTACAACTTTGTTCTTGGTAACTGGTGAGAACCTAAATCATCGTATTAATGGACCACAATATGTTCTAGTATCATGTAAAGTGTTTCAAGGAATCAGTGTAATTGGAAAGAAGATATCTAGCATGACAAATTTCACAATGACTATCACATCACATGATGGCAGTAAATCTGACTTAAAAACAATTTCGGTTCAATTAATACTTAAACTATCACCATGTCACCCTGGTTTCCACTATGACAATTACACATGTGTATGCTACAGTGATAGTGATATTGTGTCTTGTTCTGGTAGTACATCGTCTATCAAAAGAGGATACTGGTTTGGTGAAGTTGATGATAAAGCTACAGTGACAGTTTGTCCTAATAATTATTGTAACTTTGCTTGTTGTGAAACTGCTAATGGATATTATGAACTTTCACCATTGAGAACTGACCAGTGTAATTTACAAAGATCTGGAATTGCTTGTGGTAATTGTGAGGATGGTTATACTCTTTCATTTGATTCTGTAGAATGTGTAAGTGTTAGTCAGTGTGCAACAGGACAGACAACATTGATTGTCACATTGTCAATCATCTATTGGTTAACCATAGTTATACCAGTGTTTATTATGACATACTATCATGTTGGGATTGGTTATTTGTATGCTATTACATACTATTACAGTGTGGTGGATATTTTGTTGAGTGACACTTTTTACACAACACAAGGATTGTTTATAACTGTTAGCATTATGTCCAGTATTGCTAAGGTTACACCACAGTTTTTGGGACAACTTTGTTTGGTACAGAATATGAGTGGAATTGACCAACAGTTCATTCATTATGTACATCCACTAGTTGTCACTGTCATTGTATCTATTATCTGCTTGTCAGCACGGATATCTTACAGGATTTCAGCATTTGTAAGTAGGGAATTATCCATGTCATATGTTTTCTTTTACTATTGTCATATACTTCTGTTGCCACAACTTCATTGCTACTATTGAGATTACTGACATTTCATAATATAGATAAGGTTTACACTTACCTGTCACCTGACATAGAGTATTTTCATGGACGTCATCTACCATATGTTATTGCAGCTATTTTATGTACACTAGTTATTGTGGTAGGTCTACCACTTCTTCTTCTACTTGAGCGATTCCTGAATCATAAGATAAATTTTACCAGGATAAAGCCATTGTTGGATCAGTTTCAAGGATGTTATAAGGACAAGTATCGTAGTTTTGCAGCTTATTACATGTCATGTCGACTGGTGATTATTCTAATAGTCATTGCCAATTCATCTAATGATAACACCACCCAGTATCTGTTGATTACTGTAAATACTATATTATCCTTATTACAAGTGATGATTAGACCATATACCAGCAACTTGCTTAACATGTTTGATGGGATGATTTTACAGTTGATGATCGTGGTTTCTATGCTTCCACTTGTTGACAATTTTGATCAAGATTTGCTATTAATATTTGTTTTTATCATAGTTTTGCTTCCCATAGGAGCTTTTCTGATGATGGAAATATACCTTTATAAAGGGACTATCAAAAAAGTTGCCAAAACCTGTATACAACCTAAACCAGATACAACCAATGACAACAATGAGGTACCAATGAAAGACTTTGTTGACAATGTCATTGATGATAGTAGCAGGAGGAATGCTTATATATGTGAAATGTAAGTAATGCTGCTAATCTATGTATACACTATACAGCCGGTATACAGATAATTAATTTGTGACTATTTTAAAACCTGGCTTGTACAATAGGTAGAAACTATATCCAAGCCATTGCTCAGTACATGCAAGAATAGGGTAACTACATATCCATCGTGTGGTTAGCATATCTCCACATGAGTTATATATGAAACAACACTGGGCCTTTGGAAACAGAACAAATGGCACAAAATGTACTGCAACAAATTAAAGTGAACATGTCTTGGTATGGGTGTAGAATTTGAACCTACAATACAACACTAAGTCTAACATATTTTAAGAACAAACTAACCTGAAACCTGTCTGTGGTTTATCATAATTATCTGGATAAACTGAAAGTAACATGCTCGGCATTGGCTTAGAAAAGGAACCAATCTTGTAGAATCCACAAAATCAATGATGTCATACTAATTGATTTCATAACGTGTAAATGAGTATGGTAGGTTTAGGATCATGAGACCCACTCAGGCATGACTGGGCAGAGAAAAATCAGTCCACCCCTCTTACCCAACTTCTATAATATTATGTGCATTAATTGCCGTACATGGTATGAGTAGATGTCTACTTGTCCCTATGATGTATGCATTACTTAATTGTACTTGATACATGACCTGCTGTTCATTCGAGGTTACATGTATATGTACACATAATACACAATGCATACTACATTATAACAGTGTTGATGGTTATATAAAATTATATTAGTCAGGGTTGTAAGCCTTTTAAAAAGGCCTTTTTGTGCACTTATAGATAAAAGCATGAAACTTGGCAAAAAGTTTGTGAGTATGATTGATAAAGATTATTTTCTGATAGGAGCCACCTCAGATTTGACCTTTGGTGACCTTTACAGGCAATTTAATGTTTAAAAACTGTCAGTTTTGTCTCTATTTCATGTTTGTATTATTCAAAATCCACACACTTGGTGTCAAATTGAAGCATTTGCCCTAAAGAATAGTTGGTTTTTATAGAAAGTCTATAGCTTATTCTGTTCTAAAGTTACAATGATTTTTGTGGTAACATATGCCACTATTGTTTCCTGCCCACACACAATTTTGAAATGTGTACAGAAAGAAGGTTTACTTTTCAATACTTATTACTTTTATTAAAGCTTTACAGCACAAGTGCTGAAGGTCTGTAGGACACCCGGTCCTACATCCTGTTGAAATTTGTTGTGCTCGAAAAGTTGGAGAAAGGAGAAAAAATCCATGACTGGAATGACCTAGGCGTGCAGCCTCAAACCTACAGCCATCCAATTAACACTCAAACGCTTACAGGAGTCTGCCAGGCAGCTAGGATGTTCAATTTCATATATATGTATCCATAGGAACTTTAGAGAGTGACTTATTATCTCAAAGTACCCCAGGTGGAACCAAATGGACATTAGTACAGCACAAGTGCTGAAGGTCCTGGTCCTACATCTTGTTTAAAGTTGTTACATAAAGTGTACGTATTCTGTATAACAATTTGACACATTAAATAGGCATGATACTTTGGGATAGATCAATTGACTGCCGTGAGTTACATGGCCATGCAGGTCATTATTCTGAATGGCGGGTTTATGTACGCGATACAATTTGTGTAAAGTTTGCAAATTCTTGATCCACTAAATTTTAGCTGCATGTTTTTGTATGAATTCACACATTTCGACTAAGCTTTCTGGATTCTACTTTTATTGAACCGTCATAGTGAAGACAATCGCTTGTGTTTTGTAGACTAAAGTTTGCATTTGCAGAAGTTTCTGTTGTAGACTCTTATAGATTTTATATGAACTCGCAAATATATAGTATCACTAATGTTTAGTATCTATCCCTGAAGAATATTTGAAACCACCCTATACAATAGCATCTCAGTATATTAGTGCATATCATACCATACAAGCATTGTTCTTATTATATTTTTTAAAGCTATTACTGTGAAACCTCTCTAATTCAACACCTGTATCTAATCCAGAATATCTGTGTAATCTGACACCATTTGCTGCACCAATGAAATAATACTTTGTTTGATATTGCTTGATAATCCCCACACAGGTTTTTGAGCAAAGTAATGGGTGATACTGTAACTGATATATGATAGGAAAATTCTACATTGGCAACTAAACTTTCCTAAGTAAAATTGATTTATTGCTCATACATACCATATATAGGTACTGGTCATGGTGCAGGTTTTAAAATCATAACATTAATTGTCCATAATTAAAGTAGTCAGTAGTGTGACTATTTATGTTGTACATTTCAAAATGAATTGTCTGGAATGTAGTAACTTAGTAGTTTTCGTAATTCTTATTGTACAGTTTACTGTGTAATGTCAAAGGGGTGATCAATATGTGCAGATATTATAATGCTGTTTGGCTAGTGGTATTTATACTGCTATGGTAAATAAACTAACAATTCCTTTATTATCTTATTGCACCAGGTTAGTAAGCACTGCTTAATGCTAGTTCCTTGTACTACCATCACAACACACCAACATAATGCTTGGTATACTGTATATACAGCTTAAGGATACACATAGAATGGGGCACTGTTACTGGGTGACAACTAAACATATACTGTATGCTTAAGTGTAGCTACTGGCTATTTTATATTCCATAGGCATTAGCACCATTTTAGCCAAGTGTTCTATCTTATGTAGACAAGCATGCAGTGCTTTAATTTACTGTACAATGTACCTTCTATGTCTTGAAGAATAAAAATTTTTATAGAAATGTGGTCTCTTAACATAGGTGCATGGTCACTATATGACAGGTTCCACCTTACAATTGTAAATGATATTACATATCTAACTCAGCATCTAATAATAATGTTGGAAATACAAATCTGCACTATGTGCAAGTACCATACTGCATGGTGTGCATGGGTGGGAGAAAATGGGGCTACTTTTTGCTCTTATAAATGGCTATAACTTTGCAATAGTAAAAGCTATGGAGTTTCTTTAAATGTTAGTGTACTCTTCAGAGCAAGAGCATTAATTTGACACCAAGTTTGTGAATTGTGACCGAATTTTGGAAAATCACCCATATGGGCGCATTTGATACCTAAAATATTTACTGATCAAATCACAAACTTTATAGTGCAAATCTATTTGTTAAAGGTTTTAAGCCATTCTCAATACCTTAAATTACAAGAAAATTCTTGAAAACTGTGCCCTGCTCTTATTAGCAACCCACTAAACATGGAAATTCTAATTATTTCACATGCACCCATATGGGTGATTTTCCAAAATTCAGTCACAATTTTGAACCATTTATAGGTGAGACAGATGAAAAACTGACCATTTAAAGCATTAAATTGGGTGTGAAGGTCATCAAAGGTTAAATCTGAGGTGGCTCCCTATCAAAAAATAACCTTTATGATACATACAAACTATGTGGCAGGTTTCATGCTTTTATCCAAAAGTGCACATAAAAAAGTCTTAGCACCCTAACTATATTGCTATTATTGATATGTACGTATTACTGCAATGTGGCACTTACACATATTGGATGACCCCCTGCTCCCTATCAAAAAATAACCTTTATGATACATACAAACTATGTGGCAGGTTTCATGCTTTTATCCAAAAGTGCACATAAAAAAGTCTTAGCACCCTAACTATATTGCTATTATTGATATGTACGTATTACTGCAATGTGGCACTTACACATATTGGATGACCCCCTATTTGCTTCATCAAAACTATTATGCATTGTGCCAGGTATGCAATGTTTATTAACTTGTGTGAAAGTTTATTACACCATCGCTGCCCAACGATTTCCTCAGTTGCCCTTTCCCCAAAGTGATTATAATTTGTGTACATAGATATTTTTGCATGAGTGTTTGTCAGTGGTGTAGCCAGGAAAAAAATTTACCGAGGCAAAGTTTATACATTGGCCTAATTGAGATTCTATTATGTGTGGTACAGTAATGCTGTCTAGTAACATTTGAGTAGAAACTCCGGGGTGCCAAAACTCAGGCCTGCTCAGCCTGTTGTTACTGTTTGTTAAGCATGTTGCATATACTACATGGTTTTGTTAAAGGTGTGTATAAATGTATTTGTACGTAGGAGTGTTAATTGTAAAGCGTTCTTGCAAAATTAATAATAGTCATGAAAACACATAAATTTTTATCTCAAGCTTAGTTATGTGTTTCTGAGTACATGTATATAGTAACTAATTACTAATTATTATTCAATTTTATTAGCTACAAGTAATTTGCTATCATAATTATTGTTTATTGTTCACCTATACAGTAAGGATACTGAGGATGATGAAGCTATGTACTATCGTGATTCCTTCATCGAAGTGATGAATAAGATTGAAGACTTTGAGATGTAAACATTTACAAATGTGTAGTATTATAGAGTTACACAAATACATTTCCTCTGTACCCATGCATATTTTAGTTTTATGAACATTATTATTGTATCACCCTCTGTAGCTTATGTAGTTTTTACCTTACATCATAACATAGCTGAATAGTAATAACAACTGCTTGATTTCTTATTGAAGTACAGTAACTGAGTTGCATAATGTGCATGGATATATGTATGTACGTAGATTGTTATTTTACATCACATTATTATGTATTATAGAACTTTGCATGGGTGAGATGAAAGTAAAAAGTGTACTTTAAATTTCATAAAGTTAGGGATGTGGCGATTATGCCAGCATAATTTCGGGCATAATGGATATGTGTGGGAATCAGAAATTATGCTGGCATTTTAAGGTGATTATAAAGCTTTAAAAGTAGGAAAATCTGCAGATTGTACAATTCAGTTTAAAAAGATCAAGATACTCTAATAGAGCAGTCAGAAATTCCAATAGAACAGTCACTGAATATGATTTTTGCTTTAATAAAGCAGTCACATTGAAATGAAGTACTCTAATATAGCAAACAGCTAAAGAATTCGAAGCTTAAACATCAATGAAAATGGTCTGATAGAACAATAAACTGGCATTATTAACCAATTATGGTGGCATAATTTTGGGAATAATGGGCAATCCTCAAAAGCATAATAGGTGATCTTTTGAACACTACTCAAAAGCATAATGTTCAATTTTTGGACATAATAGCCTCATGCCTACATAAAGTACACTTTAGGACAAACAGTGCTTTATTGCCCAAAGAGTGCTTCATTGTATATACAATTAAAGCACACTTTCCAGTGTAATAAAGCACTCTTTGTGGGAAATAAAGCACAGTTTCCCAAGTGCTCAACAGCTCACAGTGCTTACATCAGTACAACCAGTCACCCAAAGCCAGTAAAAGCTGATAACCCTCGCTGCTCTGAGTGGTCAATCACCCCAGCCAACAAAAATGCTACCACTGAATTGCTTTTATAAACATACCTAAATGCTTCAATGATGGGTGGGAGAAGGTAACATTGCTGTTACGTTTGTTAATGTAAATGTACAAGTCCTATAGATATCATGAAAATGCTTCACCATGTGTCACAATAGAATCGATTATTTGTGGGTTGTGACCAAAACTTTCCAAAATACATAATGAATGTCTACCATATGGTGTGAACTACATGTGAGTTACTTTGTTAATCCAGTTTGTGCATTCAGGCTGCTAATTAGGCTTGAGTCTGTTATGCTCCAAAATTTTCCTATTATGCTTTTTGGCATTTCCCCAATTTTTTGCCTATCATGCTTGTTTTTTATGCTTTTCAGAAATGCATTTATGCTTTTATTGTGTTTTTTCTTTGTGCAGAGAAGTTCTTCATACAATACAATGTAAATGGAGAAGTGTCAATTCAACTGCAACATAGCTACAAATAATAGCAATAGCTTCATTGTAAATTCAGAAGTGTGAAGTTCATACTGATGGTATGACTCCTGCGGTCACTTAGTGTGGTCGTCATACTTCTGAAGTATGAGCATCACACTAAGCGACCGCAGCAGTCATACCATCAGTATGAACATCACACTTCTGAATTTACAGTGTTGAAATTGGATGTGCTACAGAGTTGGTAGGCATGTTAGAGCAGGGATGCATATCTATAATCCCTCAAAAGCTATAAGGATTTATTGTATAATATCTTTGTAGCTTTGTAATTTGTATGCAAATAATTGTGACCCAGTCTGGGATTAAAAGCATCAAGAAATGCCGGTTTTAAGTATTAATTTTAGTGCGTTGTAGCTCGCCAATGGTTGACGCTATGTGTACCAAATTTTCACACATTTTACACCAATTTTTTACCTTCCAGAGCATCCACTGTGGAAGTAGCCAATAACTAAGTTTCCCGCCATTTTAGATAGTTTTAAAATGTATCAGGTGAGCTGCAAAATGGTGGGAGGTGGGAAGCCTGGAAAGTGGGCAAGATGGTGTTCAAAAATTGAAAAGGAAGGCGTAGGGATGAATTAGGTCACGTTTTGGGCCAATGAGGTCTCAAAATTGACTAAAATTAAAGGAAATTCACAGCAGAGGTACGTATTCAACACCACAGAGTTGTACAACCACTACAGTCATCCCCAGGCAGACCAGAGCTCTATTAAGGCCCCACACCGCATACGAATCGCCACTGGGCTTGGAAAAAGCAGCCAGCAAAACCAGACCACTCAAGTCTAGCTGATTTTGATTGTGGAATTAGATAGTTTATTCATAGCATTCAAAAATTGAAAAGGAAGGCCAAGAGATGAATTAGGCCAAGTTTTGGGGCACTGAGGTATAAAATGAAAGGAAATTCACAGCAGAGGTACTTATTCAACACCACAGAGCTGTGCAGCCACATACAGTCATCCCCAGGCTGACCAGAGCTCCATTAAGACCCCACACCACACGTACGGATCGCCAATAGGCTTGGGAAAAGCAGCCAGCAAAACCAGACCACTCAAGTCTAGCTGATTTTGATTGTGGAATTAGATAGTTTATTCATGTAGCTTTGTGTCCTGGGTGAAAAATCGAATCTGCTGACATGGGCGATAAGACCGATTTTCTCAGACTGGGTCACAATTATACATGGTTTATGATTGACTCACTGATTGATCTTCTGAGTTGTAGCAGTTGGTATTTAAAGGACAGCAACTGATAATGTGACTTGCATTTGCAGCACATGCCAAGATCAAGACACACGGTAGTGTGTCGTGCGGCCCAAGAAGCCGGCGCGCCACACCGTGAGTATATTGACAGGAAGAACGAAAACGTCATTTTCACACTTTTGTATCTCGGTGATCACCTATCTGATTGGAACCACATTTGCTACACAGTTGCCCGCCACCCAAGGGAGTCTACATTCCAAATTTGAAGGAAATCGCTCCAGCCATTTCCGAGATACGAGCTGCCAAAGTTTCGTTTTTTTTTCTTCGTTTTTTTTTCTTCTTCTTCGTCTTTTCGCACACTTGCAAAAATTGCTATAACAAGCAAACGCGTACTCCGATCGCCTTGAAATTTGGCACACAGAAAGGGAGTCCAAAGGCGAATCCTAGCATCAAATTTGGTACAAATCCGATGAATGGTTCAGGAGTTATGACCGATTATTCGCGTAAAACAAGATCGATTTGTTGTCACGCCTACAGGGTAAACCGCTTCATGGAATGAGTTGAAAATTGCTATGTAGATGGAGTAACCATCGTAGGAGTGTCTTTTGGTGGTTTGAAAGGAATCGAGATAAAGACCACGGAGTTATGACACAAAACCCAAACTGTGTCACAATTACGCGATCAATTTTTATGAATAAAAAAGTATTAGTTTTCACGCCTACTAGGCAAACCGCTTAGAGCAATGAGCTGAAAATCGGTGTATAGCTGGAATAATCTTCATAGAAAGTCCTTGCAGTAGTACAGAAGAATCGGATTACAAACCACTGAGTTATGATTCGAAAGCCAACTCCGTGTAGCAAATGCGAGATCAAGATACTCTAATAGAACAGTCACCCTAATAGAGCATTCGGCTAATTTATTTACTCCAGAATTCTATTACATCACAAGTTATTCTGTAGGGAGTTCAGCTGCAAACAGTTAATCTTATAGACAGTTCAGCAAGAAGACAGTCACCATGTGGAGAGTTAAGCAAATATATCACTATAGAGATTCAGAACATTACAAGTCACACTGAAGAAAGTTCAGCTATAAACAAGTCATGCACTATGTAGAGAATTCAGCTACAATTAAGTCACTCTCTAGAGAATTCATTTACACAGAATTCTGCTACACACAAGTCACTGTGGAGAGAGTTCAGCTACAAACAAATTACCCTTTAGAGTGATCAGCTACAAACAAAACACTTTGCAGGGTGTTCAAATGCAACAAATCAATTACCTTTAGAGCGATCAGCAATGAACAAATCAACACAAATCTACCTGTAGAGAGATCAGCTAGAAACAAATCACCCTGAAGAGAGTTCAGCTACAAAAAATCACCCTGTAGAGACATCAGCTAGAAACTAGACACAATGTAAGGAGTTCAGCTACAAGCAATCAACCTGTAGAGAGTTCAGCTAAAACAAATCAACCTGCAGAGAGATCAGCTACAAACAAATTACCTTATAGAGAGTTCAGCTACAAACAGATTACCTGTAGAGAGATCGGCTACAAACAAATCAACCTGCAGAGAGATCAGCTATATACACACAAATCAACTTGTAGAGAGATCAGCTACAAACAAATCACCCTGTAGAGAGATCAGCTAGAAACTACACACAATGTAAGGAGTTCAGCTACAAACAAATCACCCTGTAGAGAGATCAGCTACAAACTAGACACAAAGTAAGGAGTTCAGCTACAAGCAAATTACCCTGTAGAGAGTTCATCTATAAACAAATCAACCTGTAGAGCAATCAGCTAGAAACAAATCACCCTGAAGAGAGGTCAGCTACAAAAAATCACCCTGTAGAGAGATCAGCTAGAAACAAATCACCCTGAAGAGAGGTCAGCTACAAAAAAATCACCCTGTAGAGAGATCAGCTACAAACAAATTGCCCTGTAGAGAGATCGGCTACAAACAAATCAACCTGCAGAGAGATCAGCTACACACAAATCAACTTGTAGAGAGTTCAGCTACAAACAAATTACCCTGTAGAGAGATCGGCTACAAACAAATCAGCCTGTAGAGAGATCAATTACAAACAAATCACCTTATAGAGAGTTCAGCTACAAACAAATTACCCTATAGAGAGATCGGCTGCAAACAAATCAACCTGCAGAGAGATCAGCTACACACAAATCAACTTGTAGAGAGATCAATTACAAACAAATCACCCTGTAGAGAGATCAGCTAGAAACTACACACAATGTAAGGAGTTCAGCTACAAATAAATCACCTTATAGAGAGTTCAGCTACAAACAAATCACTCTGTAGAGAGATCAGCTAGAAACTGGACACAATGTAAGGAGTTCAGTAACAAGCAAATCACCCTTTAGTGAGTTCAGCTACAAACAAACCAACCTGCAGTGAGATCACCTACAAAAAAGCACCTTGTACAGAGTTCAGCCACAAACAAATTACCCTGTATAGAAATCGGCTACAAACAAATCAACCAGTAGAAAGATCAGCTACACACAAATCAACTTGTAGAGAGATCAGCTACAAACAAATCACCCTGTAGAGAGATCAGCTAGAAACTAGTCACAATGTAAGGAGTTCAGCTACAAGTAAATCACCCTGTAGAGAGTTCAGCTAAAACAAATCAACCTGCAGAGAGATCAGCTACAAATAAATCACTTTATAGACAGTTCGGCTACAAACAAATTACCTTGTAGAGAGATCGGCTGAAAATTAATCAACCTGCAGAGAGATCAGCTACACACAAATCAACTTGTAGAGAGATCAGCTACAAACAAATCACCCTGTAGAGAGATCAGCTAGAAACTAGATACAATGCAAGGAGTTCAGCTACAAGCAAAATCACCCTTTAGTAAGTTCAGCTACAAACAAATCAACCTGCAGTGAGATCACCCACAAAAACGCACTTGTACAGAGTTCAGTTACAAACAAATCACCCTGTAGAGAGATCAGGTAGAAGAATTCACCTTGTAGAGAGTTCATTTACAAAGAAACCATCATATAGAGAGTTCAGCTACAAAGAAATTACCCCGTAGAGAGTTCAGCTAGAAGAAGTCACCTTGTAAAGAGTTTAGCTACAAAGAAACCATCATGTACAGAGTTCAGCTACAAAGAAACCACCTGTACAGAATTCAACTACGAACAAATCACCCTGTATAGAGATCAGCTAGAAGAAGTTACCTTGTAGATAGTTCAGCTACAACAATTCACCCTGTAGAAAGATCATGCTAGAAGAAGTCACCTTGTAGAGTGTTCAGTTACAAAGAAACCATCAAGTAGAGAGTTCAGCTGCAAACAAATCACTCTGTAGAGAGTTCAGCTACAAAGAAACCGCCATGTAGAGAGTTCAGCCTCATACAAACCACCTAGTAGAGAATTCAACTACAACAAATCACCCTGTAGAGAAGAAGTTACCTTGTAGAGAGTTCAGCTACAAAGAAACCACCATGTAGAGAGTTTAGCTGCAAACAATTCACCTGTAGAGAGTTCAGCTAGAAACAAATCACCCCGTAGAGAGATCAACTGGACGAAGTCACCTTGTAGAGAGTTCAGCTACAAAGAAACCATCATGTAGAGAATTCATCTGCAAACAAATCACCCTGCAGAGAGTTACAAAAAAACCATCATGTAGAGAGTTCAGCTATAAAGACACCACCATGTAGAGAGTTTAGCTGCAAACAAATCACCTGTTACAAAGAGTTCAGCTACAAAAAAACCATCCTGTATATAGTTCAGCTACATTTCAAGTCACCCAGTAGAGAGATCAGCTGCAAAAAAAATCCTGTGGGGAATAATGAGCATGTAATAAATATATGTATATAATTTGTATAATTACTAATAAAATCAAAAATAATTGAAGTACTAAAATTCTTCTTTAAGTTCTTTTCTTCTTCCTGTGGTAAAGAAAAAAACACATGGGTTAAAAAAGCCCTAAAGCCAGCCATAGGCCGGCTTTGCAGTATACAAATACAAAAAGAAGTGATATCTAATCAAAAACAGCCAAGCTGTAAAAAAAAGGTGCGGCCCCCATAAAGGCCATGGTGAAAAAAGATGTGAAATCCAAGGTGGCGGCCAAGAAATGGCTGTGATGGTAGGTTAATGGTTACATTTTAATAACGGCAATTCAGGTGAATTTTGTGCTGATTGGTCTTGGCACCAAATTCACCTGAATTGTTGTTATTAAAATGTAACCATTAACCTACCATCACAGCCATTTCTTGGCCGCCACCTTGGATTTCACATCTTTTTTCACCATTGCCTATATGGGGGCCGCACCTTTTTTTACAGCTTGGCTGTTTTTGATTAGATTATATTAGCCTCATAGGGACAAACACTTAAATGGTTCTCAATCTCTTTGTTGCATGCGATGACCGTTCTATTAGAGTGTTTGACTGACTGTTCTATTAGAGAATCTCAATCATTTTGAAATATTATTTTGCTGGTTTACCCAGTCTCACTGCAGACCTGCAGAGACTTCACTATTTTTAATGTCCAGACATTCCACTAACTATACTAACTCACCATTAACTTTACTATCATCAGAACTTCTATTGTATTGACTTTTGTCTTCCAATCGAGCTTTCATAATCATGATCATCATAATGTTATCACATTTTATTCAAAATTCGACGATGAGACGCTTTATATAATAATGATTGAAGCTAAACTGCTTTGCCATGCCTTGGTACTAGTTGGAACATGAACTACATGTGTCCTATAAAACTCAAACCCACAATGAAAAGCATTCATTCCGTCTAGTGCAAACTTGTTGTAGTGCATTTTCTACTCATTGTCAAGAATAATTTCACCATCCAAAACAGGTTAGCCAATGACTTTGTGACTTATAGCAGAAGTTATACTTAGTGTGGTGGAAATTTGCCCATTATGCTCTTAATTATGCTCCATTATTCCAGCATTATGCTTTTCATACCCTATTAGTAGGCATTCCAGCCCAACTTTTAATTTTTGGAAAAATAGGCTTTTATATGCTCAATAGATAGAGTATTAATTGCCGATCTCAGAAATATATAGTTTGTTGGGTTGGAATTAGCTACTTTGCCATGCACAGTGCTTAAAAAAGGTACATTTTTTCTCCAGGGCTCCCCATACATTTTAAAGGGGAAAATGGCACAATTTAATCAGGAAGCCATCTAGCAATCTGGACTATCTTGAAACTGCAGTTACTTCTAGCTGCAAGTTTGTACATGTAATGAGAGTAACTTCAGGTCTTATTGGATCTCAGTGATCTTAATATGCTTTGTGGTGAGCAAAATATGCTTCACCTACTGCACACTTCTCAATACAACGGTGTATATCCATAGGTAAGTGACTATCTCAAGTTGGTAAAAACATCAAGTTAACAACTTATAAAGGTAAACAACTAAAGTGGAGGTGCCACAATGATGCAACAATACCTAAGGTGGAGTTGTGGTTTCATTGTTATGCTGACTTTGAAGTGGCTACACTTTTGAGCTGATGACACAGCCACCAGAAAATTGCTCTGGAGCAGGGGCGTATCTAGACCAATTGTGATGCCCGGGCAAACTACTAACCTTGCAAGCAACTAAGGCCAACATAATAAGATTCCTTGTTTCCCGTCACCTTGAAACCAATCAACTAGTGAGGGCGGGCAGTTATTACTATTAATAACTAAAATTTTATTATTTTGTACTTTAAATTAACAACTACTGTCAAACCTTAGAAAATGATACTTATAAAAAAACTGCGGTAAAACACAAGTTAGTGTATCTACAATACAATACAATACACTGAAAAGTAATAATTTACAACCAGTTTCAAATACATCTCTATAACACACCATTTTACTTACACACAATAAACTACGGAATTCTCTCCTCAAGTTTAAGTATGTTCCTTAGTCTTGGGTCTCTTGATGGGTGTTTTCCCTTCTTCCTTATACAGTCTGCACACATTGGAAGATTAACAACGTCTTCTGACCTGTCCTCTTTTGCACAGTAGCAACATATCAGTTCAAATCCACAAGAATATTAAAATGACATCATTTCTTCTGAGGTGCTGGGCGATATTAACTCTATAGCAAACTTACCGTAAATACCAAATTGTGAGCAAACTGGTATAACACACTGGTCAATTCCAGACTATCAGAGCGTCTATCTTGTTCCCTACAAACGTTTTTAGTAACCTCGTTCTCTTTAATTCCTCTGTTACTTCAATGTGGTATTGTCCAGCCTTTATGCACCTATCAATGTATTGCCCCACTACCCCCCCCCCCCTTGGGCATATATGGGGCTATAGTGGGGATTTGACACAGCCGAATGTCAAATGCCCCATAGTAGGGCAAACCTATCGTGTCAAATCCCCACCGTTGGCCCCAGTTGCAACGCGGGATTAACTCGGGATTTGACATAGCGAAGGAAGTTACAACAAAAAATATTTGGGCACTTACTGAACGATCGTCAAATGCCCCATAGTGGGGCAGCAGTTTCGTGTCAATTCCCCCTGTAAAGCCCCACTTACGCCCGAGGGGGGGGGGGGGGGGTGGTGGGGCAATACATTGATAGGTGCATTATACAAGAAAAGAACTCACTGAATGTCACGTTTTCTTCGTGGAAATCCACAACAGTCCACGGAACTATCACCCTTCCTAATACAATTGTAACTTGCACACTTATGTACATTTGTACAGTTTCTTGTGTAAACAATAATAATCTTACTAAACAACATAGCCACGTAGCAAAGAATATTCTCGAACATATAGCAGAAATCACCTTAAGAACTTACAATAATAATTACCAATGGTAGGGTCCGCAACGTGAAAAATGAAGTAGCAAGAAACAAATTCCCGACTATCGTAGTATGTTACCCTTAGTGCCCCATCACTAATACCACCCTTGGTTTGGAACTGAGTTCCCTTGTTGGAGAGGCACTCGGATTTTAATATCTCACGTGATTGATCTTTATTTCGTGCGCTCCAAAGAAGACGTCCAGAGCTCCCAGATTCTGAGTGTGATATCAAGTGTTGTTGGCCTACCAAACCATGCATAGAAGTGAGTAAAACTTTGCCTGTGTTTTCCACGGAGGCTGACTTTCTGCGGATGGGTCGAGAAAATTTTTCGTTCGAGGTGCTCTACCAGCCAAGAGAAGAGAAGCCAATCCTATCACAGAAGATGGTAATGAAGTTGGATGTATAAGTATTCTACACACCAAGTTTGAAAGAGCTGCGACCTTTCTAACCATCTGGCTGGCAGAGATGAAATATTCAGTGCAGTGATCTTCAATGATTTTGGTGGGTTTCCTCCTTCCTACTGTTACAAACTGTCTTCCTAGGAGCTTTAAATCAGGAGAAGATCCAGAAGAACATCTAAGGCTTCTACGAAGTGGTCAAATCCTTGACTTGTAAAGTTAAAAGGCCATTACAAGCTACTACTCTAATAGAACATTCACTCTATTAGAACAACATGTATAGTCACTACATTTGCCATCTACTATTAGTTGTGTCAATTGAACAGCTGTAGACAAGTTGCTTAGTTAATAAAAGTTGCACAGTCATAATATTATTGTATAAATAATATAGAATATAGTTTCAGATCAAAAACCTTGTGTATTGGTATGTCAATAATCCTGCATAACCTAGCTAACTAGCAACTTGTTCAATGTTTAGGGCAAAGGCTATAGCTTTAAATCATACTGAAGAACACAATTGTATAATTTGCAATGTTTGATGTGCATATTGTGCACTTTGACATCCTCATGCAGTGTGGTTGGGTGTTTTATGTACAAGTAAAGTAGTCCTCCAGGGATGGCATCCCAGACATCCTGCAATGTACATGATGATAGAATCACTGCTAGTTTTCACTAATTGTTGACATGTGTAGTTACATTTTTATCCAAACGCACTTAGTTATAATTGTAGGAGTGCATCTAGCTATAGTTTCATTTGAAACAATATGGTATATACTTTAAAAAGTTGCACAACGTTAATTTATAGCATTACAATTTCCATTTTGTCATTAGCACTCTCAGTCAAGGTGTTAAAGCACAAAAGTGTTCTAGGATGGAATCCCAGTCCCCTGCCATGTAGTTGATCTCATGCTAGGACCAGCACACTAAGTGTTGCATTTCCCTGTGTTCTATGTTGCATACTCATCATCTCACTCACACTACTTTGGATAGCAGTCACCAAAGCTGAATCATCCATGATAGCTGTCAATCTAATGATAGTTCATGGAATGATTGGCAGTATGATTTTAATGCAGGAATAGCAAGGGCGGACATTATTTAAGGGGGGTCTAGATTGATGATGCCATGGTCTAGCTGTGAGTTGAAGACCAAAAAAGGTCACTACCTGCTGGCAATAGTTGCCCTCCACCAACTAGACTATATCTCCTTAATTATAACAACATACGTAGCTTGCTACACTGCTCCTTTAAGAATACTGTGACTGCTCTATTAGAGTATATACTTCAATCTTGACTGCTCTATCATAGTATCTAAATTATTGATGCTATTGAGCTAGGTTCTCCATCACAGCTACAGATAATTTTAGGGGGGCTAAGCCCCCATAATTTTTTCACAGGGGTTGCAGCCCCCTTTCTCTGCTGCCCCTGAGGAATAGACTGTTTTACCATAAAGTTGTGTTAACAACTTTCAAGTGTAGCACAATAAGCACATGCTAAATTTATAATTATGAGCATAAGTAAGCATGTTTATCACTGCAATGACTCCTTCATAATTAACTCTATAATAATTATCTATATTCACTAGTTGCATTGTGCTCAATAAGTAGACAAACTGCCAGGTCTTTCATTTCTTATTCCAGCTCCTGCATACATTTCCTACATCCTATTAAACTATATAGTGAGGCATACCATATATACTTGTACATTAACCTACTCACATTCTATAGGTCACTTCAAAAACAAATTGTGTGATTAGTCTATTACATTACACACATGTAGTTTACAGTAAACAAATCATACATGTGCATGACCATATGCTTAAATAAATTAGGTCACATAAACTCAATCATCAGTTTCTCATCCATCAATACTCAAAATATTGTGCAAGCTAATAGCCAATTATTCTTTACAAACTACTTGGCTGAATTGATGCCCCAAATGATTTGTAATGCT
This sequence comes from Dysidea avara, assembly GCF_963678975.1. Classification (NCBI taxonomy): domain Eukaryota; kingdom Metazoa; phylum Porifera; class Demospongiae; order Dictyoceratida; family Dysideidae; genus Dysidea; species Dysidea avara. Next base: position 35,788,654 of record NC_089273.1, read on the forward strand.
ACGTTTTAGTCTGCTCTAGCCATGCATTTATTAACTTTGATGACAGCTTCATACAGCTGCACTCAACAATCAATGGAACAAACAATCATTGATATGGTAAGGGAAACAATGACATAGGCAGAGATGCAAAATTAATAGATCTAGATGAACAGAAATTTGGCTTTATAAAGCAGATAACATTGCAGATTGATGAGTATTTTCAAGATAAGTTTGTTATTTTGCACGGGTGTTGTTACACAGAGCAGTCCAATGCATATGGACCTGTACAACAGGATAAATGTATTCTTTGGCATATTTGGCACAGGCCTAATTGCAAGTACTTTGTAAGGAGATGTGCGTGGTTGAATAATTCCTTAAACACATTAGTGAATTTTATTGTCCAACAGCATAATAAAAAGCATAATAGGCTGGAGTGTTATGCCACATAATGCTAGCATATTAGGTGGATATTTCAAGCTATGGAGCTTAATTCCATGAAAATAGATTGATACTCTCCAATAGAGCAGTCACTTTTAGTGAAATACTCTAACAGAGCATTCACTGATTAAAATGTTCAGATAATTGTCAAAATTGTTGCTAACCTAAGAGCATAATGCAAGCATAATGGGAACATTTGATGAGCATAATAGGTGAAAATTTAGGGAAATTCCTGAAAGCATTTTGGGCAAACTTTTGAGCATATTTGACTCAGGCCTACTTGCAATTGAATGTAAAAAGTGTTTTAATTAGCCCATACAGACACAGATTCAAGCCGGATGCATGCCCCAGGGCTCTGAGACAGTACTTTAGGTGTCACTTTAAAAATTAAGCAGCTACTAACAGTTTGTGATTGCTCTATTAGAATAAAAGCACGTTGATCTTTTGCTACAAGAATTGACCACCAAAACTGGGGGACCATGCATGGCCTGTGGTTCCCTGCCCTATTTTCACTACCTGTGCAAAACATGATAAAAGGACAAAAAATGTGTGTAATCTATTGGTCTACTACACCTATAAAGTAATAAACCACTCTAATAGATAGTGCTGGGCGGTATTGAAAAATAGCAAACGATATACCTACGATAGTCGGGGATTTGTTTCTTGCAGCTTCATTTTTCACGTTGCGGACCCTACCAATGGGGAAGTAAAGTGGTATGCGGGCGGGTTACGGGAAACAAGGAATTAATAAATGCTGGCCTAAGTGAGCAACCTGTGGGATGTTCATACATACACTCATAAAATTTTGTTTTTAGTGCAAAGCATGGCTAGCTATTCTGTATAGCTGCCAACTCTATCTGTATGGTGCATGAACATAAGCATTTATACAGCCTATCTAGCTAAATCGCTACTGCATGATTGCTACCTAATCGATTGTGGGATGTATATGTAGTAGTAGTAATCACGTGCAGCGCCACAACACACTTAAGAGATCTTGTGTGATAAGTCCTCCTCCAGTCCTCCATTGAAGATGTGACTCACTAAACATGACAATTCATCCACTGACTGGCTCTGCTTCAGTGAACTTAGGTCTACACAAACTGGCAAAAATCCTGGTGATCTCCTACCACTGTGACTAATACAATTGTGTTTTAATAATAGCTCTCATCACATATCACACTCCACTCCTAAATTGTACAACACTGACTCCACACTGTTCCCCTTGTGTCACGTTGCATCTAAATAAATTCGGGAGCTATTAGAGGACTCTGTTTAGAGCATTATCACTGACCTCGCACCATCAAACAATAATCAGACAATGTGTAAACACTCACACATCACGTGGAGAACACATGGCGCCATTTTTTGATTTTAACTGAACGCGCAGAGCTAATTTGTTTCATATTATGGCGCACCCCTTTTTAAAGAGAGGGTGCAAGTGTCGATGGCAGGCAGAACCCGAGGCAGAAGCTGCTGGCAAATTAATGGTAATGGGGGTAGGGAGGATTTATGTGTTAAACGCGATATTTTGAGTGGCTGCGAGACCCAACCATTTTCTGATGCCCGGGCAAAGTGAAGTGATGCCCGGGCAAATGCCAGGGTGTAGCTACGCCACTGCTTGGAGATGAAAATCACTAAGTAACTACGCACTTTAAAGTAACCACCAGTGACTACCTTTCACCCGACAGAATGTTTTTTTTAAGTTTTAAAGTATTCTACATACATTACAAGGCTTGAAAAGATTACAAAACAACACCAAACTTACTTATATGTAACGCGCACAATAGAACTAAGATTTTCATGATGATCAGCGTGTGGACAAACCCCACAGTGATTTTCATCCTCATTGGAGCTCGGATGACGGAGCAATCCCAAGTTAAACACGAGTTGTCATTTTGTGGGTTTTATAATACAGAGAATTTTTTAATTTAAAAATCTCGGATACTGGAATGCCTACTATTAGACCCCTATTTGGTGATTATTAGTTTCTCATCCACCGCCTGCATCCTTCTTAGGCTACCGCATGACTCAATCCACAAAGCTATGTTGGTGCTCACCACTGACCAAATTTTGAGTCAAATAGCTTTTTTATGAATTGCCAAAATTGATAAAATATTTAGCATGTCTGTGGAAGACCCCTTTTTTGCAATTCCCCTCACATATAGTGATACAAGCAAAAGTTTTTGTATACACTCCATGCCATACACCATAGGGGTGAGGGTAGGGAGGAGGAGACAGCGCCCAAATATAACACAGCTATATAGAGGTGCACCAACATTGGTATTGGTGAAAGGTTGACTTTTTAGCAGATGTAGGCAGATATTGCACATAAGTACTATAATGAGCATTAGTTGCAAAGGTTTTCGTGATGACCAGGGTTCAAATCCTGAGGTGGTCACACTATTTTTTTTCTTCTTTTTTACACACCTTTTTACCACTACCTTTTTCGTGATTTTTTTTCTTTACATAGGTTTTTGTGACCACTTTTTGGTAACGTTTATTGTATTGTTCATACTGAAAACCTTTTAGATATCTGTATCAGAATCGGTAATTTTTGTAGCCAATATATCAGTTATTGGTATATTGGAAAATTTCCACATCGATGCACCTCTACAGTTATCATTCAGTAATTAGGCTTGAGTACATTATGCTTTTTAAATTACCTATTATTCTTTCTGGCAATTCTTTTTTATTCACCTATTATTCCCAAAATTATTCCCAAATATTCTTGCAGTAATTCCTGGAATTGTAAAAGTCAAATGGATATTCTTCTGCAGCTGAAAATATAACCACTTGCAAGTATAAAAACTATCTAATCCAAAACAGCCAAGCTGTAAAAAAAGTGTGCGGCCCTCAAAAAGGCCATGGTGAAAAAAGATGTGAAATCCAAGGTGGCGGCCAAGAAATGGCTGTGATGGTAGGTTAATGGTAAAAATTTTAATAACGACAATTCAGGTGAATTTTGGTGCCCCGCTTGGTCAATTGGCACAAAATTCACCTGAATTGTTGTTATTAAAATTTTTACCATTAACCTACCATCACAGCCATTTCTTGGCCGCCACCTTGGATTTCACATCTTTTTTCACCATAGCCTTTTTGAGGGCCGCACACTTTTTTTTACAGCTTGGCTGTTTTGGATTAGATTTCACTCCTTTTTGTATTTGTATTCATCAAAGCCGGCCTATGGCCTGCTTTGGGACTTTTTAAACCTATCTTTTTTTCTTTACCACAGGAAGAAGAAAAGATGAAGCAGATGTACCTTAAATATTTCTGATTTTATCAGTAAATGTACAAATTATATATATAATACATATATGTGACCGGGCCTGCTAAAACAGGGCATGTGGGCATGCATCACTCTACAGGTCATATCTCAGTGCTGGAACAGAATATTTGTATTTTGTTACTTGAATTATAAAGCCAGTTACATTCTTACTATATGCTAAAAATTGCATCGCCATAGCATAACGGTACAAAAGTTATGAGTGATGAAAGCTTGAAAAAGTAGGCAAAAATCATGTGCGCACATGCTCTATTTTCGCAGGCCCGGTCACATCAAGACGAGTCGCGAGGCCAGTAAAGCAGAAACGCGCCGCAGACAATAAATGACGCGACCACTACGTGAGGATTTTACAGGAACGAACATTGTCAAATTCGGCCTTCCTGTAACTCACCCGCCACTTACGCTATCCCTCTGAAACTCTAGAGTTGAACTCATCGTGTCACTAGTAACTACCATACAAGCAGTGAAGCAAATCCATGCCGATTGTTTCGTGATCGAGATTGCCGACATCAAAGGGGAAGTTTCATTTTTTTAAATTTTATTATTTTTACCGCATGCGGTTAGACGCAACCGCAGGTGTATGCCTTGCGTTCCTTTGTGCATTCCAAACATTGATTGCCCTGCTATCGCTTCAGTATTCACTTAATCGCCTCAAGATTCACATCATCGATTTCACCATACATGATTACCCTACAGTCGTAATTTCAGCACCAAACGAAGTTTCAGTCGTCCTCAGTCGACCTAGAGGCCAAATACAAATCCCAGATTGTTGTTTTCCGCAATACTCGCTTGGCATGTAGGACAATGTATCTTTAAACTGTTCTAAAAGTTTCGTTCAGATTGAAACATATGTTTTCGAGAATGGCTAGTTTGAAATTTGAATTTAGTCGCCCCCACGTAATTTTTTTATTCGGAAATTCACGGACTTTAATCAACTAAACTACAAACACAATTAACTACAACAGGGGTTTGGGGAAAGGAAAATCAGAGTCCTCACACTGCAAAGCCCAGTACCGTAAAATCATACGGGCATTGTTCGTCCATAAAGAAACTGAAAGTTGTTGTAACAAATGTTTACAAGCCTGTTTGGTTGATGCACCACTTCTGGCTGTGGTGCGTTCAGCGATGGTACGAAGGGTCTGAAGCGCAAATGGTGACCAAAAACCAAAAGTTTCTACAACAAGTGGGACAAAGTCACACCCTGCCTCCTCTACAGCATCTTGATGTCTCTGATCCTTGGCTAACTCACCTGCTGCAGCAGCTACCCCAGCACAAGAAGAAAAAGAAATGTGAGAAGGCTGGGTAGTGCTACGAACAGACACATCAAAATAAGCTGCACGACCATGCTGAAAGTCAGGGTGGTACACATCACCTGGGCGAGAATTATCTTCATAAGAAACACGTTGTTCCTTCAAAACTCCTGAGTGACTCTGGGACAAAGCATGATAAACAATGTCAACTAGAGCATCATGGCGACGAATTCTCATAGGACCATGAGAACATTCTAGAAGATGGTCACCAAATTGGTCAATGGAAGTAAGACACACACATAATGGGGAAAGTGGAAATAGAGGGATTCCGAGCCACAAACGAAGGCCAACAACAAACTCAGGACCAGGAATAGCCAGAGCAAGGGAGACTTGAGGAATAGCTTTGAGCCATCCACTGCTAGTACCAGATGAGTGAGAGAGAGCAGTAAGTCGAGCACGGTTTCGGACGTTGAAAGAAGCAAATAGTTGGTCATACTGATTTTGATCTAACAGAGCCTGTAAGTCCTGCTGGGTAGCAGAGGGAATAAAGATATCAGATGTAAACCTTTCAAAGGTAGCAACAGCATGTTCTTCATTTGGAAACACTAGATCATGAAAGTCCTGGGATAGAAGATGAGAAGCCAGGAGACTAACACTATTACATGAACCCAAAAAGGCCGTAGCAGCGGAAGAAAAGGATGAGCGCAAGCCCAGACCCCCCAAGCGAAATGGTAAAGTGGCTTGGCACCAAGAATCATTAGGAAGACTACATTGTATTATGCGACTTAGGCAAGATTTAAGATTAGAATCAAACTGTTCTAAAAAGGAGTGCAATATACAGAATGGCACTGTGCGCAAAAGATGAATGATCTTGCAGCTTCCAAGGCAGCTGCGTAGTAAATGAAGCTCAACTTGAGGGTCTTCTAAAATTGCAATGCTGTCTTGAGCAGCTGTAACCTTGGCTAAACGAGAGAACAAGAACTGATCGAAAAAGTTGTCAGTTCCCCAAATATAAGATCCCAAAAGCTCCAAACCTTCACCAGCTCGGTTGATACTGGTGGGAAATTCAGAGAAAGAGTCTCCAGAAGGCCAGAATAGTTCGCACTTGGACAGATTTAAATGGAGACCAAATCGGGGACCATGAATTGAGAAAGAATCTAAAAGCTTCAGTAAGGAAGATTTCGAACCAATAAATGTCCCATCATCTAAATACCACAGATGTAATTTGACTAAATCATGAAGCTTGACAAAATCAATAAACTGTAACAGAACTAAAGAAAAAAGCAAAAGGCCCAACGGATCACCTTGTTGTACACCAGATGAGGCCATGATACGTCTAGAACCAAAACGAAGCTCAGCAGGTTGTGAGTAGCACCACTTAACCCAAGCAGAAATCTCTGGGAAATCTTCAGCAACTCGTTCGAAAAAAGCAGTACGACTACATTCATTGAAAGCATTCTTCATGTCTATTTTTAACAGAGCTAAGGAAGAGTCAGAAGCATGTTGGTAAATATAATGACGAGTAACGTGGATAGCGGTCTCCAACTCCCCAGGAATTCCAACCCCCACTTGACCGTAGGGGATAAAAATACTAGGGAGAGAAGGACGAACAGCAAGACAACATAATCGACTTGCTAGCCGCCTAATTACTTCACCCACAGCAATTGGGCGGACCCCTCCACCTTTCTTTAGCAAAGCAGTCAAAGGAGCTCCACACAACCAAGGAGAAAGACAAGAAGGAGCTTTTCCAGAAAGCAAATGGTTCATCAGACAGGTTAGAGAAAGAAGACAATCACGAGCGGCAGGAGCAGTGGACCCAGCAATCGCATCCAACAAATGTTGAGCACGGAGTTTGGAAGCTCCAGGGCTGGTCCCCTTTGGAAATGCTCGCAAGCAAGACAAAACCACTGAGTCATCAACTGTGAATGCAGGCTTAGAAGGCAACACACTTACATCTGGACATGGCGAAGAAGGGTGACGATGGAGCAAATCTTCATATGCAGAATCATCATCATGACCAGCAACACCCTGAGATGAAAGGGCCTGAACAGCATTACTATATCTTCCCTCCCTAGCCCAAAACAAAGCACGAGCCTTACAATACAAACCATGGGAAACCCCTCCACGAGGCTTAGAAACTTTGAGATCATCTAGCAAAGAATTCCAAAGGCTATGAATGCCCCCAGACTGATTCCAAATATGTAAACGGTCGAGTAAAACAGAAGACATGACAAAGCGACGACGTTGACTATTAGTAGCTGGAATGCGTAGAACAGCTTTTGCAAACATAGTCAAGCGAACAAAACCCCAAACAGATGAGCAAGCTTTACGAAGTTCAACACTTAAGACCCTGGCTAAAAGAGAGCGGACACTACAAGGAACATGGGCAATAGTATTAACAGGACAAACCATAACATGGTCCATCATAAAGGTAAGTACCTCAGATTCCATATCCACAGGACCTTGAAAAGAGCCACATGCAACAGAGTTTAAACCAATTTGTAATGGATCAGATGAAGTGGAGGAAGGTTCATCAATGATAGGGGGAGTGGAGGCACATGGGATGGACAACTGAGATAAGGGAATGCTTGACACAGTATTAGCATTTACAAGTGGTGCACGACAATGTTTTCCTGTACTCAGAAGACGTCTACATCCAGAATTATGAAAACGTAAGTGAGAAGCCCAACGGCAGGAAGGTTGTGAGCAAATCAAACAATTACAAGAGTCAAAAAAGTCAGCAGGTGGAAAGGTAGACCTTGAAATATGAACAGAATTAATGTGCTGCCAGAGATGTGAACAGGAGGAGAAATGCTTATTGCACAAAGGACAGTTATTTAGATCTGAAACAGGTGACGGGGTGTGACTGGGGCTGGCTTCAAGGGAAGATAACAAAAGATCTGGATCATCAGCTGCAACGGCTGTAGTAACTGGAGATGATAAAGTATTAACTGAGGATTTGCTGACTAAGTTATCAACTGATGACTCACTAACTGAAGATGATGAAGTATTAACTGAGGACTTGCTGACTATAGATGGTGAAGTATTAACTGAGGACTTGCTGACTGTAGATGGTGAAGTACTAACTGAGGACTTGCTGACTGTAGATGGTGAAGTGCTAACTGAGGACTTGCTGACTGTAGATGGTGAAGTATTAACTGAGGACTTGCTGACTGTAGATGGTGAAGTACTAACTGAGGACTTGCTGACTGTAGATGGTGAAGTATTAACTGAGGACTTGCTGACTGTGGATGGTGAAGTATTAACTGAGGACTTGCTGACGGTAGATGGTGAAGTACTAACTGAGGACTTGCTGACTGTAGATGGTGAAGTACTAACTGAGGACTTGCTGACTGTAGATGGTAAAGTACTAACTGAGGACTTGCTGACTGTAGATGATGAAATAACAATTGAGGATTTGCTGAATAAAGATGGTGGAGCACTAACTAAGGACTTGTTGACTGGCACTGGTGAAGTGTTAATTGAAACATTGCTGACAGAAGCAACTGACTCAGTACAAGCAACCACAGGAGTCAAAACCTTGCCAGTATCCAAAGTATCCACTAAGCAAGACGATGTACTAAGACTAGCTAAAGCAACACTTGGCTGTAAAACAGATGACGCGGACAAATCTCATGGTTACCCCGGATGTCTTGGCTGTTGAAGAATCAAAAAGTGACGAAACAAACTTAAAACATTTTCTTCCTTCCGAACTAGTATACGACTCCAAAAATTCTCCTAATGGTCTCCCACAATAGCGAATAGATTTCTTCCAATTCTTGGTATTCCCTCTTCCAGCGCGACGCTCGAATTCACAAGGCGTCAGCACCACAGAACCGAGAAGCACACAGCGGCTAGAACCATTGTACAAATCTTTCACACACAAACCAGCGCTTAACGAAACACAGACGATGTCCAATACAGCTTTACAAGGAGAGCAGGACGACAACATACCACCACAGGTTGAAAAAAGGATTGCTCTCTACGTAATTTGCTCTCCACGTAATTTGCTCTCTAAGAATTTTACTCGGAATTTAAAGAATGACGCAGAGCACAACTGCGGTCACTGGGTATTGATGAACTGGCGCTCTATGTATAGTTAATCAGTGCATATAGCCACAATGAAGTGTGCTGCCATAGATTATAGTCCACAGATATAATCTATGGTGCTGCATACCATCGTTCGTTTTTAAATTTAGTTGCCCCCACCGTGACGTAATTTGTCCCTCTAAGGGCGCGGCTTAAAGAATTACATAGAGTACAACTGCGGTTACCAGTTGTTGACACAAGCTGCGAGTAATTAGCACATGTAGCTAGCCAATTGTCACCATGCATTATTGCATTTTATAGCACCCCCACACAAAAATTACACATGTAATTATGCACTTGTCAATTTCATTCCCCACCCCCCCACCCCCGGGGAGGGTGGGGGGAATACAGGGGATTTGACAAATCGTGGTGTCAAATTCCCCACTACTGGGGCAAAATCGGCTGTCAAATCCCCACTATGTCCCCACCCCTATAGTAGGGGATTTAACGACACCTCAAGGATGACTAAGCGCATATTTCATGCATGCGACTAGTAATAAGCCTGCCCTGTAGCTAGTAAAATTAGCTATAGCAAGCGCGATTTTATTGTTTAGAAATGCAACTACCGAAAATCGGTCCGCCCCGGGACAACTGTCAATTGCCCCAGTGGTGGGGACAAGAAGCAATGTCAAATCCCCACCTGGGGTGTGGGGACGCCCCGGGGGTGGGGGGGTGGGACATGAAATTGACAAGTGCATTACAACATACAGAGGACAAATGAATACCAAACACTTTTCACAACAATAATGTAAGAATTGTACAATAATGACTGTAAAATAACTGCTATGAAAATGTTTTCCAGTGGCCCGCCATGGTAGCAAGTCTCACATGACGGCATGTAGCTATATTCATCCAAGCACAATGGGAGTAACAAGTAAGTACGATGACAAGTTGATATAACTCCATTTGTAGAATCCAGATGAGTGGGTGTTGCTCCAGTATGTCTAAACAGTTAACAAACATTCCTGTTATAAATACGTGCTAGAGTTGCAATATAATAGTATAGTATTTAAATGCAACAATACATAGTCTCCATTGTATCACTATCAAACGACACTAAGTGGAGGATATTGTTGCATCTCTAGTATGTCTTAATGGCCACCAGTATAGAAAGACAACCTCTCTTGAAAAGCCAATTCCAATTGAGAATTTATACACTGTTACCTGTTTATTGAGTGAAGGTGGCAATAAACAAGTTCCACCGTAATTTATACACGTGATGTGATCCTGTATAATTATTCTGTCAGTGGATGAGATCCACTTGGCCAGGACAAAATGTGACTCAAATGTCCTGGATGATCCATACTCAACCCACTTATGACCCAGTGGCACAATGGAACTGAGTATAGAAAATACAATTATATTTATTTCTAAGATGTGTGGATGTGTGGACACATTACAACACATTACATGTACATACAAGACATGCTACGTACTGTTTTAGCATTTCAAGTCACCACATTATGTACGGACCAGTCAACAATGCTTCATAGTGCCCATCAGTAAACCTGAAGAAAAGTTACGAAAAATAAAAATTCACATAATTACAATGAAACCTCATTAATATGGCCAGCTGCGGAACCAAAAAATTTGGCCTGAATAACAAGGTGGCCTTATTAATGAGGTCATAAAGTACTGCTTAGCTATATTTGGGATATACTAGAGGTGGCCAATATAATGCGGTGGTCTTATTAAAGAGGTGGCCACTAAGTGAGGTTTCACTGTACATACAGTTCACAATCACAGTGGTGAACAATATTAATGGTTAACAATATACACTGAAACCTGCAGGTCACTTCTTGTGGAAGATTGCTCTCTACACTAAATTACACCTTCAGAGATTGTATTTAGATGGATGATACAGTAACACATTGTGACTTCAATACTCGTGATGTGTCAATGCTAGGCAGCAACCATATACACGGCACTGCCAATGCACAACATCACACTTGCTCGCACACACAATTTTGCTCAAGATTTTACAAATTGATAATTAAGAGGTGTGGAAACTAGCTGTTCGCTCGAAAGACTGTGTGGCAGCTGTTTTCCTTCTGTACAAGTGGCCACCAAGACAGGTCCACTGTGGATGAAAGCCAGGCATTAGATATTTGGTATTTCATGTGTTGAAGGCATTCCAGGGCTTCCGGTAGTCTCAAATCTCACCACAGTTTACCTCAGGCAGTATTGTGGTCACCACTAAACCACCGGAATGCTGTGCTATGTTCATCTTATGCTTGGCTACTGTATTGTAGAACTGAAATGGATACTCTGAAAAATATATCCTATGGATAATGACTTCATCACTTTCTTCATCAGGAGCTTATAAGGACCAATAGTGAAACTTTTACACTTTGGGCTGACAGCCAACTGCCTAAGTCTGAAGCAGTGCCTTTGGTGCTCTAACAGATTGGCTGCCTCCTTGCTGCCAGCACTCACTGTCTCATACGCTGTCACACACTAAATCCATCTCTATAGCCAGTTAGAACAGCATGCTTCTTACCTTTTTTAAGGCCACAAAATGCAGTCACCTCTTTAAAAAGCTAGGTCAGAAAATTTTTGTCCCTACAGCCTGAATAATGACCAGTTTTCACTGTACTATTAGTGATTAGTGATCATGGAGGATTATTTATTAAGATACTAAGATAATGCTACAACCTCTAAATATAGCAGTAAATTTTTTTACCCTGGTCCAATGTCTCGTAATAATCGTGAGAGACTCTATTGTGACAAATACATGTTTATCATGATATGTGCTAATCGCCTTTTTACAATTAAGTTTTACAACACAAATACATGTATAGTTAAACTCACCAATTGTGACTAAATCCCTTCAACACGAAAAGACAAGTAATGAGACAACCTTGGAGACAACAGCCTCACAAGCCTATTCTGGTGCGCTTATTTAGTAGTAATATAAATTTTAAAGGCGTTTATTTACAACAGGACATAATTACGTGCCCTTCTATTGTCTCTGTACATACTTGCCTTTTCTTTACTATTCTCATTTCATTTCACAAGACCTCTTGGCAGGGGCGTAGCTTCTTCGCCATATGTGACTAACAAACTAAATGTTTTTGATTTTTTCATATTACAACTAATGATTGTGGTTTCTATGGTACCACTTATTGAAAGTTTTGATCCAGATTTACTTTTAGCATTCACTTTTGTTTTGCTAATGATACCACTGATAGCTTTTTTGATAATGGAAATTTACCTTACAGGGTGAAAATCAAGAAAATTACCAAATACTGTATACCGCCTACACCAGACATTACCAATAACAACAATGAAATACCAATGAGAGATTTTGTTGATAGTATTATTGATGATAGTAGCAGGAGGAATGCCACTGTGTGTGAAATGTGAGTATGCTGTTGTGTCACAAGCAGCAGCACACAAACACATTTCTGATTTCTTATACTATGAAATAATGTTAAATTAATAACTAACACATGTGCCACTCAGATACTGCTGCATAATGATAGTTAGTTATCATTCTAAATGATAATAAAATGATAGTACTGTAAAATACCCTTCACATTACATAAAAATATGTGACTGAATTTCACTAAACAAGGCTTCCATACAGACCATAACTCCATGTAGGAGCATGACATTAGTTTCAAAATTTGACTTGGAATTGTATAATGCTATGATATGGAAGAATTGTGTATAAACGTTAGGTCAATAGCTTACTGATTAGTCAAGTTACAGTTGCTGAAAGTCAGAAAATTGAATGTGTGTGGATTCAGGAAGCCTTGTTTTGTAAAATTCAGTCACATATATATATATATATAGACTGTATTTTAGTATGTATATTAATTAGTTATATACAGTATGTTTATATGTACACAGCAAGATTGATGAAGCTGTTGATTTTCGTGAATCCTTCATTGGAGTGATGAATGAAATTGATCCAGAAGACTGGTAACGTATTATGAGATAGGAACAATCACAACAATAAATTTACATTGCTCATACAATATTGTTACGTTGATAAGTAACACGTATAACTTTTTATGTTGCTGCTGCTTTAATGATATCCCATTTTATTTTTGTACTATTGCTCTTAGCTGTGTATACAAACTGCAGTATATAATATTTTGCATAATATTTATCTGCTGGCAGGTATATAAATCAATGAAAATTTATTACCTTATGTGATGTACTGACCTCAAGTTGTGTAAAGTGTACATGATTAATTATCAACTAGACTATACAAGTAAAGATTTAAAAGTTCCTACATTACATTATCAGTTTCTACTATGTACATGATTGGGTAGGTGATTCCATAATCTATCTGCTGTGGAGAAGAAGGAATGGTAATATGAATCTATTCTTGGGGATAAGTGTAAACTTTTTGTTGCAACTACTACCCATTATGGGTGTGATTAGGGGTGGCCTGAAGGATGTAATGACAGGGTACATGTTGTCCTATTATGATCACACATACACTAGATAGTCAGATGGCTCAAAGGCCATTAGTTTACCCACATGTACAGTATCAATAGGACACGTGAGCTTTTGCTTAAATCTTGCTTGAACCTGTTAACTGTCCAGCAGTGCCAATTTAAGCACATGTGTCAACTTGCATAGAACAACTGACTGGAAAATTCCAGTATATATGTATAGATGAATTAATTGTATTTAAAGTAAAATTAGGAGTATGTGTGATCTGTAAATGCTCCTCAGAAATGTAAAATAGTGTACACGATTGTACACAAGTAAATAAGATGGACAGTGAGTGGATATTGGATTATGCAAGTGCTGTGTGGAATCTCCTGGAGATTCAGAAAAAAAACATCTTTATAGAAGATCAGCCACAAGTATCATTGGTCTAGTGAATGCTGTCATGACTGAACTCTACTACAGGATCCCACTCCCTCTCTTTACTATGCAAGCATTCTATATAATTATATAATTAACTTTCAAAGGTTTTCGTTTTTGTTAATGGCATTTATTTCTGGAATTTTTTCTTGCATGACATGCTCTCTGTACCCCATTGATCCCCTTTTACACATTTATTGTATAATTTTTTATGTGATTGTGCAGTGATGTGCATGTAGCTATAGTTTGTCATGCTTTGTTTTTGTATCCTGTGATTTTGTAGATGATACCCCTATAGGCTTTAACCTTTTATACTCACCTTACCCTTTTGTGGTTGGACCAATAAAAAAATATATTAGTATATAGAATATGCTTTCTGGACAGTCTTTATTAATCATGAGTTCATCATAGGGATATGGTACAGGGGTGATATTGTGTAGTTTACAAAAGTGCTTTCTGTTATAATATTGTTTTACAAAAGACAGCCACTGATCGCTATGAAAACTTGAATTAATATTTGTAGCACAGCTATTTTAGTTGCAGGTTACTTTTACTTTGTTGGATGCATCTGTTTTGGCAAGCATTTCACTCACTTTGTGTAGTCGATTAGCTAACTGGCATAATGTTATTAATTGTACTACTGTGATGATTTGCACATTCATTACACATTTAGGAGAATTTTATAGCAGCACATTACCATAATTATTATAGCACAAAGTTCATCAGGGTAAAAATTTGACAAATTTGATGGTCTGTTATGCAGTATTTCCAAAATTTCCCTCTGTATTAGTTGTATTTTTGAATACAATGTCAAGAATTTCATCAAAATTTTGCTCGTGAAAATGCTTGATTGTTTGGATATATCAAAATTTTACCTAATCAAATATTTGTACTACATAGTGTTAACTAAAAGTTCTCACACCAAATAATGCATTTTTGCCATTCCGATAGTAGTAAGTGCAATAATGCTACTGAAATTCAATTGTGCTTCTTCAGTGTTCCTATTATGCTTAATATATTATGCTCCTATTATCTTGGAACATTTTAATCAGTGAATGCTCTATTAGGGTATTTCACTACAAATTAAAGCAATTATTTTATTAGAGAGCATCGATCTAAGGAGCTATGTACAATACATTTAGTACTCTACTGCAGATTGCAGTTCCACTGACTGCTCTATTGGGGAGTATTCATCTATTTTCATGGAATTAAGCTCCATAATTTGAAATATCCACCTAATATGCTAGCATTATGCTGGCATACTACTCCAGCCTATTATGGTTATAATTATGCTAGCATACAATATATATTTGAGACAGGCCTACTTCCAGACCAAGTGGAGAGTTGATTAAGACCTACTGCTAATCAAAAGTAAAAAAACCATTGCCTGTACGACAGCAGGCTGTACTTGCACTTTTAATTTTACTACTACTCTTGCAAACTGAATGTGCATTGTACCTAGCTTTGAGAATTTAAAAACTGCATGGAATCCATGATAACAATTCAAAATAAATTGTCGATAACTGTGTGTAAAGACATTCTGAAGTGTCTAGATAAGTCTAAGGTATTTATTTATCATCGCTATCATAGTCTAAAGTATTTATTTATTATCATCATCATCATTATCATCATTATCATTCCACAGTATATATCCTTCATATAATTTATATGTTACTGCTGAAAAATTAAATGACCAATTACGCAAAGGGATAATCCCATGTCCCGTTAACTTAATCAGATGACACACAGTACTGTGTGTATCATATGTGACTGGATTTTGGAAAAACGATCCAAATCGCACATTAGAAGTTTCGAGATAAACGGTTTTGAAGAATTGAAGCCAGCATAACTCTCCAAGGATAGCAAGCACGCGTATGAAATTTACACAAAAGATGCATCAATCTGTTACCTTTCAAGCCACTTCCAGTACTTGTAGCTGCTTGTACAGTTTCCCGCCAAATAAGATAGAAAATCTGAGCAGTTGGACGAGCGAAGTAGTATCACGAGTGCTCACAAAGGGGTGGAGGCTGGGGAGTGGCGTGGAGGCTGGGGGGTGGAGGCTGGGGGGTGGAGGCTGGGGGGTGGCGGGGAGGGCAAAAGATAGGCCTCAAAATGGAGGCAGACCACGATTGGAGTCCAGACACGAGATTACAGGGCTGTGCTGGCTCCTTAGTGGCTGATATGTAGCAAAATCTACAGAGAACACGTCTGGCCAACATTGTAGGGCTGTCCACCAGTAAACCACTGATTCTTGGCAAGCCAGGTCCTTCACAAGGCCTGAAACCGCCATTTGGGCACTCCACACCACCCAGAAAAGACGTCTATTAAAACCAGCCTCGTGTAGTTTGAGTAGTGCTGAGGGTCAAAACTTGTAGTACGATAGTGTAGCTATCCACTGGTGGTGTTAGTTTGATTTTGCCTGATGTGCGATTTGGTTCGGTTCTGTAAAATCTGGTCACATATTAGGTTTGTTTCTAGTCATGGCAGCATTTTACTTCTAGTGATAGATAGTGACTGATAATCATACATATATTATGTAGTTTGTTGGTATAATTGTATCTATACAAGTTGTAACTTTTAAACATTGTTAAAACAGCTTTGACATGCAAACAACTTTTGATAATTCCAAAAGATGTTTACCATACAGAATGGTGTGTACATCAACTGAAAGTAATGTACATATTCAAATATTGACAGTTAAACAATGACTATTCTAATAAAACAAAACTATCAATACATAAACATTGTTTACCAAAAGTGAGGGAGCTATCTTTTCTCAGATGTTCTGATACACAAAGCTTCCATGTACAAAACCATTCCATAATATTATTATGTATAGTCTTATATATTCACACACATATACACTGTACGCTGGTAATTGTATAATATATATCTACATCTACAGGAACAGTTGCATTCTAGCTATTTAAGTAGTAGCTGTAAAAGGTTTCAACTACCATTAAAACACAGAAACAATCCTCATTACTACTTTACTGAGTAGCTATACACTTTAGTTCTGCTTTAAACACATGTACAACAGGATGATATCTTACAGTATACCATAGGTATAAATTTATGGGTTGAAACCTGCTGGTGACTGTTGTTGGTATGTATAGATTAAATATTTGAATCCAAGTTATGTAAGTTGATTAGAAGCCATCTAATTAAATCTGTTATTTAAATAACCTGACCCTAAATGATAGCATACAAAAGACTCTTGAAAGTCACTTTTTATGGGAAAGGCATCATTTTATCTGTATGGTCATAATAATTGCCATTCAATTTATAAGGATTTAACATCCTTTTATGGTTTCCATAGCTCTATTTGGCCTATTAATAGAATGGGTTCAGAAACCAGCTTTAATTGATGGACAAGTTGCTCACGAAATTAATATGACCTGCTGAGCGAAAACCCTACTTGTTTGCACATTTCTGTTTTTAGCTTTTGAAATACGGTACATCGAGTAAAAGACCTGACTTGTGCTTATATAGTAAGGCCTTATGTTGTACTATATGGTCAAAGTGTCTATTAATGGGCATATGGAAACTATCTGGGTGCTTGTTGATCAGAATTCTCTAATGGACATGTGTATAGTATATATATATATATATATATATATATATATATATATATATGACCAGGTCTGCAAAAACAGTGCACGTGGGCACAAACTACACCCTGCCACTCTACAGGTAATATTTCAGTACTGGAACAGAATATTTGCATTCTGCAACTTGTATCATAATGACAATTAAATGTGTAAATAGAGCTAAAAATTGCACTACCATAGCATAATGGTACAAAAAGGTATGAGTGATGAAATTTGAAAAAGTAGAGGAATATCATGTGCCCACATGCCCTATTTTTACAGGCCCAGTCACATATACTGATTATTTTTGTGTAGGTGGCAACCTAGTAGTCAGGATGGAAGGTGATATCGAGGCAGTGAGGTAGAGTGATATTGTGTGATTGGTGAGTCAAGTAGAGGTGTACCGATATGGGTTTTTGGCATGTACCGATATCCGATATTGGTGCCACCAAAAGAGGCCGATAACCGATAGTCGTTCCGATATTTGCATTATAGTTAAAAGTGTACATTTACCTACCCTACAACAACATGTGCATGTATTCATTGCTATACTCTGCCTGTGGTGGTACACAGCTTGGGTTTCTATTGTGCAATCCAGACAATTAGTCACCCACAAACATTTTTTATGTATACTCCCATGAAGCCTTGTAGGATATTTCTGCATTCTAATGGTTTGTGAGAAAGCTGGTACTGTGACAGCAAGTTTCCTTGGTTATCCCGTGACCCTTCTTTTTATTACAAGGTAGCTACTCTATAACTGCTTCATTTATAAAGACTGTGTCTGTGATAAGCTTTCCAGCAACAGACAGTAGAATCGCGTGTATTTATATGGCTTCTCGTAACGTAGCGCTTGTTTCATAGTGAACAATAAGCCACTGGCACTAAAGAACCACATGAATAACGTAGAAAACCAATGCACAATCCGTTTATGTACAAACTATTACTACTGTATAAATATCGGTAGCGATATCGGTCCTCCTGCTGTTCTGTACCGATACCCATATTGGTAAAAATTGCCATATTGGTGGCCGATATTATAGCCGATCCGATTATCGGTACACCTCTAGAGTCAAGCCAGAAACTGAATAATAGTGAGTTCTGACTAAAGGAAAGAGGGGTGCATACGTTGGTATATGCCTTCTTTAGTCTTCCTTGTAGCCATGGGTAGTCTAGTGAATCTCCTACTCTGCTTCTTTAATACAGTAAAAATACAAAGAGTATGCCTATGTAGACCACTGATGAGTGTATAATAAAAAAATATATACAGACTGAATGAAGAAACAATCCCATCTCTCACTTGTGTTTTGTTGTATTGTAGAATACATTAACTCTAGCTGGTTGTAAGTTTGGAACAGTTGCATAGGTATATCTGCTACCATATTAGGCACTTTTACAGCCAGTGCTGGGATGATGTACATGGTTAGGGCATTTTATCTACCTGTGTGTGCATGTGTGTGTGTGGAAATCTCCATTTCAGTATTGCACTAATGACAATCCAATACAGCATGCATATATGAGATGGGTACTTTTACAACTATCTATGTATTAATTATTATACATATAAATAATCCATAGCACTTTCTTACCGTTCACCTCTTTGGAGACTGCACCTTATAAAATACATTAATTTACTTCAGTGCATACAGTGAAGAGTCACTACTAAGTTTTTCATAATGAATATTCCTCAAAAAACTATAAAACTCATTTGATCAAGCTTGGAATGCTACCTTTATGTATATAATTAGACTTGCCAACAACTTGCTTTCTTATTCACTAATAATAGCTTTAACATACGTACTCAATTTCATATCATTTAGTAACAATCCTACTAGATCATGTAGCTCTAAACTTCATTACAGTTTTATTCTATTAAATGAGGTTTATATTGATACAATTTAAATCAATTTAATTTCAAACTAATTTTGGAATCATTTTGTCCATACATTTAACAACGGTTTTACTCTCTATTACTTGTATCCCAGTTGTAAGTGCTCTAATCTCTCCTGTCCTGTAAATTTTAATCATTTATGTGCCTAAGTAAGTGTCTTTGTATGTTGTAATTAACCAATATTTTAAGTAATTAGTTTGGGCAGTTGGCACAAGTTGCCATCTGACATCCTCAACACCATCACACTATTTTGGTACCTATGAATCTAGTCTTGTATAGTATATATATATATATATATATATATAATTATTAAATAAAGATAAGAGGCGACTTTCCTGGAGGAACATGCATGGTGGCTGACCTCAAGATCAGTTAGTAATGAAAAAGATAGGGTGCAGCAAAGCCAATTCAATGTGTTAGTATATATAATATAAGGCATTGCATTTTGAGAGGAGTTCAACAAGCCAGCGATAAAAGTGATTGCTTCTTTTCTCATGTGCCCAGTTTTGCAAAAACCAATGGAGCAAAACAAGCCGACTCCACCTTACAGACATAATCACCATACTCCCATTCATTCTGCATCTCATGAAATCCATGGTACAGTAACAAAAAATACAAAGTACAGTAATATTTGTAAAAAGAACTGCAGCTTGATAGTTTGAAGTCTCCTCCAAGGTATGGCAGAAAGAGAGAGAACCATAAACATGTAAATACATTACAATATTTAAGATGAGACCTCATTTGTGCAACCACTACTAGACTTTGACATTCATCAATGAAGGGTAGGACCTTCACACATCATATCAGGTAAGGTGAATACAATTAATACATTAGCCTGACATGCTGTGACTTAGAATCAAGAAGATTCCGTGGCCAGCGACACCATACGTGGCATACTACAGATGTAAGGTATATTGCCAAATATGTGCACCAAGCAAGATGACATTGCTGTGTGGCACACAATACATTGTTACGTCTCAGACGTGGAGCCACACATAGAAATGTGAAATTATAAATGGACTGTACTGTAAGTAAATGTAAAGTAATACCTTTACCATAAAGAGTGACTTACACTGTAACATGTAGCAATATCTGTAGTGAAGCAAAAAAGTTGAAATTAGTGTTAATAGAGGAATGAAAGTAAGAACCAAAATAGACTAGATTAAGTTATTGCAACAAAGTGATAAACAACTGGCTTCCTTTAAAATTATACAAAGGGTTCAAAATATTTAATCTATACATACCAATGGTAACTAGCATCACGTATAGTGATCCTTATGTTGATGTCTTATGTAAGATATCTTACCAGTGTAGCTACTTGTACATAAAGAGATAAAGTGTGCAGGATTAGTGCTTACAGGAGTGTTGCTTGAATGGGGTGCAAGAATTTAAAACGTGCTCTTACATTGTGGTGCTCCTTTAATTGTTTACTTTTGGGAGTTAATGGATTAGATGACAGTAAGTATATGTGTAGCTACACCAAACTATGTACAGTAATTCAGGGCAGCTTCTTAACTACTGTATCTGTTTGTTCTAAGTTCTCATGTACCTTAAAATTATAATCTCGCTATAGCAATGTGAATGATTCAACATTATAATTATTTCAGTATATATTATGTATATAGCTACAGAGGCAGATCCAGATTTTCAAAAGGGACTTCTGGTATGTAGCTAATCAGTCCAGCTACCTATAGACGGGTTGCCTATATAGGACGTGTCCCTTGTGTAACGCGAGAAAACGCGACTTTCCGTTTTACGCATGATTACAATGTTGGTCAAGTCAACAAAAAACCTATTTTTAAAAATAGTTTGACAAACGTTTTTTGATTCTTCAAAGGTACAAGGTGAGTTAAAATCATCCAGTCTATCATTCTAAGTAGTAGCAAAGTCTTGCAAAGAATGTTTTCAGCGAGTTTTATCGCTTTCCAAAAAACCTGAGATTGAGAGAAAATCATCTTCTCGTTCAGCCTTCACCTTACACGCTGGATATGTTATAGCTCGAACCTTTCTCTATAACATACTTTCTGTTCTGAAGGCTGGCTAACTCTTGCTTAATAAAGTTAACCGAAACGTTCATTTTCTCCATTAGCCGTAATACATTTTTGACTTAGCGAACTCGGAAAGTATGTGAAAGATTTACGGTAAAACGACCAAGCCTTAAAAAGGCAACCCGTCTATATAGTAGCAGCGTTTCACAGGGGCGTAGGCAGGATTTCCAAAAGGGGGGTTCTGCCCTAAGTATAGAATTTCGTAGGTGTGCACATGTAAACACGTGTACACGTGTAAACATGTGTATTCTTATAAATTCATTCGCAATAGCGAGTAGAGGTACTTGAATTCCTCTGCCTGAAGACCTGTAGCTACCCATTTCAGTGGATTTGTGTAAGTTAATTCAGTTCTAGTTAACCAGTATCACGATTTAAAAAACTTAAGTCTGAAAAGGGGGTTCGTCCGAACCCTTTGAACCCCCCTGGCTACGCCCCTGTTTCATAACAAATAATCAGTCTCTAGCAAAGTTTCATTGTTATATTCGCGACCGGATCTGCAAGAATAGACACATTCCAAAATTACGTCACTGTCATAGCAACAGTCTTCCGCCATTTTGAATGGGGCCACTGACAATAATCATGATTGCACTACGTTGAAATACGATGATGAAAACAGCTCGAAAAAAGTGGCATTATTGAACAACAGGCTATGGAAGCCTTCAAGGTTGCAAATTAATGTTTCTGGTTAGACGCAGGTGGTTATCAGGGTTGAACAGCTGCAAAGCGTTAACAACAGTAATTGCCTTGTTTGCCAGCGTCTGGATGGCCAGCCGCTATTGCTGTCACTTTCACTAACACAGCAGTAATGACTACTAGACAAAAACGCTATCCTTGTACTGGCAAACAAGGTAATTACTGTTGTCAACGCTTCGCACCTGTTCAACCCTGATAACCACCTGCGTCTAACCAGAAACATTAATTTGCAACTTTGAAGGCTTCCATAGCCTGTTGTTCAATAATACCACTTTTTCCGAGCTGTTTTCATCATCGTATTTCAACGTAGCGTAACCATGATTATTGTCAGTGGCCCCATTCAAAATGGCGGAAGGCTGTTGCTATGACAGTGACGTAATTTTGGAATGTGTCTATTACATATGTTAGTCCAAACCTAACTTTGCAATGGGCAAAATATTTACGAATTCGGAAAAAAAATTGAGCATGTGAAGTCCTCCGACAACATGTGTTCCATAAAAGACTTACAATTGTAGGGCTATAGTGGGCATAGCAGGGAAAAAGAAAGAAAATCGTGCGTGTATTTGTGCAGCAGCAGATCCAGGAGCTGGACACAAACAGGCTAAATTGAAGGTGGTTGGGGAGAGCAGATAGTTTCTGTATTTTTAAAATGCCCCATGCTATATCCTCCATTAGTATGTGTTGTGTGTGTGCATGTGTGTGTGTGAAAAAGTATGCAGAATAATAAATTATTATAATTAATTACAGTAGCTTTGACTAGCTGTCTATTCCTTAAAAATTCCTACTAAAGAAAGTTCTTTTAGAAACACAGTTCTTTCTAGCCTTATAAGCTTGCTCTTGTCATGTGGCTTTTAACAGTGGCTGTATATAGAAAGTAATAATCTGGTTGTATGAAACTAGTAACATGGCCATTTTGCTTGATGGGATGCAATTGAAAATGACCCAGGACACTGATGATCTCAATTATAGTTGAGTAACAATGTAAAATATTTGAACAATCCAACTCAGCTAATATTTGCATTAGTTACTAATTTGTATAGTATGTTCTGGTTTATTTTGCTTCCATTATGGGCTGATTCAAGGTGGTGTTCTAGATCAAAAAGACTTTTAAGTTAAATGACGCCCATTGTGGAAGAATG
The DNA here is from genome assembly GCF_963678975.1 of Dysidea avara. Lineage (NCBI taxonomy): Eukaryota > Metazoa > Porifera > Demospongiae > Dictyoceratida > Dysideidae > Dysidea > Dysidea avara. Next base: position 35,811,878 of record NC_089273.1, read on the forward strand.
TCTGTTGTTAATAACAATGTCCTGAGTGACCAAAATTGATGAAGGAATGGTTTCTTGAGGAAATTCATTGGAATGCAACATTGCATAGCTGAACGCTGAGGTCTTAATGGGTAGGCAGAAGAGCTTGGTCACTAGTATAATAATGTAGCACTTGGTTGTGTCAATAAGTGTACTGCTTAATGTGCACTACACCTTGCATCCTCATCAATCCTCCAAAACTCTCATACAGTTGCTAAAAGTTTAATTTTGATATCTTGGTTCTTGTATACTAAACGTATCCTGATTCAACTACTTCTCGTACTATGATTTTTTTGCTCTGAAATCTTGAAATTGTAACATGGATAGTAAACTCAAGTTTAAAATATTTCAAATCACATCTGATAATCAATCTAATCAACAAAAACAGAATGCTAAAATGCTAGACAACCCTAAAGGTGGATTTCCGAGACCTGCACAGTAATGGGTGCCTCAGCAACTGGGCAATGTAAGCTATAGACTGGGCACCGTGTATGCACCACTGCTTGAAGTATCTTAGTTTACTACAGTGGTATATCCCCAGTATATGGAACAGTTAATTGTTTGTTATTTTAGTAGTTTTTCAGTAAACCCGCATTCACTGATGTTTTACTGAGAGTTTAAAACTTAGTAAAATAATTATGTTCCATATACTTAAGTTTACTGACACTTTACTATCAGTATAACTACAGTAAGGCATCTTAACAAATTAGTAAACTGAGAACCTTCAAGCAGTGGAACATGCACATTATTATCACAAATCCATCCCATCACTACTGTAAGACCAACGTTGAAACCGGGTCACTACTGCTGACCCGGATGACCCGGAGAAAATGTGACCGGATGACCCGACCCGGTTTCAACGCTGTGTAAGACCATACTTGATCCTCAGTTCTTGTACACCTTGAGTGGTCAAATCTCCCACAGTCCTGTGGTAGTAAAATTAGGGTTTTTGAGATGAGAATGTTCAATGTCTAATCCTATTCCCTTCTCTTCTTTCTACATTTTGACAGAAGTTAGACTGGACTGGATTGTTTGAAGGAGCACTTAGATTAAAATTTTGAATATCACAAAAATGACCTCTCAAACTTACCCCCATGGGGGCTGAAGCACCCACACTCAAAATTTTACTATGTACTAGCTACAAGGATTGTAGAAGCAACTGCCAGTACAGGTGAAATTACATCTAAAGCATACATGGGCAAGGAAAGAGTTAGAAGAGAAGAGATAATCTGCCAGAGTTAATTTAAATTTGCCTCTTATAGGAATTAACTAGAGGGGATATGTTTCAGGGGTATAACTTCTAAAAAAAACTGCTAAACATGAAAATACTCTAATAGAACAGTCAGCTACTCTAATAAAATATTCATCAGGAACTTGTTATTCTTAAAATTATAAAGAAAAAAGACCAACTCACAACCTCAGTTTCCAAACTAGCTAATAAATTGTGGGAATATTAGCTGTTGACTACTTGATCAGTGGATGATCTGGAAGGTAACAATTGTAAAACATGTGATATTATTTCATGTGCATGGCTACCACCATTTGCAAGCTAAAATGCTCCAAATACTTTAAACTGACATTTCTCAATATTTTTCTAAAAGGGCGATAAGACTGGTTCTCCCAGAGACAGTCACATTTTCTAACCAAAAAGGTCAGTAACACATTAGATAGCTCTCTTTTGTGCTTTCTCCAGTATTTGACAGTCACCAAAGTAATGCCCAGACAACATTTGTGTATGGTCTTACCAATGTTTCGTTGAGTATAGTAAGTGCACAGGAGTTTATTCTGTTGAATGATTTTTTAATGCAACCTAAGACATCATTAGCTTGTTTGTAGCAGCAGTTGCTTGACTATGAAACATCAAATTAGAATCCACTATTATTCCTAGGTCCTTAGTGTATGTTTTGATACAACGTTTAGGGGTTGTTCATGATTTTCTCCAGATGTATGACCACCGTGTTTGCTATAAATTAAATAGCCACTTCATAGACCATTTTATGTTAAATATTTAACAAGATCTTGTAACTGAAAAGCACTCAGCTAGTTAACAGTTGGACAATAGAATTTATCATCATCTACAAACAGCAATGCTGGAGACACTATCACACTTGGGAGATCATTGATATAGAACAAAAGAAGACTTAACACTGACCTTTGAAGTGCACTGCTATAAACATTATTTGCTGCTGATTTATACCATTTATCACTACAGCTAGTTTCTTCTTTGATCTTATCTATTCAAATACATTGCTCTGTTACAAAGTTGTACACATTTCTCTGTGCCAAGATACTTTAAGCTTCAAAAGTAATCTTTCACAAGTCACTGAAACAAAAGCTTTACTAAAGTCTGCATACATAGACTATGCCCAATGTTTAAGAGCTGTGAGAAGTTGCGTTATGCAAGAATTTAGATCATCTAATTTGTCTTGGTAGCCATGTTGTTGGTGCCTATCATACAGGAGTCTCAATGGATGCTGATGTTGTTTGTAATGGTCTTGCCTCATCAAATCACAAGGTTTTGCTCTCCCTGATGTGCGTCCTCACCATTCTTCTCCACCTCCTCATGCTGTTTAACGGTCATTTAAGGTGAAATGTATGCATTTTTAAAATTCTCAATCTTATGAAGAGAGCTCGAATTCTGTAAAATAAAGCTTCTACCAATAACATTGAAAATTGTGACCAACATAATTATGTTTTTGTTATACGTTGATAATATGCAATTTGTTCATCAGAATAGTTATATTACTCAATAAATATATACACTGAGGTGTTTGGAGCTGTTTAAGATCATGTAGTGACATGATCCATGACTAAACTCCTCTGTTCAGAAACCTGGTTGCCTGCACTAGTAATTTCGTACAGCATGAGAAATTCGACAACTGTTAATCTTAATCATTGGTAGCTCAACGATTGGCTTCTGTTGACCTTTTTATGTACCTAATTGAACATTGGAGACTCCTAGCTGTTGTTATCTACTTTACCGATTTTCACTGTAGCTGTATGAATGCATGATTCCTAGGGACCCGCCGATTATGCTCATAACTTTACCTATTATGCTATGCTGCACTGCTCAAAAATTTACCTATTATGCTTAAATAATACTTACCCATTATGCTCAAATTATGCCCAATTATTTATGCTTCAGTTCCCATGCTCTAGTAATAATTTCCAATTTATGGATAAATAATAAGTGGCTGAAGCACAAACTTACTTGTCAAAATGCATATCACTGAAAAGATCGATATATACTCTAATAGAACAGTCAGTTATATGATTGTTCTATTAGAGTTACTGACTGTTCTATTAGAGTATATCGATCTTTATGTGATAGCTATTTTGATAAGCAAGAATTCATACTATTGCACAAATATTCTACCTATTATGCTAGCATTATGCTCAATGCCTTCAGACACCTATTATGCTCATAATTATGCCAGCATAATCGGCGGGTCCCTAATGATTCCTGCTTTGACATATTGCTGTGTGTAGTTTGTCTTGCTGGCTGGGTATTTTTGTTGAGATTTCATTACTTTTATATACAAGTCCTTATTAACAGGTTCCACTGCAAATTCCAAAAGATCAGTTTAAAAATTTATGATCTGCTTTTTGCTTGTGGCTTTACCACCCTTGTGCACTCTTTAAATTCCAAACAATTGATCTGTTGCAGACAACACATCTTCTACCGAATTTAATTTGTTCCTCCCTGCATGTATTTCTGTATAAAAATAAGTCTGATCCTATAATCTAATAGGTACTGCTGCAATCTTCTCTGGATCTGCTCTGATTCCTTGACTATCAACAAGGTGTCCCAGTAATTTCACAGATTTTTGGTTGAATTCACACTTAGTATGGTTCAGGGTGACATTAGCAGGCTGTAGTCGCTGAAGTACTGCCAATAATCTAGAGTTGTGTTCTTGTGGGGTGGAACTAGGCTTAAGTCTATTATCCTCCAAAATCTTCCTATTATTCCTTCTGGCACTTCTTTTTTTATTCACCTATTATGCTCAAATTTATTCCTGAGTCTACCTATTATTCTCAAATTATTCCCAAATATGTGTGCCAAATTAGTATTTTTGTTAAGGTTTTTAAACAAGTGACTGCTCTATTAGAATTATGGACTCAAAGTTGACTGCTCTATTAGGGTGACTGCTCTATTAGAGTATCTCGATCGTTTTCATCGTTTTAATGCTTGCAATGTTTTGGTAGTAAATCTAAAAGATTTTTACACTACACCACAACAAAACTTTATAATTTTGTACCATTTATTCTTAGAATTCATCCGATTATTCCGGAATATTCCCCAATGCTTTTCAGTACCTATTATTCCCGAAATTATGCCAGCATAATAGACGCATGCCTAGGTGGAACCGTGGAACTAAACACAAGGATATCATCCATCTGGCATACTTCCCCTTGCAGACCCTCAAGAATTCTCTTCATCCATTTCTGAAATAGTTCTGGGGCACTTGTGATGCCAAAAGGCAATTTCATGCCAATTTGTTAAAACAATACCGCCCAAATGGGGTTATGAATGTTGTAAGGTGGCGAGAATCTTTGGCAAGAGGAATTTGCCAAAACCCACTATTGGCATTGAGTTTGGAAAATATAGTGGCACCATGCAGCTAACAAGGCTAAAGTTTCATCTACTTTGGGAATCGGGTGTACTTCTCTGAGAACACCTTCATTCAACTTCTTCAAATCGACACAAATTCTGATGGCCCCAGATTTTCTTGAACCACCACCATCCCAGCACACCATGGTGCGGACTCGTCAACCTTAGAAATAATACCACCAGACTCCATTCGAGCTAATTCTTCTTGGACTTTCTTACGAAGCGGTAGTGGTATGTTACGAGGGGTATGAAGAGAATGTGGCTGTGTATCATCCTTGAGTTTAATCAAATATTCTTCCCCTAAAGTGCCCAAACCTCGGAAAACTGTGGGAAACTGGCTGTAAATGTCCTCAGCAACCATAGTATGAATTCTGCAAATGAGCTGCAGTGCTGTGATGGCTGGTAATCCTAAGAGGTTGTGTATCAAGCCCTGTACTACGAAGATTTCCTGTCTAGATGAAATATCTTTGTTAGACAGAGCACCTGTAAATTGTCCTAGTACAGTCAACTTTTGGTTGGCAGGTCCTGACAATATCTTAGAGGGCTTCTTCAACTCTGTTTTTTGGAAGTGCACGGTATGTTTCCTCTGATATGGCTGTTACTGCAGCACCAGTGTCTAGTTTGAACTGAACAACTTTGGTATCCAGAGTCACTGTAACATACCAAGATGATTCTGAACTGGTTGCCAAGGCATCTAGGAATGCAGTATCAAGGGACAGTTCTTCAACAGGAGGTAGTTTCTCACTGGGTGTGGTATCTACAGATAATTCATCAGTGGGTGAAGTGTCGACTGAAAATGCTTGTTTCTTAGTCTTGGAAAAACAAATTGAGCTGTAATGCCCTGTTCTGTTACATCTGTGGCATGTGGCACTGATAGCTGGACACTTCACACCTTATGGATGTCTACTGTGACCACACCTACTGCATGCTTGTGCAAATTGTTGTTTGTCTGGCAAATGCCCCCTCTGAATTGTTGTGGGTGGGGTGTGGTTTTTCCACCAATGGCTCTCTTGTTGGAATACTTGGATACAGCATCCACTACTACAGGATCTTGCATTGTCTCTTCACCTTTTAACTGACGTTACTGATCCTGTACAGCTTCGTTCAAACGTATTGCCTTCTTAGCTTAGCTTTGTCGAGCGTTAGTTCCGGGTCGAGCTGAAGGCGTTTGGACATGACTTCATCTCTTATTCCAACAACAATTCTGTCACGGAGCATCTCTTCTGTTAAGTTTCCGTACTCACAAGTCTCTACTAAGGCATAAAGCTCGGAGATGTACTGCTCCACCGTTTCACCAGGTAATTGGTTGCGACGATTAAATTAGGCTCTTTCAAAAATCACGTTCCTTCTAACTTTGAAGAACCCGTCAAGTTTGGCCAGGACAGTGTCATATTTCTTTCGTTCTTCACTAGTAATTCGCGTGGAAGTTAGAACGTTGTCGGCATTTTCCCCCATCGTATACAACAGTGTGCTCACTTGTCGAGTTTCAGATTCTCCCGATAAACCAGACGCTTCTCGAATCTTCTTTTCCATTTGGACCAGCTGTCTGGATTATTGAAGTCGAAAGGTTCCGGCGTTTTCAACTGAATGCCAGCCATCCCACTTCTGACACCATGTGATGGTTGCTGCGGTGCGTTCACTAACAAGTCAAACAATTATTAATAATTCTGTTAATCAATACAACAATCACTAGCACACTCAAGATTACAACAACTCATAATAATTACAATAACGAGACTCTTTGTACCCTACGTTGCATCACTATAAGAAGTCTGTTCATTACGTAATACCACAGAGCACAGTAGGGATATAACACTTCTTATTGTTTTACTGTGATTTAATATCATGCTTATTTCAGTACTTTTATCGATGTGCTATAGTCCCTACTCTAGTTGAAAATTCCAAATTTTTCTGTGTACTTGTTTATAAACTTTTTTTGTGAATAATTATTATGACCGGCATACCGCATCTGAAATGGCACCACGCGGCCAAATTATCGTCTAAAAGGTGAAGCATACATTGTCAGCTACGTTACGCAAAATTTCGAATCAAGAACTGTTCAAAAAGCACCTCTGCAATCCACGCATACAGAAAGAAATGGTGTCGTGCCCCAGTTGTATCAAGTATCGTCTGAAAGTGAAGTATCTATTGGCGCTTCGTTGTCGGCTATGTTCAACCAGTTACACAGCAGTAGCTAACTACGAATTTGAAAGTACCCTGCTATCAAAATAGCCACTATTAAAATACGGACGATTTCCGTTACGAAGGGAAACCATCACGTGCTATCGCCAAATCAACACTTTTCGCTGTCAGCAAAGATGAATGGGAGGACACTGGTAAGTCTATGAAGAATTCATTGTACGTACTGCGGTATTCGGGCCAAAAGGTACCTGTCGCCGAAACGACGTCGAACAGTGAAAAAATCAAGCCCGTAGCCATAGCCGTTATCGAGTTACGCTTGTCTGAAGGCATCAGTCAGTTTAATACTTACTCAATTGGTAGCTAAAACCGGGAGGGGAGCGGGAGATTTCTTGCTAAAACCTGGACCGGGAGCTGGGAGATGACGTACACAATACTACTAGCAACTGTTATTTTTGCACTAAAGATGGTTTATTGATGTAGAAGAGGACTCATGCAAGTAGTTTCCCTCCTTTAAGGTGGCGCTGAAGTAATCAAATGAAGCCTTACAAGGCCAATGGGACATCACGTTTGTGGTCATGCACGAAAAAACACGGAAAACTAATAGAACAAAGCGAAGTGCTTCGAAATATTGAAAGAACCAGCTCTATCAGACTGTCAGGCTACTATTGCTGATACAAGTAACGATATTCACGTACTGACTTCATCACCTTGTCAAAACTCTGGTAACTTCACAGCGAACAACACCAGCTGTCATCGCGTGATTACTGCTTTACGGAGCGCGCCCTGGCCAGTTACACTGTCTCACAATTCGTGAAATAATTCCATATTTACTTACCATAGACTCTCAAAATTTGGGAGAGGCACTGGTGAAGCGTTTCTTTACAGGGCTATGGAAAGATTTTTCGTGATTCGCTGTTGACGGGCGTGATATCACTTGTTGAAAAATGCAGGTTTGCATTTTAACCAGTTTCCACGTTATTATCGTTAAAAAGGATTCCATAGAGTTGTTCTACAAGGTGAGAAACCATAAGAGCCAAGGCGGCTTAGCGCTAGGTTGTTTCTGGGGTGAGTTATTTTTAAAATCGGCTCATAAGTTCAGAGTTTAATAGCCACGAAATTAAAGCGGGTGATTTCACGGAACTTGGCATGCTAAGCTACAACATTAAAGACTATCATAAGAACTCTTTAAATGTAGACTACATGGTTCACAAGCACAGTTCTCCACCACCCTAAAATAGCTAATTAAGCACGTGGGCTAATTTTAATAGTGACAAATGGGCATTGTACGGCTTCACATAATTACTTCAGCGCCACCTTAAAACATGAGATAATAATATTATTATACGAACTTACAAAAGATCGAGATACTCTAATAGTGGCAGATGCAATTGAACATTGACAAATGTGTAGTATTAAGGTGCACAAGATCAATATCTCCCATTAATTATGACTATAATTTAAATGACGAAACTCTTCAAGTAACAGAACAACATCGATACCTGGGACTTATTTTGCATGAAAGCATGCAATGGTCACATCATGTTCAAGCTATGTGCATTAAAGCAAACAGATCCTTAAATTTTCTTCGGTGCAACTTAAGTAAATGTAGTAGTAATGTCAAGCAAAATGCCTACATTACCAGTATAAGACCATTGTTAGAGTATGCAGCTTGTGTCTGGGACCCTTATCATGAATACTTAATATATGACATAGAAAAAATCCAACGGCGTGCTGCAAGATGGGTCCTTTCTGATTTTAGTTGGTACAGTAGTGTGACAGATATGTTGAACTTCCTTGAATGGCCAACCCTACAAGAGAGAAGACGCATATGCATTAATAGGTTAAGCCAATTTCACAAAATTGTTCATCAGCTTACTCCTTCCATACAGCTACCATCTTATTTCTTACCAACTCAGTATCCAACTAGACAGCTTCATCAACATCGATTCATCATCCCAGTCAGTTCCACTGTATCGTATCAGAAAAGTTTCTTTCCGAATACTTTAAGAGAATGGAACACTACCTAACAGCTTTATTGAAGAGCAATCCACAGAAATTTTTACCAACCACCTTGTCATCACATAATAAATAATTTTATGTATGCATGTATGTGTTAAATGTTTTTTGTTTGTAATTACCTGGGTCAATTATCAGATATGCTGTCTCCACCCAGTATATAATCATAATCATAATAGAGCAGTCAGCCGGCCACTTTATAGAACAGTCTCATATTCTATCTCTTAACTGTGACTGATTTTGCCAGTAGCTTGTTAATGTATTTTTAATAACACAGTGAAAAGTCTTAGTGCTTTCAAATAAAAAAAATCTTGCTGAGTGGGACTTGAATCATGCTCCTAGAATGTCACCCATATCATGCTTCACTCCATGTATGACCTTCATTGCTATAAGCTTACCCAGACTCTTTAACTTGCTCTACTGGTTTTATTCTACCAATTGCAAGTTATTGTTGCTCTGGTTGTGTATACAGTTGACGGTCCATGCACTTTCACACTTAGCTATTGAATTCAGCAAAAGTGGACAGATTAGTGTCACGTGAAGTAGCAGGCATTGCAAAATTGTCAGCTAGCAGATTGATGTGATTAAGTGACACATCACCGCTACAGTTTTGAAATGTTTATTAAGAGAGTCTGAAGTAAACAAATCATTCAATGCTGCTTTTATGGTATCAATTCTTCCAATTATGTTATTAACGCATGACATATAGGAAGCTTTTTGTGAACAATTCTTGCTTTGCAACACTGATGACTGAAAATGATCTACCTTGGTTTGGTGTAGCTACCATGAGTTTAAGGACAAATTTCCTTTTCTATACTATCTAATAATTATATAAAAGAGATTTCTGATAATTACATTCTTGGTCCTTTTCTTAAATAAAATAACATGTATCATTGTCTGGCCATATCTCTGGAATGCTACAAGGTATCAAGTTAATATTTAACACAAGATATTTGGTGCCTTTTATTTTAGCTACAAAAGAGAAAAATTGACCATTGAGCCAAATTGAAAAAAGGATGTATGCACCTAAAAATCATGAGTAGTGAATACTGTGGCAAATAGTGAACTTCACTACAATTCTTAGTGATGCTCACTATTTGCCATGGTATATTCACTACTCATTTTTACTGTTTGGTTTTCCAAAGTTGGGTCACATTAATGATGTTGAATTCATCAGGATGGATTTCATGAAGAATAAGATGTTGACAGGAAAATGCATTAAATACAGTATAGCTACAACCATTAAGGTTACGGAAAAGTTTAAAATGTGTGGGCGGAACAAATTACAAAACCTGCTTTAAACCAAGCAGGGATAAATAATTTCAACAACTGTGTTGTGTTAGCAGTACAACTAATTGTGCTTGTTTGTTTTTACTACAGAACAACGACTGTTCTTGGGTGTGTGGTCCACAGTAGAGCGATGTTTCATAAAAACGCGCCGCCAAAAACCAGACTAACAGATTACTGAATCCTTATAATTTCAACACAAGTGATTAAACAACTAAAATATTTAGGTCCTGTCGAAGCGATTTTTTAAGTTACTGGTTGTATAGACGTTTTATTGAAGTTTTAGTAGTTTTTCGAGTGAAACAAGCTCTTTGAAGGCTTGTATCTGAGTCACTGGGAAGAAACACGCCAAAAAATGCTTCCACAGGACCTAATAAATTTAATATACAGTATCACTATGCCCCAGAAATGCCAATACAGCCTACAGCTTTTGCGTATTTTGCGGCGGAAAAACATGGTAGTGACAGCTGGAACTGAGCGATGTGCGGGCTGGCTTACTTGTGTTACTACAACAATTGTAGTGTTCCACCTGCCTCAAACTAAACTGTAGCTACCTAAAAACATTAAATATGAAGGGCTTCACCTTCATTTGAAACTTTTCACGCTGCTAGACTGGTTTTATGGTCTTCTCAAAAAGAATCGATAGGCATTCAAACTTTTGAATGATTGCCCATGACTATACCATAACCTTAAGTCAGTGGAACAAGCCATAGCATGAGTCTGACAATGCTAATGGATTGGACTTATAGAATAATTATAGTGTTCACATCGGCATGCATCACTTCATGGACTGTGCATGGGGGCAGAACTCCAAATGAGAATTTTTTCCCAAGATAAATTTAGATTTATTAGAACTATTAAGTAGCAAAGCATGAAGTGGAGCAGGTCAAAGAATCTTATAGCAATGAAAGTTACACATGGAGTTTGAAGCATACAGCTACAAAATGCAAACAGTGATGGGTGACTTTCTGGGAGCATGATTCCCACCCAGCATAATCTTTTTTTAAGTTGCTCTAAGGCTATACTTTTAGACTTGTTATTACAAATAAATTAATAAGCTACTGGCAGTCAAGAGACAGAATATAATATTATGAGACCGTTCTATAAGAGTGGCTGACTGCTCTATCAAGACACACGGTAGTGTGTCGTGCGGCCCAAGCAGCCGGCGTGCCACCCGTGAGTATATTAACAGGAAGAAAGAAAACGCAATTTTCACATCTATGTAGCTCTGTGATCCCTTATCCGATTGGAACCAAATTAGCTAGAGAGGTGCCGGCCAGCAAGGGGAATCTACACACCAAATATGAAGAAAATCGTTCCAGCCATTTTCGAGATACGAGCGAATAAAATTTCTTTTTAATTTCTTCGTTTTTTTCTTCTTCTACTTCTTCAATTCGCACACTTCGCAAAATTCGCCATAAAACACGAATGCGTGCTCGGATCGGACTGAAATTTGGCACACTTAAAGGGCTCATTAAGGCGGATCTCTGTACCAACTTTGGTAGGAATGCGGAGAGTCGCTCAACTCGATTGTGGGAATCGTAATGGTCGATTCTCTCCCTGGTTTTCCGGAGAGTCGCTCAACTCTGGAGGCCGTCGACATAGTATGTGGGACTTTGCAAGCGAAGTTGATAACCAAGGAACTGTCCAGTGGCACCAGTCGTTGTGTTCGGCTCAATGGGGACCTTTTGACTCCATGTGACCTTCATCGCAAAGCGGGTAAAGCTTCTTCTAAGAACTGGAAGACAACCATTCGCTACCAAGATCAGCCCATATCGAAGTTTTTGGTGTCTTATCGTGATGAGATGGGCAGGCGTCGTTGCCGTTTTGAACCAAATGCGACACTCCAGGCCAGCTCGAGGGCCAGCTTGGATCCGCAGAGTTCAATTCTCCGGGAGGAAAGTCCCTCATCCGTCGCGCAGGTTGACGAGGAGGAAGAACCTAACGCCCCCTGCTTGACTTCTAACAACTCCAACGACATTCTATTGAACAATTCGTCAGTTGTTGACCTACCTGATTTTCAACCTGTAGTTCAGCCTAACTTTCAGTGGGGGGATCTTGATGGAAGCTGTTTTATCTCAGAATTGGATAAAGTTTATTTGGAAGTGATACATTGGAAGAAGAACAGTTTTGCAGTTCCACAGGGTTCAGCTGGTAAGGCTTTTGTACTTGAACTGGCTCGTTTGTTTCGTGCTGTAGGTGAGGGTTCTTCCCTGGAATCTGTCGCCCTTAAGGCAATTGTTGTGGTTTGTATATTACTGCTCCAGAAGCCAAGCGGCACATCTAAGGACAAGGATCACACTCTCCTATTGGAGCAGCGGCTGAAACAGTGGAAGGATGGGAATCTACTTGAACTGGTTACTGAGGGAGGAGCTATACAGGGTCGTCTCAAGAGCCATTTACCAAAACTAAGTGAGGCACAACTTGTACGTAACTTTTCTAAGCTAATGTTTGAGGGTAAAACCAAGGCTGCTTTACGATTAGTCTCAGGTTACCAACGTGGTGGAGTTCTAAACTTGGATGAGATAGCTGATTCTGCTTCTCCCGGCCATTGTGTTCGCGATGTTCTGCGGGCTAAACATCCTCCAGCTCAGCCTTTGGATCCTAAGTGTCTTCTACAGCATTGGGCTGACCCACCATCCGTACACCCTGTTATATTCTCTTCTCTTAATGCTGCTGTTATCAGGTCTGCTGCTTTGCGGACATCTGGTGCGGCTGGACCCTCTGGGATCGACGCTCGTGGTTGGCGTCGACTTTGTACCTCATTCCACTCTGCTTCAGGTGAATTGTGTGTTGCAATGTCCTCATTTGCTCGTCGTTTATGTACTGTTTTCCTCTCCCCAGATTTGCTCTCGCCTTTTTTGGTGTGTCGCCTCATTGCTTTGGATAAAAATCCTGGGGTGCGGCCTATTGGTGTGTGCGAGGTTATGAGACGTATATATATATATATATTTGTTAATGTACAAACTCAATCATGAGTATATTCGTACATATGTAGTTAGCTACTTATTTACAAATTTATATAATTGTTAAATAAATCAAGAGATGGAGCTTGGATAATATGATCATCTAGTTGGTTCCATAATTTTATTGTAAAAGGAAAGAAGGAGTTCATATAAGCATCTACCCTTGTTGGCAACTGCAGAAATCTTTGATGGTGACCTCTAGTTGTGGTGTTGCTTGGTCTAAACTGTTGGTGCACATTAATATCTACCATGTCATTAATTATTTTATACATTAGTGAGGCTCTCAAACTATTTCTTCGCTTCTCCAATGTGTGCCATTGTAAACTGTTCAACATTTCTGTCACACTAGCTGTTCTATTATAGTTATTCATCACAAACCTTGCTGCTCTTCTCTGTACCATTTCTAATTTATAGATGTTATGATGGTATGGGGACCACACTGTACTGGCATATTCTAGAATGGGGCGAACAAATGTATTATAGCAGTAGCATTTAACTGTTGCAGGACACTTTGCTAGATTCCGTTGTAAAAGACTTCTTACTGAGTTTGCTTTTGCAGTGATCATGTTAACGTGTTGTGTCCATTTAAGATTTTTGTCGATAATGACACCCAGATACTTTGTATGACTTACTGATGGTATTAAGGTATTAGATAGGTAATAGGATGATTGAACATAATTCATTTTATTGGTAATTCTCAAAAATTCAGTCTTTGAAGGATTAAATGACATCTGCCAAACATCAGCCCATTGTGATAAAGTATCCAAATCATTCTGAAGGGCTACCACATCTTGTTCAGAATGAATACTTCTGTAGAGTAAAGTATCATCTGCATACAACCGAATTTTTGATGAAATATTGTGTGCAATATCGTTAATGTAACATAGAAACAAGAGTGGTCCCAACACTGACCCCTGTGGCACTCCTGAAGTTACTTTACACAGTTGGCTATATTCACCATTCACAACAACTTGTTGGGATCTGTCTGTCAGGAAGCTTTTAATCCATCTTAATATATTTCCACAAATACCATAGTGACTAAGTTTGCTGCAGAGTCTGTTTATAGGTACGGTATCAAAGGCTTTAGACATATCTAAGAAAATTGCATCAATTTGTCCTGATAGGTTGAGAGTAGTGGCAAAGTCATCAATTGTTTCAATTAACTGGGTTTCACAAGATCTTCTGGATCTAAAGCCATGTTGTTGGTCAGCAAGAACATTGTGTTTATTTAAATGAGAGTAGATATTTGAAGATATTATATGTTCTAGGGTTTTGCACACAACACTGGTAAGAGAAATTGGCCTATAATTTGCTGGTAAACAGCGATCCCCTCTCTTAAAAACAGGTACCACAAAAGCTTTCCTCCAATCATCTGGGATAATTCCTTGTTCTAAGGATCCTTGGAATAACATTGTAAGGCAAGGTGCTAGTTCTGAAGAGAATTCTTTCAAAAATCTGGTTGGAATATTGTCAGGGCCACCAGCCTTTTGAGCATCCAAGTTAGACAGTAATTGTGTCACTCCTTCAACATTAACTTCAATACAGTCCATATCTGGAAAAGGTGGGCCTGGTACTTCTGGTGTTACTGAAGTATCTTCTATTGTAAACACAGACTTGAATTGATCATTAAGAGCATTAGCCTTATCTGTATCATCTGTGATTGTGTTCCCTTCAACTGTCAGGGTTGTGATTCCAGTAGTATCTTTACGACAATTTTTAATGAAAGACCAAAACTTTTTGTTGTTCACTCTAGGGTCAGATATTCTTGACACATAATTGTAGTATGCTCTGCGGCATTCATGCTGAGATAACTTTTTTATGTTTTTGTAGTTGGACCAATCACTCGCTAACCCAGTAGAACGGGCTTTATTATATAACCTTTTCTTTTTCCTACAGATACGTTTGGTTCTGGTGGTGACCCATGGTTGGTTGAATCTAGAACTAGGATATGTGTAAGGCACAAGCTCCATACAATCCACACACATTGCTTTGAAGTCATTCCACATCTTCTGTACACATGAAGTGGTTGTATTAGAGCTAGTGAAACTTGAAGTAAATTCTGTAATAACTTGTGATAACAGTTGGAAGTCAGCTTTTGCCCACTGTATTGTTGCTAAGGCTGTGCTGGTCATCCTGCGGGATGACATTCAGGAGGCAGCTGGTTCACACCAACTTTGTGCGGGGCAACTTTCTGGGGCGGAGGCTGCGGTTCATGCTGTCCGAAAGGTTTTTGAGGAAGGAAGCACTGAGGCTGTGTTGCTGGTGGACGCCTCCAATGCCTTTAACTCGCTGAACCGTTTGGTGGCTCTACACAACATCAGACAACTGTGCCCGCCACTTTCCACTATTCTGATCAATATTTATAGGTCTCCAGCCTCTTTGCTTGTTTCTGGGGAGGTTATTTTATCAGAGGAGGGTACTACACAGGGAGACCCACTGGCTATGCCTATGTATGCCCTTGCTACAGTGCCTTTAATCAATCAACTTCATGGGACAGTGGACCAGGTCTGGTATGCTGATGATGCTTGTGCTTGTGGCAGTATACAGGACTTGCTCATCTGGTGGAACCAGCTCTGTATTAAGGGACCTGCTTTTGGCTATTTTGTGAATGCTCCTAAAACTTGGTTAGTTTCTAAGGAAAGGTTCCATTCAATTGCTACTACTCTGTATTCAGATACTGATGTTCAAATTACTTCCGCGGGCCGTCCCTACCTTGGGGCTGCCATTGGTTCAAACGCTTATGTCCAGGAATTTGTGAGGGACAAGGTTGTTGGTTGGTCAGCAGAGATTACACGGCTTGCCAAGTTCGCACAAGTTCAGCCGCATGCTGCTTATTCCGCTCTCACTCATGGCTTGTCAAGCCATTGGCTCTACCTTTGTCGCACTACTCCAAACATATCAGAGGCTTTACAACCCCTTGAGGACAACATCCGGCTGGTACTTATCCCTACTTCGATGGGTTGCTCTCCACCAAATGACACAATCCGTAAATTATTTGCCCTTCCACCTCGATATGGTGGTTTGGGTATCATAAACCCAACTCTTATTGCAGCTGAGGAGTATTCAGCCTCGTGTCACATTGCTGAGCCTCTTTCACAATTCATTCTGGACCGGGGTATCAATTCGGCTATTGTTAAAACAGAACAGCTATCTCGCAAGTCCGCAATCCGCAATTCCAAATCTTCCAACTATTCGGATAGATCTTCCAGTTTGCGTACCCACTTAGATCCCTCCTCTCAACGCGCTTTAGATCTAGCCTCAGCCAAAGGGGCCTCCAACTGGCTTACCACCCGGCCCCTACAGGAACATGGCTTTGCACTGCATAAGTCCGCGTTTCACGATGCCGTGGCACTACGTTATGGGTGGTCTCCTCAGCGGACTCCTGCTCACTGTGCATGTGGGACTTCCTTTTCAGTGGAGCATGCTTTATCCTGTCCCAAGGGTGGCTTACCTTCTATCCGACACAATGAGATCAGAGATCTAACTGCTACCCTGTTGACTGAAGTATGCTCTCAGGTAGCTGTTGAACCAGAGCTCCAGCCGGTTTCACAGCAGGACTACCCTGCTTCTGCCAATATCCAAGATGGTGCCCGTCTTGACATCGCCATGAATGGTTTTTGGGGTGGAAGAAGTGAAAGATGTTTTGTGGATGTGCGGGTGTTCAACCCTCTGGCTGCTTCTAATGCGTCCTCATCACTGGCCTCCTGTTATCGGAGGCACGAGAACATTAAGAAACGTGCGTATGCTCAGAGAATTCGTGAGGAGGAGCATGCCTCTTTTACCCCCCTGGTAATGTCTGCCTCTGGTGGTCTGGCTCATGAGGCTTCTGTTTTTTATCAACGCTTGGCTCATCAACTTTCAAACAAGTGGGGCGATGATTGCTCTGTTGTCATGGGGTGGTTAAGGTGCTGTCTATCTTTTTCTCTCTTGCGGTCCTCCATACAATGCATCCGCGGAGCCCGCTCATCCATCGGTCACTATGTTAAGACTCCCCCAATTGTGGAGCTGATTCGGGCAGAGTCTCAGTTTGCCGTGGACTAAGAAAGTCCCGGTTTGTCCAGCACAGGCCATTTATGTGCTGGGGGTGGTAGGCAAGGGCAGTCCATCAAGCCCGGGTAAAAAAAAAAAAAAAAAACTTTGGTAGGAATGCGACGAGCATTCACGGTGTTATGACCGATTATTTTCGTAAAATAAGGTCGAAGGTCTGTCACGCCTACAGGGTAAACTCCTTTGAAGAATCAGTTGAAAATTGCTATGTAGATGGAGCAACCATCGTAGGAGTGCCTTTTTGTGGTTTGAAAGGAATCGGGATAAAGACCACGGAGATATGACACAAAATCCGACCTGTGTCAAAACTACGCGATCAATTTTTATGAATAAAAACACTATTAGTTTTCGTGTCTATCAGGCAAACCGCTTAGAGCAATGAACTGAAAATCAGTATGTAGCTGGAATAATCATCATAGACAGTCCTTGCTGTAGTACAGAAGAATCGGATTACAAACCACTGAGTTATGATTCGAAAGGCAATTACGTGCAGCAAATGCGAGATCGAGATACTCTAATAGAACAGTCATCCTAATAAAGCATTCAGCTGCATTTATAATTTACTCAATTATATTACATTGCAAGTTATTCTGTAGAGAATTCAGCTACAAACAAGTCACCCTGTAGTCAGATCAGTCAGAAAAGGGTACCTAATAGAGAGTTCAGCTACAAAGAAACCATCATGTAGAGAGTTCAGCTCAAACAAATTGCCCTGTAGAGAGATCAGCTAGAAGAAGTTACCTTGTAGAGAGTTCAGTTACAAAGAAACAATCATGCAAAGAGTTCAGCTGCAAACAAATCACCCAATAGAAAGTTCCGTTATGAACAGATCACACTGTAGAGAGTTCAGTTAGAAACAAGTCATCTTGTAGAGAGATCAGCTAGAAGAAGTCACCTTGTAGAGAGTTCAGCTACAAAGAAACCACCATGTAAGAGAGTTCAGCTGCAAACAAATAACCTGTAGAGAGTTCAGCTAGGAACAACTCACCCTGTACAGAAGCAAGTCACCCTGTAGAGAATTCAGCTACAAACAAATCACCCTGTAGAAAGATCAGCTAGAAGAAGTTACATTGTAGAGAGTTCAGCTATATAGAAACAAATCACCCAGTAGAGAGTTCAGCTAGAAACAAGTCACCCTGTAGAGAGATCAGCTAGAAACAAGTCACCCTGTAGAGAGTTCAGCTAGAAGAAGTTACATTGTAGATAGTTCAGCTACAAAGAAACTACCATGTAGAGAGTTCAGCTGCAAGCAAATCGCCCTGTAGAAAATTCAGCTACAAACAAACCACCCTGCATGTAGAGAGTTCAGCTACAAGCAAGTCACCCTGTAGAGAGATCAGCTAGAAACAAGTCATCCAGTAGAGAGATCAGCTAGAAGGATAACCTTGTAGAGAGGTCAGCTACAAAGAAATCCCCCTGCTTCATCTTTTCTTCTTCCTGTGGTAAAGAAAAACTGATAGGTTAAAAAAGCCCTAAATACAAATACAAAAAGAAGTGAAATCTAATCCAAAACAGCCAAGCTGTAAAAAAGTGCGGCCCTCAGACAGGCTATGGTGAAAAAAGATGTGAAATCCAAGGTGGCGGCCAAGAAATGGCTGTGATGGTAGGTTAATGGTAAAAATTTTAATAATGACAATTCAGGTGAATTTTGTACCAAGACCAAGCGGCACCAAATTCACCTGAATTGTCGTCATTAAAATATTTACATAAAACACGAACGCGTACTCGGATAGGGCTGAAATTTGGCACACTTGAAGGACTCATTAAGGAGTATCTCAGTACCAACTTTGGTAGGAATCCGATGAACATACACGGAGTTATGATCGATTATGTGCGTAAAATAAGGTCGAAGGTCTGTCACGCCTACAGGGTAAACCCCTTGGAGGAATGAGTTTAAAAAATATATATGTAGATGGAGTAACCATCGTAGGAGTGCCTTTTTGTGGTTTGAAAGGAATTGAGATAAAGACCATGGAGATATGACACAAAACCCAACCTGTGTCAAAATTACGCGATCGATTTTTATGAATAAAAAGACTATTAGTTTTCACATCTACCAGGCAAACCGCTTAGAGCAATGAGCTGAAAATCAGTGTGTAGCTGGAATAATCATCATATGAAGTCCTTGCAGTAGTACAGAAGAATCGGATTACAAACCACTGAGTTATGATTCAAAAGGTAACTACGTGTAGCAAATGCGAGATCGAGATATTCTAATAGAACAGTCACCCTAATAGAGCATTCAGCTACGTTTATAACTTACTCCATTACAGAATTATAGTACACTGCAGGATATTCTGTACGGAATTCAGCTACAAACAGTTAATCTGATAGACAATTCAGCTACACGCAAGTCACCCGTAGAGAGTTCATCTAGAAACAAGTCACCCTGTATCAGCTAGAAGAAGTCACCTTGTAGAGTGTTCAGCTACAAAGAAACCATCATGTAGAGAGTTCAGCGGCAAACAAATCACCCTGTAGAGAACTAAGCTACAAACAAACATGCACTGTAAAAAGATCAGCTAGAAGAAGTTACCTTGTAGAGAGTTCAGCTACAAAGAAATCACCATGTAGAGAGTTAAGCTGCAAACAAATCACCCAGTAGAAAGTTCAGCTATGAACAGATCACTCTGTTGAGAGTTCAGTTAGAAACAAGTCATCCTGTAGAGAGATCAGCTAGAAGTATCACCTTGTAGAAAGTTCAGCTACAAACAAATCACCTGTAGGGAGTTCAGCTACAGTACAAACAAATCACCCTGCAGAGAGATCAGCTAGAAGAAGTCACCTTGTAGAGAGTTCAGCTATAAAGAAACCACCATGTAGAGAGTTCAGCTAGAAGAAGTCACATTGTAGAGAGTTCAGCTACAAAGAAGCTACCATGTAGAGAGTTCAGCTGCAAACAAATCAGCCTGTAGAGAACTCAGCTACGAACAAATCGCCCTGTAGAAAGATCAGCTAGAAGAAGTTACCTTGTAGGGAGTTCAGCTACGGACAGATCACCCTGTAGAGAGTTTAGTTACAAAGTAACCACCATGTAGAGAGTTCAGCTGCAAAACAATCTATCACTCTGTAGAGAGTTCAGCTAGAAGAAGTCACCTTGTAGAGAGTTCAGCTGCTAATAAATCACCCTGTAGAGAATTCAGCTACAAACAAATCACCCTGTAGAAAGATCAGCTAGAAGATGTTACCTTGTAGAGAGTTCAGCTACAAAGAAACCACCATGCAGAGAGTTCAGCTGCAAACAAATCACCTGTAGATAGTTCAACTAGAAATAAGTCACCCTGTAGAGAGATCAGCTAGAAACAAGTCACCCTGTAGAGAGTTCAGCTAGAAGAAGTCACATTGTAGAGAATTCAGCTACAATGAAACTCCCGAGTTCAGCTGCAAACAGATTACCCTTTAGAGAACTCAGCTACAAACAAATATGCCCTGTAAAAAGATCAGCTAGAAGAAGTTACCTTGTAGAGAGTTCAGCTACAATGAAACCACCATGTAGAGAGTTCAGCTACAAACAAATCACCTGTAGAGAGTTCAGCTAGAAACAAGTCACCCTGTAGAGAGATCAGCTAGAAACAAGTCACCTTGTAGAGAGTTCAGCTAGATGAAGTGACATTGTAGAGAGTTCAGCTACAAAGAAACTGCCATGTAGAGAGTTCAGCTGCAAACAAATCACCCTGTAGAAAGTTCAGCTATGAACAGATCACCCTGTAGAGAGATCAGCTAGAAACAAGTCACCGTGTAGAGAGTTCAGCTAGAAGAAATTACCTTGTAGAGAGTTCAGCTACAAAGAAACCACCATGTAGAGAGTTCAGCTGCAAACAAATCACCCAGTAGAAAGTTCAGCTATGAACAGATCACCCTCTTGATAGTTCAGTTAGAAACAAGTCATCCTGTAGAGAGATCACCTAGAAGTATCACCTTGTAGAGAGTTCAGCTACAAACAAATCACCTGTAGAGAGTTCAGCTACAAACAAATCACCCTGTAGAGAGATCAGCTAGAAGAAGTCACCTTGTAGAGAGTTCAGCTATAAAGAAACCACCATGTAGAGAATTCAGCTGCAAACAAACACCCTGTAGAGAGTTCAGCTAGAAACAAGTCACCCTGTAGAGAGATCAGCTAGAAGAAGTTACCTTGTAGGGATTTCAGCTACAAACAAATCACCCTGTAGAGAGTTCAGCTACAAAGAAATCATCATGTAGAGAGTTCAGCTGCAAACAAATCATCCTGTAGAGAGTTCAGCTATGAAAAGATCACGCTGTAGAGAGTTCAGCTAGAAGAAGTCACATTTTAGAGAGTTCAGCTACAAAGCAACCACCATGTAGAGAGTTCAGCTGCAAACACATCACCCTGTAGAGAATTCAGCTACAAACACATCGCCTTGTAGAGAGACCAGCTAGAAACAAGTCACCCTGTAGACAGATCAGCTAGAAGAAGTTACCTTGTAGAGAGTTCAGCTGCAAACAAATCACCCTGTAGAGAATTCAACTACAAACAGATAACCCTGCAGAGAGTTCAGCTAGAGTCAAGTCACCCTGTACAGAGAATCCTGTAAAGAGTTCATCCACGTACAAGCAGATCACCCTGTAGAGAGTTCAGCTACATTTCAAGTCACCGAGTAGAGAGGTCAGCTGCAAATCATCCTGTGGGGATTAATTGACATGTAATAAATATCTAATCCAAAACAGCCAAGCTGTAAAAAAAGTGTGCGGCCCTCAGAAAGGCTATGGTGAAAAAAGATGTGAAATCCAAGGTGGCGGCCAAGAAATGGCTGTGATGGTAGGTTAGTGGTAAAAATTTTAATAAAGACAATTCAGGTGAATTTTTGTGCCGCTTCACAAAATTTACCTAAATTGTCATTATTAAAATTTTTACCATTAACCTACCATCACAGCCATTTCTTGGCCGCCACCTTGGATTTCACATCTTTTTTCACCATAGCCTTTCTGAGGGCTGCACACTTTTTTTACAGCTTGGCTGTTTTGGATTAGATTTCATTTCTTTTTGTATTTGTATACCCCAAAGCCGGCCTATGGCCAGCTTTGGGACTTTTTTAACCTATGTTTTTTTCTTTACTACAGGAAGAAGAAAAGATTAAGTAGATGTACTTTAAATATTTTATCAGTAAATGTACAAATTATATATACTGTATAATACATATGTGACTGGATTTGCGAAAAGGGGTCTTCCACACACATCCAATTTGCCAACTTTGACAATTGATAACTTCAGATTGGAAAGAGCTATTGCCTTGAATATTGGACAGTGGTGAGCACCACTATAGCTGAATACGTGGTGAAAGTTTTAGGTTAATATGTTACTTGAACACTGAGTTATGGTCTCCAACGGTTACGGAATTGGATGTGTGTGGAAGACCCCTTTTCGCAAATCCGGTCACATATATTGATTACAGAAATCTCCATGGTGGTTTCTTTGTAACTGAACACTCTACAAGGTGACTTCTTCTAATTGCTCTCTCTACAGGGTGAATTGTTTGTAGCTGAACGATCTACAAGGTAACTTCTTCTAGCTGATCTCTCTACAGGGTGATGTGTTTGTAGCTGAAATCTGTATAGGTGATTTGTTTGCAGTTGAGCTCTTTACAGAATGGTTTCTTTGTAGCTGAACTCTCTAAAAGGTAACTTCTTCTAACTGATCTTTCTACAGGGCAATTTGTTTCTGGCAGAATTTTCTACAGGGTGATTTCTTTGCAGCTGAACTCTCTACATGGTGGTTTCTTTGTAGCTGAACTCTCTACAAGGTAATTTCTTCTAGCTGATCTCTCTACAGGAGATTTGTTTGTAGCTGAACTATCTACAAGGTAACTTCTTATAACTGATCTCTCTACAGGGTGATTTGTTCGTAGTTGAATTCTGTACAGGTGATTTGTTTGCAGCTGAGCTCTTTACAAAATGGTTTCTTTGTAGCTGAACTTTCTCCAAGGTAAGTTCTTCTAACTGATCTTTCTACAGGGTGATTTGTTTGTAGCTGGACTATCTACAAGGTAATTTCTTCTAGCTGATCTCTCTACAGGGTGATTTGTTTGTAGCTGAATTCTGTACAAGTGATTTGTTTGCAGCTGAGCTCTTTACAGAATGGTTTCTTTGTAGCTGAACTCTCTACAGGGTGATTTGTTTGTAGCTGAAATCCCTACAAGGTAACTTCTTCTAGCTGATCTTTCTACAGGGAGATTTATTTGTAGCTGAGTTCTCTACATGGTGGTTTTTTTATAGCTGAACTCTCTACAAGGTGACTTCTTCTAGCTGATCTCTCTACAGCGTGATTTGTTTGTAGCTGAACTCTCTACAGGTGATTTGTTTGTAGCTGAACTCTCTACAAGGTGATACTTCTATGTGATCTCTCTACAGGATTCCTTGTTTCTAACTGAACTCTCAACAGGGTGATCTGTTCATAGCTGAACTTTCTACTGGGTGATTTGTTTGCAGCTGAACTCTCTAAATGGTGGTTTCTTTGTAGCTGAACTCTCTACAACGTGACTTCTCCTAGCTGAACTCTCTACAAGGTGACTTGTTTCTAGCTGAACTCTCTACAGGTGATTTGTTTGTAGCTGAACTCTCTACATGGTGGTTTCATTGTAGCTGAACTCTCTACAAGGTAACTTCTTCTAGCTGATCTTTTTACACTACATATTTGTTTGTAGCTGAGTTCTCTACAGGGTGATTTGTTTGCAGCTGAACTCTCTACATGGGAGTTTCATTGTAGCTGAACTCTCTACAATGTGACTTCTTCTAGCTGAACTCTCTACAGGGTGACTTGTTTCTAGCTGAACTATCTATAGGTGATTTGTTTGCAGCTGAACTCTCTACATGGTGGTTTCTTTGTAGCTGAACTCTCTACAAGGTAACTTCTTCTAGCCGATCTTTCTACAAGGTGATTGAGTTTTTTGCAGCTGAACTCTTTACATGGTGGTTGCTTTGTAGCTGAACTCTCTAAAAGGTGACTTCTTCTAGCTGAACTCTCTACAGGATGATTTGTTTGCAGCTGAACTCTCTACGTGGTAGTTTCTTTGTAGCTGAACTCTCTACAATGTGACTTCTTCTAGCTGAACTCTCTACAGGGTGACTTGTTTTTAGCTGATCTCTCTACAGGGTGACTTGTTTCTAGCTGAACTCTCTACAGGTGATTTGTTTGCAGCTGAACTCTCTACATGGTGGTTTCTTTGTAGCTGAACTCTCTACAAGGTAACTTCTTCTAGCTGAACTCTCTACATGGTGGTTTCTTTGTAGCTGAACTCTCTACAAGGTAACTTCTTCTAGCTGATCTTTCTACAGGGTGATTTGTTTGTAGCTGAATTCTCTACAGGGTGATTTATTTGCAGCTTAACTCTCTACAAGGTGACTTCTTCTAGTTGAACTCTCAACAGAGTGATTGATTTTTTTTGCAGCTGAACTCTCTACATGGTTGTTTCTTTGTAACTGAACTCTCTACAGGGTGATTTGTTTGTAGCTGAACTCTCTACAGGGTGATTTGTTTGTAGCTGAACTCTCTACAGGGTGATCTGTTCATAGCTGAACTCCCTATAAGGTAACTTCTTCTATCTAATCTCTCTACAGGGTGATTTGTTTGTAGCTGAATTCTGTATAGGTGATTTGTTTGCAGCTGAGCTCTTTACAGAATGGTTTCTTTGTAGCTGAACTCTCTACAAGGTAACTTCTTCTAGCTGATGTATCTACAGGGTCACTAGTTTGTAGCTGAATTCTCTACATGGTGGTTTCTTTGTAACTGAACTATCTATAAGGTGACATCTTCTAGCTGATCTTTCAACAGGGTGATTTGTTTGTAACTGAACTCTCTACAAGAAAACTTCTTCTAACTGATGTCTGAACAGGGTGAATTGTTTGTAGCTGAACTCTCTACAGGGTGATTTGTTTGTAGCTGATCTCTATACAGGTTACTTATTTCTAACTGATCTCTTGAATTCTGTTCAGGGTGACTGCTCTATTAGGATGACTGCTCTATTAGAGTATCTCGATCTCGCACTTGCTACACCAAGTTGGATTTCGTGTTATAACTCCGTGGCTTTAAGTCTGATTTTTCTACACCATTGAAGAGCCTTTCTAAGATGATAACTCCATCTGTACAGCGATTTTCAAAGCATTACCCCAAGTGGTTTATCTGGTAGGCGTGGCAAGCAAAATAATAATAATAATAATAATAAAAATTAGCTAATCTTGATTGCGTAATTGTTACACACTGTTGATGTTTTCGCTGTATCTTCCTGGTTTTTAGCTCGATTTCTTTCAAACCACAAAAGGTTTGAGGTTCAATAGTTAACCTATTCACCCACCGATTTTCAGCTTCTTCCAATACGCGGTTTACCCTGTAGGCGTGACAACATATTGGTGTTATTTTTCGTGCATAATCGCTCATAACTCTTTGCCTGTTTATGGTATTCCAGCCAAAGTTGGTACAGAGATGCGCCTTTATACCCCCTTTCTGTGTGCCAAATTTAAAGGCAATCGGATAACGCGTTCGCGTTTTATAGCAGTTTTTGTAAGTGTGCGAAAAGAGGAAGAAAAATAATAATAATAAGAAGAAGAAGAAGAAAAAAACGAAGAAACTAAGCCAATTTTTGAAGTCGCATATCTCAGGAATGCCTGAAGCGATTTCGCTCAAATTTGGAATGTGGAGTACTGAAGTTGGAGGGAATGTACACAGCAAAAATTGTCTTGTTTCATCAAGGCAGCACAGAGCTACGGAGGTGCGAAAATTGCGTTTTCTTTCTTCCTGTCAATATACTCACGGGGTTGCGCGCCGGCTTCTTGGGCCGCACGACACACTACCGTGTGTCTTGATATGCTCTCTTTTTATATTATGAACTCTTGATATATGCATTACATATATAATTTGTACATTTACTGATAAAATCAGAATGAGTTAAAGTATTTATAAAATCTGCTTCATCCTTTTCTTTTTCCTGTGGTAAAGAAAAATATATAGGTTAAAAAGTCCCAAAGCTGGCCATAGGCCAGCTTTGGGGTATACAAATACAAAAAGAAGTGAAATCTAATCAAAAACAGCCAAGCTGTAAAAAAAGGAGTGTGGCCCTTGAAAAGGCTATGGTGAAAAAAGATGTGAAATCCAAGGTGGCGGCCAAGAAATGGCTGTGATGGTAGATTAATGGTAAAATTTTAATAACGAAAATTCAGGTGAATTTTGCGCCAATTGACCAAGCGGCACCAAATTCACCTGAAGTGTTGTTATTAAAATTTTTACCATTAACCTACCATCACAGCCATTTCTTGGCCGCCACCTTGGATTTCACATCTTTTTTCACCATAGCCTTTTCAAGGGCCGCACTCCCTTTTTTATAGCTTGGCTGTTTTTGATTAGATTAGAGTATCTCGATCTTTTGCAAAAGTATTGCAATTCCCTAGCTTATAGCTAGTTTGTATAATATCTCATGTCTGGAAGGAAGGGAGACTACTTGCATGAGTCCTCTTCTGCATTAATAAACCATCCGGCTTTAGTGCAAAAATAACAGTTACTTGTAGTATTGTGTACATGATCTCCCAATACGTGATCTCCCAATTGCCGGTCCCGGTTTTACCAAGAAATCTCCCACTCCTGCTTCCCTCCCAGTTTTACCAATACCCCTCAATCAGTCAGTAGGAAGTTCCGTTAAATACATTATTTTAAAAATTCCATAGCAACTTGTTGATATCATTCCGGGTTGATCTGAAAGCTTGTTTAGGCTTAGATTTACCTAATCAATACTGCCATCGTCGTCAGGGGAATTTGAGGCTGATTTTTGGGTGATATTATTTTGTGGGCCACGCCTACTCCTTTGTGGTCCCTACTCCTTTGTGGTCCCTACTATACAGTTACTATCATACTGTATGATTAATTTTGCTTTGTGATATAAAGCTTTGCCACAAAAAGGCAAGCCCCAGATGGTACAAGTTACTGAAATACCCAGAGGTAGGCCTGAGTCTATTATGCTTTTTAAATTGCCTATTAATGCTCCCAAATTCAAACCCAGGAGGTCAAATTTTAAAACTTCTCTCAGAAGCTATCCAACTAGTTTCATGTGTGCATGTCTTTCATTCATCCAGGAATACCAAACAAAGTTATGCAAATGAACCTAACTTGTGTACTAGAGTTCCAATCTTCTCCTCATAATGTAATAATCACTGTTTATCCTAAAACATTTTGTCTCCCTTCCCCCCCAACAGTATCTCCTAACTCTGCCTATGCTGCTTGTACTATACTTTGGCATGTCTATTTACCCACTCACCTGACATCATGATCTGCTATTGAAGACATTCAGATACAGGGGCGTAGCCAGGATTTTTTGAAGGGGGTTCGGATCTAAAGTACAATTTTTTAAGGGGAAGGCCTGGGTGCACCCCCTAGACCATGCACGTTTCAACGAAAATGATGCATACACAAAATGTGTCCTTGGGCAGTAACATAAAAAGGTGCTGTTTGTGCATTCAACTAGCTAAAACCTACACACTGCTGTTTATGCAGCTTATAGAAACTATAAACCTATTGTAAAACTAATCTTCACTCAGACAGCATACTGACAACCAACTTCAATTTCCTAGCACATGGAAGCCCTCCAGGGCCACACTCGAGTCCCTTTGCTGGCAATACTTCTTTCCAGGTATACATTATTCTCGGCCGGTCCTCCTGTTGAAACTTGGCTTGTACTCCATTATGTTCGAGACATCACGTGCCCACAACATGTAACAAATAAACAAACCATTCATCAGGTAAATGTACATCAACAATTCATAGTTTGTGCTAACCTGACACATGTATAACACGACCACTCAAGTTTAGTAGCTCCTTCCTTGTAACATGTCTCAACCAACCACTAAACAGTCTTTCGCCATTTCACTCGCGCCATTTTAACCATGCATCACGTGCGCAATTGATCACGTGATGCAATAGATACAATTTGCAATGGTTCGGCATTGCTGTGACCCTCAAGAGTAGTATAGAGAGGAGCGCCAGTGGGCAAATAACTATTGGAGAGCTCCAGGGCTGTAAGATTCAGCGTGATTTTTAATTTAAAAAAAATTCTGCCTCTGAAAGGGGGGGGGGGGGGGGGGTTCGTCCGAGCCATCCGAACCCCCCTGCCTACGCCCTTGAGATATCGCATGTATACACACAGAGTGAGTATGAGACTAGATTGAATAATGAATTTGCATTAAATTCCATTGAAATTCTAAGGTATTGTACTAGTTAGACCCCTATTTGGTGATTATTAGTTTCTCATCCACCGCCCGCATCCTTCTTAAGCTACCGCATGGTAAGCCATTGTTTACTCTATGCATGTTCAGAAGAACACGTGATACCAAACTGTTATAATTTTTTTTGTTGATGAACGCTACAATGCGCTATATTTAGGGATGCGGCGATTATTCCAGCATAATTTCGGGCATAATAGGTATGTGTGGGAATCAGGAAATCATGCTAGCATTTTGAGGTGATAATAAAACTTTGACAGTTGGAAATCTACAGATTGCACAATTCCGTTAAAAAATCGAGATACTCTAATAGAGCAGTCAGAAACTCTATTAGAACAGTCACTGAGTATTATTTACTCTAATAAAGCAGCCGCATTGAAATGAAATACTCTAATACAGCAACCAGCTAAAGAACTCAAGACTATTTGAAGCTTAATTTGCTTGAACATCAATGAAAATTGTCTGATACAGCAATAAACTGGCATTACTAGCCAATTATGGTGGCATAATTTTGGGAATAGTGGGCAATTCTCAAAAGCATAATAGGTGATTTTTTGAGCACTGCTCAAAAGCATAATGCTCAATTTTTGGAGCATAATAGCCTCATGCCTAGCTATATATCGCCACGAGAACTGTTGTTTTCCTTAGCAAATTGCTGCAGTGCCAGTTTCAATCGTGTTCTATCGACTTCATCAAAGCAGGCTTTCAGTTGACTGTCGAAGAACAGTTGGCGATCACGAAAAGTAGCTAGAATCAGCTGGTGAAGGAAATGTTTGTAGAAAGAAAGACAATTTGGAGAAGGTCTGTACATCAGTGTGTTAATAATGGCATAATGGTAATACCCTCCCGCCCGCATCATAATAATTAGAAAGGCTGGATGACAAACTAATAATCACCAAACAGGGGCTTTACTGCTAACTTTTCTACCATTGCATAAGGATTATTACATGCTGTGGAACTACTGAAACTGAGTTTGTAGTAATTTTCTTGTGCTAATATCAATTAGATTATTTTACACTTGACTTCTTCAAAGGTACATAATTATCACATTCATCCTGTCATATATGGTATATATCAATAAATTCATATTCTATTAACACATTGTTTCCCTACAGCTTGCACTGAGGGCGATATTCGTCTTGTTGGTGGTGTTGGAAGTAATGAAGGTCGTGTGGAAGTGTGTCACAATAACATATGGGGAACTGTGTGTGATGATCTTTGGGGTACACCTGATGGAATAGTTGCTTGTCGTCAACTGGGAATGAGATTTGTTAGTGCTGTTAGATCAGCCTTATTTGGAGAAGGAACAGGACCAATCTGGTTGGATAATTTACTTTGCACAGGATCAGAGTCTCGACTAATTGACTGTGCCCATAATGGATTAGGTGCACATAACTGTGTACATCAGGAAGATGCAGGCCTCATTTGTGAAGGTAATTGGTGAACAGTTGACGTTCTTTTTGTGTATCATAATTTAAAAAGTGACCATCCTAGTATGGTTACATATCAGGAATAGACTATCTTAGTTATTAACAAGAGTTGCAAAACCCCAGACTGAGAGGTAATTTACTAACTAATTAAAGATGTTCTGTGACTACTGTGATATAACTGGATTCTGTCAAAGTGAACGACCTGTAGATGCTTTGATATATAATGCCTTTTATATGGCTTGCATGAATACATTATACTTATGCTGTATTTCTGTTGTCACATAATATTATTTTTCTCCATTTAAGTATATAATTTCATACTGCATCATTATCCATCTGATCAATGCATGCACTGATACTCTATATACATAGTGGGTATGCAGTATCATGCAGTACACAGTACACAATGTTTAAATGGACATAAAGTCCACACACCAACATTGTTTGATAAGCATTTTTCAGTAGCTCATCCAGGGGTAATTCCTCCCTCCAAAATCTTTACCATACGGTAAGTACCACACTATTTGATTGTGGCTAAATTGCATAGTGATACCTACTGTAGTTTGAAAAGTACACAAATTATCCCTCTATCAACCCTAATCAAACTATCACCCAGTATCTTCATCTATATTCAGCACCTTAGTGGCATAGCCAAGGGTGGGCCTGGGTTGACATGTGCCTATTCCCATCAGGCTTTATTAGTATTGCACATGTGGGATGTAACTATTTGGATAAGTGCTAAGACATCAAAAAACAGTGAATTTAATTTGTAATCATAAAATGTAATGTTGTTAACAATTCTGGTTCAATACTTAAAGTAAGTTCCAGGAGTGATGCCATTCATCGGTCATCAAGAATCAAGGCAGCAGTGCCAAGTTTGATAAATTTATATGGTAATAAAATTTTGTTACTTTTGAAGTTCATCATGATGTCAGAGGCGGTACAAAACAGTGAGTTTATAGTTTGCCTTCACTGACAGTGTTAGAATATTTCAAAGGATTGAAAACGGGTTTGAGACTCGTATTATCTCGAACCAGGCACACATAAGAAACCAAATGCTGACTACCAGTTTCTCAGTCTAAGGCTCGGGTGAACTGTTTTGGTACCACCCAACCACTGGTATTTAAGTTTATTCAGACTTATCATGGTGGAACAGTGTCTTGCATTTGTCTTGCAGCTAAGCAAACAATCAATGAAATAGATGTACACACAGAATGTACATGTACACATTCTGTAATGTTGTAGTCTGTTCCTTGCACTTGGGAGAGAGAAGTGTGTGTTGTGTTCTCTTCCATCTGCAACTGATTGAGCTTCAGTAATGTTTGTTTCATAGTAAGCAGAAGTATGTATTTTTATTCCTTTATGCACTTCAAGTTTTCCATGTCTGGTTACTTCAGATTAGTCACTGAGTAATTGAACCATTTAGTGAGATAATAATTCAAAAGTTCCAACCAATTTACTTCTTATAGGTTGAGTAAATTTCAGTGTTGTTCTTAGTTTATTTTGTGGAACCAAGGTTACATTTTGTCAACACTCAGAGTCTTGGGCTAAGTGACAGTGTGTATATTGCTTTTGGTTTCTATTAATTTTGCTACTTGTGTTGTGTATCTGGGGACTGTTCTCCTTTTCCTTTAGTATTTTAACTTAGTTGCACACTAGCACATTGTTTCATCTCAGATGCAGAACACTTTCACTTTGCCTTATGTCTGTCATGCACTATGTTTCAATTTGGTAAGCTCTTCCCCTTCCATCATAGTTTGTTGGTGACAACACTACATCAGTAATGGATTAAGATTTTGCATATCACTCTATGAGCAACTGTGTGTTTGTGTAGGTGTGTGACTAATTTTGTATATCTTTAGTGAGTTATTTTATTTTTGGTTGTACCATTTATGTCAGCTGCGTAATGTCATTAGTAAATATACCACAAGCGACAAGTTTGTACATGAATTAGTCAAGATTAAGTTGTAGGAATTCCAACTTAATCAAACATGGTTATACTTACCTAGTGAACGAATTTCATTTATAGCGCTTATCTATGATTGAACTGACTGTTGAGACTAGTGAAGAGAGGTAAATCACCATTAGTTACGCACTCGTATATCAAAATGTAAAATTTTACAGTGTATTAGCCTGGTTTTCCAGCTAGTTTATAGTGCCAGTACAATGAAACATTACTGTAGAACGTATTGCTGACCAATATTTATATATGTAATTTATTCCTCAGTAGTGCTACAAACAAACGGTTTCCCCTCTGGGTGAATCTTACAATACATTGCTTCTGCTGGAACCTGCACTTCATTGCCAAAAAGCAGCTATTGAAAAGCCAGTCAGGCTACTGCACTGTCGATAAAATGCATGGTTTGCTATATGATGTACTTTTAGTTTCTGAGCGATATAAGGCAATTTACTTTAAGATGGGGATGTATTTTAACAAAATACAATTATTCTTTTATGGCCAGCCCAATAGGAGCAATACATTTTCTGTAATTACTTTTTTGTGGGCATGGTCTTTGAGTGATTTTGTATTGATAATATATTTAGACTTTTAGTGCATATTTATATTTAGCATTCTTTGAGTTTTATAGTAACATACTTTGTGCCTATATTCAAGAGCCTGTTGTGTTTATAACAGTACTCTATGTATAGATATAGACAATTGTGATCCTAATCCTTGTCAGAATGATGGTAACTGTACTGATGGAGTTAATTCATTTACATGTGACTGTGAGGATGGATATAGTGGAGACACTTGTGAAATAAAGATTGATGATTGTGACCCTAATCCTTGTCTCAATGGAGGCACATGCAGTGATGGAGTCAACATGTTCACATGTGATTGTGTTGATGATTTTACTGGGGAGACATGTGACACTGGTGAGCACAAATGTTAATTTTTAAACTGAATACAGCCATCACTGTTATTAATCAATGTAAATGATATCATAAAAACCAGTCATGTAGAAACAGCTACATCTCGTTAGTCATACCTCAATGCTTAAATGAAAGTATGCATTCTATAATATCTAACAACCATTTATAATAGAATTTCTAGTAAACAAGACTAATTCCTACAAAGTTTTACGCTGCTAAGAAACATACTGTTTAATATAATTTATGACTACAATGCAGGTAGCCACTTTGTTCATCATCTGGGGACTCTCTATGGAATTCTAATTATGTGACCGTATTTTGGAAAACCATACATTTGGGCACATGCAAAATTTGTGGGAATTCTCAATCAAAAATTTCTGTTTAATATTAATTTTTGCATATTCTCATAAAGCAACTATTAAGCCTTCTTGCTGTGAAATTTCACACCCATAGCTTCTTTTATCTAGGAGATATACTGAATTATATCAGACCATGTACTAGTTTCACAATATGTGGGACAGCAATTAACTTACATTCCCAAAACCAAACATTTTCTTGTCTTTAGACAATAATACAAGTGATTTAACTGAGAAAAAGCACAAAGAACACATGATTAAACTCTCAAGGATCTCTTTTCATTAATTTTAGATTGTAAGAATGGTGATCTTTGTCAACAAAGTGATTTGTCATCAATTTGTCACATCTGATCACTACACAGCTCTATAAACTGATAATGAAAAGTTAGTTTGTAATGTATTAGACAGTAAATTGGCTATATCTTTGGAATGCTTCAACGTTTCATCACAAAATTTTGAAACAAGGTAGATAACCACTCAGTGCTTCATTGTAGCTATAAAAAAGAAAATTGGCCAATGTGCCCAAATGTATGGTTTTCCAAAATAGGGTCACATAATTATATCAATGCAGTTCAGCGGCGGAGGAAGTAGTTGATATGAGGGGGGGCTCCGCTGAGCTGACCCAGGCTTATTTCTATAGTTTGGTAAGGTGAGACCAAAAAAAAAAAAAAAAAAAAAAAAGGTCACAACCAACTGACAAGAGCTTTCCACCTCACCAGCTACCATTTCTAGCTGATAAACCACATAAAAATCCTTACATAGCTCGCTACACACTGACTACTTTATTAGAGTGACTGCTCTATTAGAGTATCTCGATCTTTATCACGGTTTTCAGCCCTACTCCAAGAAAGATAATTTCGGTGTGATATCATTCTGAGGGGGGCTTTAGCCCCCTAGCCCCCCCCTTTCCGGCGCCTATGATGCAGTTATGTATACATGCCAAACGCATTGCATTCCTTACAAAATCTTTCATACAAAATATATACAGTCAGGGCCGCTCAGAGAAATTAAGGGGCCCAGGGCAAAGAGTTAAAGTGGGGCCCTTGATCCAAGTTGTAAGGTGAAGACAAAAAAAAAAAAAAAGGTCACAACCTGCTGGCAATGACAATAACTACCCATCACCAACCATATCTAAGCTTGCTACACTGCTCCTCTGAAGAATACTGTGACTGCTCTATTAGAGTATTTAGATCTGACTGCTCTATTAGAGTATATCGATCTTTTAAACAGGTATTCAGGGGGCCCTTCATGGGGCCTCCTGGGGCCCCTTTCAGGCTGGGGCCCGGAGAAAAATGCCCCAGTTGCCCCCCCCCCCTGTGGGCGGCCCTGTATACAGTGGTATAGATTTAGTACATATGTTTAGCATCATACAATACGATAGTACTGTATAATATCTCCATATGTGGCATGATATAGGACCAAAATTTTAACTACAATAATACTTTCTAAGTAAACAAGGTAAACACGGTTACATAAAATTGCTCAAGTATATTTACAAAATTCATGTACAATTCCAATGTTGAAAATGAGTAAATAACAGGTAGCTAATTGTCTACATGGTTAAACACAGGTAAACAATGGCAAATGCAGGTAAACATGAGTAAACATGGTTTAACACAGGTAAACAGGGTAAACATGAGTAAACACAGGTAGATATGAATAAACATGATAAGCACCGGTAAACACAGGTAACATGAGTAAATACAGGTAAATATGATAAGCATGTGTAAACACGGGTAAATGTGACTAGTAAACAAGGGTAAACACTGGTAAAGAAGGGAAAAACCAGTAAACAAGGGAATATGCTGATAAAAAGAGTAAACATGAGTAAACACAGGTAAACATGAGTACTCAGGTAACCAAGGATGACCACAGATAATCAGTGTTTACTATGCAAAATGTTTTACTACATTTTGTTCTATGTACATTCCTATAGCTACAATTATATAACTGAAGTAGAGTTTAAATGTCCACTAGTCATGCAGGTGTATATAGGCAACTACTCTTTTTCTTTACTATGATCCTTAATTGAATGTAAAGTACAAATTTTGCTTGTTTACTTTTTTGCCACATAGGTCCAGTCTATTATGCTTTTGTTTCCACCTATTTTTCTTTCTAGCATTCTTTTATTTTTCATCTACATCAAGACACACGGTAGTGTGTCGTGCGGCCCAAGAAGCCGGCGCGTAACACCCGTGAGTATATTGACAGGAAGAAAGAAAACGCAATTTTCGCACCTACGTAGCTCTGTGCTTCCTTGATGAAACAAGACGATTTTTGCTGTGGACATGCCCCCCAACTGCAGCACTCTACATTCCAAATTTGAGCGAAATCGCTTCGCGCGTTCCCGAGATATGCGACTTCAAAAATTGGCTGAGTTTCTTCGTTTTTTTTCTTCTTCTTCTTCTTCTTCTTATTTTTCTTTTTCTTGTCGCACACTTACAAAAACTGCTATAAAACTCGAACGCGTTATCCGATTGCCTTGAAATTTGGCACACAGAAGGGGGGTATAAAGGCACATCTCGGTACCAACTTTGGCTGGAATACCATAAACAGACAAAGAGTTATGAGCGATTATGCACGAAAAATAACACCAATATGTTGTCACGCCTACAGGGTAAACCGCGTATGGGAAGAAGCTGAAAATCGGTGGGTGAATAGGTTAACTATTGAACCTCAAACCTTTTGTGGTTTGAAAGAAATCGAGCTAAAAACCAGGAAGATACAGCGAAAAAATCAACAGTGTGTAACAATTACGCAATCGAGATTAGCTAATTTTTAATATTTTTATTTTATTATTATTATTATTATTATGCTTGCCACGCCTACCAGGTAAACCGCTTGGGGTAATGCTTTCAAAATCGCTGTACAGATGGAGTTATCATCTTAGAAAGGCTCTTCAATGGTGTAGAAGAATCAGACTTAAATCCACGGAGTTATAACACGAAATCCAACTTGGTGTAGCAAGTGCGAGATCGAGATACTCTAATAGAGCAGTCATCCTAATAGAGCAGTCACCCTGAACAGAATTAAAGAGATCAGTTAGAAATAAGTAACCTGTATAGAGATCAGCTACAAACAAATCACCCTGTAGAGAGTTCAGCTACAAACAATTCACCCTGTTAAAACATCAGTTAGAAGAAGATTTCTTGTAGAGAGTTCAAATACAAACAAATCACCCTGTTGAAAGATCAGCTAGAAGATGTCACCTTGTAGATAGTTCAGTTACAAAGAAACCACCATGTAGAGAATTCAGCTACAAACTAGTGACCCTGTAGATACATCAGCTAGAAGAAGTTACCTTGTAGAGAGTTCAGCTACAAAGAAACCATTCTGTAAAGAGCTCAGCTGCAAACAAATCACCTATACAGAATTCAGCTACAAACAAATCACCCTGTAGAGAGATCAGCTAGAAGAAGTTACCTTGTAGATAGTTCAGCTACAAACAAATCATCCTGTAGAGAGATCAGCTAGAAGAAGTTACCTTGTAGATAGTTCAGCTACAAACAATTCACCCTGTACAGAGCTCAGTTAAAAGAGGTTTCCTTGTAAAAAGTTCAGCTACAAACAAATCACCCTGTAGAGAGATAAGTAAGAAGAAGTTACCTTGTAGATCGTTCTGCTACAAACAATTCACCCTGTAAAGAGATCAGCTAGAAGAAGTTACCTTGTAGAGAGTTCAGCTACAAAGAAACCATCATGTAGAGAATTCAGCCGCAAACAAATCATGTATAGAGAGTTCAGCTACAAACAAATCTCCCTGTAGAGAGATCAGCTAGAAGAAGTTTCCTTGTAGAGAGTTCTGCTACAAACAAATCACCCTGTAGAAAGATCAGCTAGAAGAAATCACCTCGTAGAGAGTTCAGCTTCAAAGAAACAATCATGTGAGAGTTCAGGTACAAACAAATTGTCCTGTAGAGAGATCAGCTAGAAGAAGTTACCTTGTAGAGAGTTCAGCTACAAAGAAACCATCATGTAGATAGTTCAGGTACAAACAAAATCACCCTGTAGAAAGATCAGCTATAGAAGAAATCACCTTGTAGAGAGTTCAGCTACAAAGAATCTATCGTGTAGAGAGTTTAACTACAAACAAATCACCCTGTAGAAAGATCAGCTATAGAAGAAATCACCTTGTAGAGAGTTCAGCTACAAAGAAACCATCATGTAGAGAGTTCAGCTACAAACAAATCGGCCTGTAGAGAGATCAGCTAGAAGAAATTACCTTGTAGAGAGTTCAGCTACAAAGAAACAATCATGTAGAGAGTTCAGCTGCAAACAAATCACCTGTAGAGAGTTCAGCTAGAAACAAGTCACCTTGTAGAGACTTCAGCTAGAAGAAGTAACATTGTAGAGCTACAAAGAAGCTACCATGTAGAGTTCAGCTGCAAACAAATCACCCTGTAGAGAACTCAGCTACAAACAAATCGCCCTGTAGAAAGATTAGCTAGAAGAAGTTACTTTATAGGGAGTTCAGCTATGAACAGATCACCCTGTAGAGAGTTCAGCTACAAACAAATCACCCTGTAGAGAGTTAAGTTACAAAGAAACCACCATGTAGAGAGTTCAGCTGCAAAAAATCAATCACTCTGTAGAGAGTTCAGCTAGAAGAAGTCACCTTGTAGAGAGTTAAGCTGCAAATAAATCACCCTGTAGAGAATTCAGCTACAAACAAATCACCCTGTAGAAAGATCAGCTAGAAGAAGTTACCTTGTAGAGAGTTCAGCTACAAAGAAACCACCATGTAGAGAGTTCAGCTGCAAACAAATCACCTGTAGAGAATTCAGCTAGAAACAAGTCACCCTGTAGAGAGATCAGCTAGAAACAAGTCACCCTGTAGAGAGTTCAGCTAGAAGAAGTCACATTGTAGAGAGTTCAGCTACAAAGAAACTACCACGTAGAGAATCCAGCTGCAAACAAATCATCCTGTAGAGAGTTCAGCTAGAAGAAGTCACCTTTTAGAGAGTTCAGCTACAAAGCAACCACCATGTAAAGAGTTCAGCTGCAAAAAACTCAATCACCTTGTAGAAAGATCGGCTAGAAGAAGTTACCTTGTAGAGAGTTCAGCTACAAAGAAACCACCATGTAGAGAGTTCAGCTGCAAACAAATCACCTGTAGAGAGTTCAGCTAGAAACAAGTCACCCTGTAGAGAGTTCAGCTAGAAGAAGTCGCATTGTAGAGAGTTCAGCTACAATGAAACTCCCATGTAGAGAGTTCAGCTGCAAACAAATCACCCTGTAGAGAACTCAGCTACAAACAAATATGCAGTGAAAAAGATCAGCTAGAAGAAGTTACCTTGTAGAGAGTTCAGCTACAACGAAACCACCATGTAGAGAGTTCAGCTACAAACAAATCACCTGTAGAGAGTTCAGCTAGAAACAAGTCACCCTGTAGAGAGATCAGCTAGAAACAAGTCACCTTGTAGAGAGTTCAGCTAGAAGAAGTCACATTGTAGAGAGTTCAGCTACAAAGAAACCACCATTTAGAGAGTTCAGCTGCAAACAAATCACCCAGTAGAAAGTTCAGCTATGAACAGATCACCCTGTTGAGAGTTCAGTTAGAAACAAGGAATCCTGTAGAGAAATCACCTAGAAGTATCGCCTTGTAGAGTTCAGCTACAAACAAATCACCTGTAGAGAGTTCAGCTACAAACAAATCACCCTGTAGAGAGATAAGCTAGAAGAAGTTACCTTGTAGGGATTTCAGCTACAAACAAATCACCCTGTAGAGAGTTCAGCTACAAAGAAACTATTCTGTAAAGAGCTCAGCTGCAAACAAATCACTTGTACAGAATTCAGCTACAAACAAATCGCCCTGTAGAGAGATCAGCTAGAAGAAATTACCTTGTAGATAGTTCAGCTACAAACAAATCACCCTGTAGAAAGATCAGTTAGAAGAACTTACCTTGGAGAAAGTTCAGCTACAAAGAAACCATTTTGTAAAGAGCTCAGCTGCAAACAAATCACCTGTACAGAATTCAACTACGAACAAATCACCCTGTAGAGATCAGCTATAAGAAGTTACCTTGTAGATAGTTCAGCTACAAACAAATCTCCCTGTAGAGAGATCAGCTAGAAGAAATTACCTTGTAGAGAGTTCAGCTACAAAGAAACCACCATGTAGAGAGTTCAGCTGCAAAGAAATCACCCTGTAGAAAATTCTGCCAGAAACAAATTGCCCTGTAGAAAGATCAGTTAGAAGAAGTTACCTTTTAGAGAGTTCAGCTACAAAGAAACCATTCTGTAAAGAGCTCAGCTGCAAACAAATCACCTATACAAAATTCAGCTACAAACACATCACCTGTAGAGAGATCAGCTAGAAGAAGTTACCTTGTAGATCGTTCAGCTACAAACAATTCACCCTGTAGAGAGAGCAATTAGAAGAAGTCACCTTGTAGAGTGTTCAGTTACAAAGAAACCACCATGGAGATTTCTGTAATCAATATATGTGACCGGATTTGCGAAAAGGGGTCTTC
The DNA here is from genome assembly GCF_963678975.1 of Dysidea avara. Lineage (NCBI taxonomy): Eukaryota > Metazoa > Porifera > Demospongiae > Dictyoceratida > Dysideidae > Dysidea > Dysidea avara. The sequence continues at coordinate 35,851,316 of NC_089273.1, forward strand.
CACACACATCCAATTCCGTAAATGTTGGAGACCATAACTCAGTGTTCAAGTAACATAATTATTAACCTGAACATTTCACCATGTATTCAGCTATAGTGGTGCTCACCACTGCCCAAATATCAAGGCAATAGCTCTTTCCAATCTGAAGTTATCAATTGTCAAAGTTGGCAAATTGGACCCCTTTTCGCAAATCCGGTCACATATGTATTATACAGTATATATAATTTGTACATTTACTGATAAAATATTTAAAGTACATCTACTTCATCTTTTCTTCTTCCTGTAGTAAAGAAAAAAACATAGGTTAAAAAAGTCCCAAAGCTGGCCATAGGCCGGCTTTGGGGTATACAAATACAAAAAGAAATGAAATCTAATCCAAAACAGCCAAGCTGTAAAAAAAGTGTGCGGCCCTCAGAAAGGCTATGGTGAAAAAAGATGTGAAATCCAAGGTGGCGGCCAAGAAATGGCTGTGATGGTAGGTTAGTGGTAAAAATTTTAATAACGACAATTCAGGTGAATTTTTGTGAAGCGGCACAAAAATTCACCTGAATTGTCATTATTAAAATTTTTACCACTAACCTACCATCACAGCCATTTCTTGGCCGCCACCTTGGATTTCACATCTTTTTTCACCATAGCCTTTCTGAGGGCCGCACACTTTTTTTACAGCTTGGCTGTTTTGGATTAGATAAATTATTATGCTCCACATTTTTCTCCAAGATTATCTATTTTGTTCAGAATAAATGGACATTTGCTACAGCACAGCTAAAATTAACTGGAATATCTTGTTGTTACTTGCTCTTCCCATAGCAATCCCTGATAATAATGTTGTTGTGTTTAGAATATATTATTATTATAAGCTATGTATCTCTGATAATAATATTGTTGTGTTTAGAATATATCATTTTAAGATGAAGCGTGAAAGTATAGAATTTTAGTGCGCACTTCACAAATTGCACCCATTATGCCAGCATTTTGCTCATTGCTTTTAATCACTCATTTACCATAATTTTGCAGGTAAAATAGGCTGGCCCCAGTGGTGTAGCTACCATTGAGGCAACCGAGGCAGCTGCCTCAGTAAAAATGCTCAACAATAGCCTGGGTTTTGGCACACCGGATTTTCTACTCAAACGTTACCAGACAGCATTACTTTATTCCAGTAACTGAAAAGTGGTCCAGCGCCATGTAAGGCACCATGCCACCATAGGCTTCAGTCCTGCTTAGCACTACAGCCATAGATTCTATTTTGTGTGGCTTGAATTTGTAAAAGATCGAGATACTCTAGTAGAGCAGTCATCGTAATAATATATTCTAATAGAGCATTCAATGCAGATTATAGCCACTGCTCTCATTACACTGCTGGTAGTGCTTGATAATTTACATTTATGTTAATTGTATTTACATTTATGCTAACATTACTTTTCAAAAGTTCCAATGAATCAACTGCATTGAGCTAATTGATCATACATATCAGGGGCGGATCCAGAGTTTGGAAAGGGGGAGTGCACTTCGCTGAAAAGTTGAAGACCAAAAAAAAAGTCGACAACAATAATGGCTGTCCTTTACCAAGTGTATGCTATAAAGTATATAAAGATCCTTATTCAGATCCTCATCCATAGCTTCATAGTTAAGCTACACTTCCTCATGTACACTGTGACTGCTTTATTAGAGTGATTGACTGCTCTATTAGAGTATCTCGATCTTATATGCATTTTTTTTTAAGGGATAAGGGGGCACGTGCCCCTTGTGCCCCCCCACTGGATCCGCCACTGCATATCATGCATTAGCAGTTACAATCAAAAAAATAGCCTCCATCATGCCATTTCAAACCTTATATTTTCAAAAATTTCTTGAGGGAACATTCCCCCAGACTCCCTAGCTTGACATGCTTAGCACGTGCAGTTGAGGATCACATGCAAGAAAGAGATAACTATCTCTTAGATATCACATCAGATCAATAAAAAGTGACCTCCGTTGCAGTCCATGGATGGCCTGACCACTCAAAATATCTCTGGAGTAAGTTGTGTTGCATGCAATTAAACTAGTCTAATAATTGAAGCATGGTATACTGTAGCATTAACTATGCTGGAGCATTACTTATGTCATGTAGAAAAGTGCTAAGAGTCTTCTGAAACAGCTTTCTCCATCCAATCAGATAGTCAACCTGCAAATGCTGTACCACCCATACTTGAAAGTCTTTGTGAATCAGTTGAGTCAGAAGCAGACCCTCTCAATTTGGTCAATGTATAAACTTTTCCTCAGTAAATTTTTTTTCTGGCTACGCCACTGGCTGGCCCCTAATTATGACTGTTGAACTTGCACAGACCACTTCAAAATAAAGAATGGCCACAGACTAAATATTTCATCTGAATGTGCACCCCAGACATTAATTAGCAAACAGTTAATGGACCAGGATGCTTCATTTTCAGCTATGTTCAGCCCATTACGCAGTGTTACGAACAAACAATAGCATGAAAAGTGCCTCTGCAGTCAATCCAGTCACTATGAAAAATACAGAAGATTCACTCATTTACATGTGCACCACAACTATTGATAAAGCGAATGAGCCATTGCATCTTGCTTTCAGTTAGTTATGCTAAACATGCTACATAACGTTCCAAATCCAGAATATTATATACTGTCTAAGAAGTGCCTCGGCAATCAATGCATCATTAAGTCTCACACTGAAACCATTATGTACGTTGCCACTAATCAGCACCTATGTGGTGTAGTTCATGAACACAGGTATATAAATACAAGTAAACATGGGTAAAGAAGGTAAGCATGAGCAAACTTGAGTAAGCACAGATCAAATAAACACAAACTTTAATAAAATAAAAGTTTTTAAACTTGTGCGACTTCAGTGATTGGACGAGAACTGGTGCTCTCAATGTGGTATGGTTGTGTATAATATTTCATCAAAGTCACAGCAAATTACATGCAATGTCATGTATGAAGTTATGTTGCAGTAGCTAGCTATAATTGCAAACCCTGGATTATGCAACCAATCTCTGACAATGCCCCCCAGCAAAATGGTGAAGACAGTAATAGACTTATGGGGGGCTTGGGGTTTCTTGCCCTAAAATGTCACCCAAAAACCAGCCTATTGTTTGTTGGTCAAACCAAAAATATCTACTAATCAGCCCTGAATCTTTCCAACAATTTGCTAATAAAGTTTTAATTTAAAAAGGTTCAACTAACTAACATAACTCAACTATGGATTCGATAAGGTTACAGGTTTTATTTTTCACTGTCTGACGTCGCTTCATCCCAAAACATTCCTTTTTGCCAACCACAGCAACTACAATGCATTCACTGTAGTGCTACCTCTGTCCTCCTTTGTGTCCTGTTCCTTTCTCTACCCTTGTTTACCTGTGTTTACTCATGTTCACCCATGCTTACTCATGTTTACTTGTCTTTACCCATGTTTACCTGTGTTTACCCTTTTTTACCTGTTGTTTACCCATGTTTACCTGTATTTACCCATGTTTACTCCCGTGTTTATCCATATTTACCTGCATTTACTCCATATTTACCCATTTTTAACTATGCTCATGTTTACCTGTGTTTACCCATATTTACTCTTACCCATTTTTAACTATGTTTACCTGTGTTTACCCATGTTACCCATTTTTAACTATGTTTACTCATGTTTACCTGTGTTTACTCATGTTTACCCATTTTTACCTGTGTTTACCCTTGTTGATTCATGTTTACCTCTGGTTTACCTGTCTTTACTCATGTTTACCCGTGTTTAACCATGTTTACCTGTGTTTACTTGGGTTTATCCTTGTTTACTCATGTTTACCTGTGTCTACCCATGGTTACTCATGTTTACCTGTGTTTACCCTTGTTTACCTCTGGTTTACCTGTGTTTACCTGTGTCTATCCATGTTTACCTGTGTTTACTCGTGCTTACCCATGTCTACCTGTGTTTACCCATATTTACCATGTGTTTATCCTTGTTTACTCATGTTTACCTGTGTTTACTTATGTTTATCTGTGTGTACCCATATTTACCTGTGTTTACCTAGGTTTACCTGTGTGTACTCATGTTTACCTGTGTGTACCCATGTTTACCCATGTTTACCTGTGTATACTCATGTTTACCTATTGTTTACTTGTGTTTACCCATTTGTGTACCCGTGTTTACTCTTATTGTCCTCCTTCTACAACCTCCATCTACCCTTACAGGGGCGGATCCAGGGGGGGGGGGGGGGGGGGGCTTTGGGGGCTGAAGCCCTCCCCCCTTCATATTTAGGCTTTACTTGATCAATATGCTGATGAAATTTTGTCTTAGCATAATTATATGATCACTAATAATACAAATACTCATAAAACCACTTTATAAACATCTTTCCAAGGTATTATTAGTGGATTTATGTTAACGTTTATGCAACAAGGGCCCGGATCAGCATTGGAGGTGTACAAGATCGAGATACTCTAATAGAGCAATCAGCTAACTACTCTAATAGAACATTCACTGGAAATATGTAGTCAGTTCTGTTATGGAATTTTTCAAATCTGCCTGCACCTATACATACAATGAAGTGCATTGGTCTGTTTAAAGGGCTTCATTCATCTACTTGTGTAGTTAATATGTATGGCAATACTTAATTCAGGTACACAATTTCCATTGAAAATGCTCTCAGATTCAATCTTGTATTGTTCAAATTTCAAAATTTTTCACTTTCTACATTCTTATTCTAACATGCACCTATTCAGTGTTATGCAATTGTGAGAGGGGTGCATCATGTACTTGGTTGTCTGTATCTACCCAAACTTTTCCATTAGCAAAATGCTTCAGAGAGCCATACTTATAATCTAAAGGCAGTATATAAAATATCTACAGGTATGAATTTTATGTGGAAATGTCTCCAAATTGCAGTATTTTAGCATCTATTTTTCAAAATTTTTGTGGTGGGGCATGCCCCCAGACCCCCTAGTTCTAGCATGCTTCACATGCTGGGAAGTGTGTTTTGCACACCTCTACCCAAGAGATTAGTACCTTGAGTTAGCCCCCCACTTTTATAAATCCTAGATCCGCCCCTGCTTTACTAATATTTACTTTGTTTACCTGTTTACCCAGTTGTACAAAATGTACTTCTACACCTTGTCCTATATCATGCCATATCTCGTATAATAAGGATGACGAATGATGAAATACTATCCAAAAAATTCCCCCTCATGATGACATGACAGGTAAAATCTAGCCCAAAAGTGCCTTCAAATCGACTTTTTTTGTCAAGTAAAAAGTTATACAAAATTTTATCAACAAAATTTTCTACTGATCATGATGCCTGATGCGTTCAGTCAAGCAAAGCAGAAAAGTGGTTGCTGTAACAGTTACGGCCCTAATTCTTTTATAGAAATGCTTCAAATTCACTTAACACTGAACTTTTGGCATATTGACATGTGCACTATTGTCTTGCTTTTTTTCTTTCATATACTATAGCAGCCATAGCACAGTACAGTTTTGATCTCCGAGCATGCACGTATTGCACCAAACTACTGACAGTTTTTTTGCCAGAGATGAATGTATTATGATCCCCTCAGCCATTCAAGAAAAACATACCCACTGAAATAATAATATGGTTTCATTCAATCATAAAACTTTGCCTCCAGTGGTTACAAGTTCTCTGTTCACCTTGTATCCACTCCTCCCCTCCATATCCATCCCACTTCGCACTTGGTTTATATAGCTTAATGTTTTAGTTTATTATTATGTAGCATTTCCGTATTAATTTATATTGTGTAATTTATGCAAACGTTCCACATACTGGAATACATGTGGATTCAGTGAACTGTTCTCAGCCAGTTTTGTGTTAGTTGCCTGCCAACTGGAAATGGACTACTTGTAAAATGGTATGCACAAAGTGTAGGTATTAAAGTAGACCATTGTTGTGAGTTAGTCTGCGTGTAAGCTTGCATGTAAGTTAATTAGTCTGGCCACTATGTCAGACCTTGGTGTTGTTGGTGTGTATCGGTGGTAAACGCAGCTGGAATGTAAGTGGACAGCCACTTCTGCTTCTATGAACATAATTATTAGATTCATGATTGTTGCAAATCACAATCTCACTCATGAATATAATTAAAACTACAGCAGAATTGTATTACAAATTATGTGAGATGGTAATGAATTGACAGGAAAAAAAGTTCACAAACAAATGCAAGAAAAATATTAGGAATTTTAAACTAAAGTAATTTAAGTAGGAACAGTGTAGTACCGCTGCAATAGAAAGTACTGGATCAGAGTAGTACATAATATCCAGATACTGCGGTAAAACAATAAGAAGCAAATATCCCTATATACTGTGCTACAGAGATTCTACAATCAAAATTCACAGCAGGGGTATTTATTTCTTATTGTTTTACAGCATCTGTACATTACGTATCACTCCAATCTAGCTTGTTTCAGTACTTTTTATTGCAGCAGCACTATGTTATCCCTGGTCTTGTTTAAAATTCCTAATTATTTCTTATACTTGTTCTTAGAGTTTATCATTACATACTTTGTTTAAGAGTCTGTATTGTTTATAATGTTACTCTCTGTACAGTTATAGACAATTGTGATCCTAATCCTTGTCAGAATGATGGTAACTGTATTGATGGAATTAACTCATTCACTTGTGAATGTATAGATGGATTTATTGGATTTGCATGTCAAATAGGTAATGAATATAATGTTAGAGATTTGAAGTATACATACTTTAAGTATTGTAGTTTATCAAGACACACGGTATGTGTTGTGTGGTCCAAGAAGCCGGCGCACCATTTGAATTACATGAAAAAGCAAAATAATAATTTTATCAATAATTTAGAGATAGATATCAAGTTATGTACTTATAACTCATCACTTGTAATGTTGCCATCATACTACCATTCACAGCAATATGTCCACCACTTGCTGCTCCTAATAATGGAAAGATAGAATGCATACTGGCATTTCCAACTCCTAGTCCTGAACCAACCCCTGCTCCAGTTGATGGTGGACTTCTTCCTTTACCACTTCCTGAACCGCTTCCTATTACCAATTTTCTTCAAGGTGACAGGTGTACTTTCAAATGCAATGAAGGATATAAACTACGTGGTAGTGAGAACAGGACATGTGAAGATGATGGCAGCTGGAGTGGAACCGATGCCACTTGTACAGTACCACCAAGTATGACATGACTAATAGCTATGCACAGATATTATTCACATGTTTTTGAATCAATATATACTGCCTGCATGTACTAACTCCATCTTTTTGTCAGTATTGAAGCTGCTTGTCTAGCATAAGGAAATGGAGTAGTATTGAAATAGTATTGGGACCTGTGGTCTGCTTTAGTTGTAGTGTTGTAGAATAGTAGTTTAGTTCCAATACTGACATAAAGAAGGAGTACAGGTATATTGAGGCAAGATTTACACATAATTCACTGTGTTGTATTTTTATTCCTAAATTGTATAAGTAAACCAGTACGGTAGTAATGCTAAGTAGGGAACACCCCAAAATGACGCACTCCACCTAAAATGATGCCTTTATAGATCATCCTAGACAACTCTTATGATCACCGATACTGAATAATTTTAGTGTATATTATCTATCAAACACAACATTTAAAACAAGAAAACACTTACAAGCAGCCTGATATATAATTTAAAAAACAAACAAACCAAAACTTGGATTTTAGATTGACTGATGACTGACTGACCACAGTTGCAAGCACGTATAGGCCAAACAAAGCATTGCACAGCCACCATTATTTTTATGGTGCAATAACAAACTCACCAGTGGGATGTGCCTTTTGGGGCTCCGACATGTATAATTATGTCTTCTGCGCCTTGTCTTTCCTTTTATCCAAGGCTCACTGTCTTCTTGTTATTGCAATGAAACCACATTGAAGCATTGATTTTCCCTATCAACATTTTCCTTGAGCAGCATATTTAGATGCCACAACCTTAAAGTAGTGAAACAAGAGATGAATAATAGCAAAGCTCAGTAGGAAATTCCCACTTTGAAAAATGATTGTCATAACATGCCAATGTGGGGATTTTCCCTCCGAGCTATGCTGCAATACTATCATTCATCTCTTGTTTAAATACTTTTATTGTTCATCACTTGGATCCTTACTTCATTTTTAAATTAAAAATTTTAATATAATAGTTTAAATGCAGATTATGCAGACGAGATTATTCACAACATACCTTTATCCCCCTTGTTAATGTTGGAAACACACTCAAAACAGTCCAACCAGTCCTCCAATGTCCCTCTTTGAAAAATGCTTCAAGTGGGCAGGATGCTATTATTTAAATCATAATCGCTGTGGTTCACAATACCACCATGAGTGAGTTATCAGTTATACATTGTACTCCACTAACTAAAGAAGTCCATTTCATGGAATTGGCAACATCTCAGAACACAGTAAAAAATAATTTGGTAATACTTCTTGCATTTGCTCTGTCTTTCTTGCTGTTGATTTGCCCATGCATGTATTACTGTAAACTCTAGTTATTAGGCACATATGGTTATTAAGTGCATATTCCTTGTTAAACACATTTGGAATACTTGTGCTAAACACTTTCTGTTAAGCACATATTGTTGAAATCACTCCTGCAAGCTAGTACTTGTAGAATGATAACAACAATCCAGAAGCATCACAGTACACTTGATACTTCACCAGGCACATGTCTAGTAGTGTTGTTCCAGTTCTTAGTACTGGAACTAAAATAATTCCAGTTTCAGCCCTTTTTATTCCAGTTCCAGAACTGGAACTATAATTTTGCTTTCCTTAAGACTGGAACTGGAACTAGAACTATAATTTTGCTTTCCTAAAAACTGGAACTAGAACTAGAACTATAAAGAAATTTTATTAAGTACTGAAACTAATACTGGAACTGGAATTGGTCATAACCATACAGTTTTTGTCAATGAGCCTTATCCAAAATTACATCACAGACATAAATATGGCCACTGTAGTGTGGGGACATTCGTAAAATTTGTATGGGTGGCTATGGAAACAAAATTTTGAAGGGCAATATCTCAGCCAAGAAGGAAGATATTGAACTCTAACTAGCAAGTATGGCTACAAGACATTACAATGAGTGCGTAAAAGCAATTTTTGGTTGATTTTCAAAACAATGCTAGATTTCTATTCTTTCAGCTAATTTATAACCATACCTGCTCCATATCTTCCTTCTTGGCTGAGATATTGCCGTTCAAAAATTTTCTTACAATAGTTGCCCATAAAAATTTTACAAACGTCCTCACACTACAACAGCCATTTTTATGTCTGTGATGTAATTTTGGATAAAGTCCATGAGACTTTAAGCTCTTTACAAGACCAGAATTTTATCTGCTGACAAAAACACACAATGTAGTATATAATTTCATAAAAGCCGTATGTATTACAACCATGTATGCATGTGCTAAAAAACTGCTTGAAACAACTCATTAGCTATAATATTAGAAGACAACATCAAATGCAATGCTGGCTCAGTCACATTGTTATGTCTTGTTCAGCATTTGATAATTAGCTACAGGTCTTTTAGTACCACCCTACATAGTGTTATAGTTGTTTGTGTACTGATGCTGATAACTACAGTATTAATTACATCCTTGAAACAATTAAACCTGGCAAGACTAGCGTATATAACTTAATATTGTCCATAATTCATTATGGGCTTTTGGTAATACTTAATAAGTTAAAGTAAGTGTTGTTCTAGAAATTGAAGAATAATTCTAAATGTCATGGTTCCTGAACTGGAACTAGAACTGTAATTTTAAGGTTACAGTTCCAGAACTGGAACTAGAACTGTGATTCTAAAGGTTATGGTTCCAGAACTGGAACTAGAACTGTAATTCTCAAGGTTATGGTTCTAGAACTAGAACTGGAACTGTAATTGTAAAGATTATGATTCCAAAACTGGAACTAGAACTGTAATAACTAGCTGATACTGGAACAACACTAATGTCTAGCAGATGCCAACGCCTATATTAATGATAGCTGCACTTGAATTTCAGGACTGTTTTTTCCTTGATTGAAGTAAGCTATTAGACTGAACACTGGTAACTAAATCGCTAGAAAAATGTGGTGGGCACAAGTAATACTCTCCCAGCAGAAACCCATCACAATCACTTAAGTGCATGGGCTTAACAAGCATAGTGTATTTTTCAAATAATTCCTCTGAATACAGTAATAACTGCTTAATAATAACCAGTTAAAATAACTGGAGTGTACGGAATAGAGTGCAGAAAAGTGAGTAGTAAATTTGTATAAAACACATAAGCTTCTCAAATCAATGTTGTAAGTCTCTCAGTTGTGTATACTGTACAAACAAACTATTATTTAGATTATTTGGTACATGTTTTCTAATTCTCATTAGGAGCATGTAAACCACTTACTGCTCCTGAAAATGGAATGATCGAATGTGATTTTGGAGAAGATGGATTTGCTACTAGAAGAGACAAGTGTACCTTCACATGTGATGATGGTTATGAATTAAAAGGTCTGATGAAAAGAATGTGTTTGGTTTGGTGGGGTAGAAGAACAAAATGGACTGGTACTGAAACTGAATGCAAGGAAGGTAAAGTTGTTTGTAATGTAGCATGGTGTTGTAATCTTCAGATTCACAACACACTCACTCATGTGCAATTATTCTAGTTCTACGCCATATAATGTACTTCAAAATATTTTGCGACTGGATTTTTGAAAAGGGGCCATCCAATTTACTGACTTTCACCATTAATAAATTCAGAATGGACTCAGTCTGACAAAATTTGGCAGTAGTGGGTTACAAACTTGCTTAAGGTTACACTATAGTCACGGGCAATCATTCAAAATTTTGAATGCCTATCGATACTTTTTGAGAAGCCCATAACACCAGTCTAGCAGTGTGAAAAGTTTTAAATGAAGGTGAATCCCTTCATGTTTAATGTTTTTATGTAGCTACAGTGTAGTTTGAGGCAGGTGGAACACTACAATTTGTTGTAGTAACACAAGTAAGCCAGCCCGTACATTGCTCAGCTCCAGCTGTCACTACCATGTTTTTCCACCACCAAATACAGCAAAAGCTGTAGGCTCTATTGGCATTTCTAGGGCATAGCAATGCTGTATATTAAATTTATTAGGTCCTGTAGAAGCATTTTTGGCATGTTTCATTCCAGTGACTCAGATACAAGCCTTCAGAGAGCTTGTTTCACTCGAAAAAACTACTAAAAGTTCAATAAAACATCTATACAACCAGTAACTTTAAAAATCACTTCCACAGGACCTAGATATTTTAGTTGTTTAGTCACTTGTGTTGAAATTATAAGGATTCAGTAATCTGTTAGTCTGGTTTTTGGTGGCACGTTTTTATAAATTATCGCTCTATTGTGGACCACACACCCAAGAACAGTCGTTGTTCTGCAGTAAAAACAAACAAGTACAATTAGTTGCATTGCTAACACAACACAGTTTTTGTCCCTGCTTGGTTTAAAGCAGGTTTTGTAATTTGTTCCGCCCACGCATTTTAAACTACTTAAAGTATTAACCTAAAATTTCCATAACATCCTACATTATGAAATAACAAGTCAAAATGTGAAACTGTTAGCATACTCATTGAGTTACAGTCCTCCAGTCATAAAATTTGTGTGGGAGCTTGGTTTTGTCTATTTAATTTTGGTTCATTGTATTGCTAATGAACAGTGTAAATACATGCAGGAAAGATTTTCAATAATTTATAATCATATAGAATCAACCTTGATGACAGAAAGAATGGTACCTTATACAGTAATTATGATAAAACGGAAATCTTATTAAGTACAATAGAACCTCGGTTATCTGAACTCCAATGTGTCTTTGGCAAAGGTAAATGTGTTCAGATAAGGAAATAGTTTGGATAACTGAAGCCCATATAACTCTGTTTAAATACTGTAATAGAATATACACCTGTGCTCAAAATACTTGAGTAGAACAGCCAATTACAATTTCAGATAATGAAAGTAGAGGTGGACCGATACTACTTTTTACCAATACTTCCAATACAAGTATTTGGACTGAAATTATCTGCTGCATGATACCGATTCCAATACTGATATTAAGTATTGAATCATAGACAAGTTTATTATAGAAATTTCACTGTTGTGATACATATCTAGCTATTAAAATATCGCAGTTTGATTGAGAAGTGATGATCTCAGTTCAACCAAGTTTCAAAATAATTACTCATTTTATTATCAACTAAACATGATAAACATCATTGTGGATTACTAATTGCTTGATTTGAGGTATATGCTAATTGATAAGGTAATTAATTGTGTGGGCGGATGGTAATTCTACAATGTCTGTTGTAGTCTTGCAACCAAACCTTTCCTTGAAAAAACAAGCCATGGCAAGTATAGCCATAAACTTCTTTCTTTTTACAAATAACTGCACTGTCTTTTAATTACAAAGGATTTATGTGCTCTGATATATTAGAATACACACAGAGCAATCACAGCAGCAGTACTCGGAAAGAGTAACAAAGGCTTTGTTTTCATTACTTTGTTAGCCCAACTAAGTTTTTGCTACTGGAAAGTGTAAACTAGGGACCCGCCGATTATGCTGGCATAATTATGAGCATAATAGGTGTCTGAAAGCATTGAGCATAATGCTAGCATAATAGTAGGCATTCCAGACCGATTTTTAAATTTTGGAAAAACAGGCTTTTTATATGCTCAATAGATAGAGTATTGATTGCTGATCTCAGAAATATATAGTTTGTTGGGTTGGAATTAGCTACTTTGGCATGCACGGTGCTTAAAAACTGAAAAAAGGTACATTTTTTCTCCAGGGCTCCCCATACATTTTACAGGGAAAAATGGCACAATTGAATCAGGAAGCCATCTAGTAACCTGGACTATCTTGAAACTGCAGTTGCATCTAGCTGCAAGTTTGTACATGTAATGAGAGTAACTTCAGGTCTTCTTGGATCTCAGCAATCTTTGTATGCTTTGTGGTGAGCAAATATGTTTCACCTACTGCACACTTCTCAATACAATGGTGTATATCCATAGGTAAGTGGCTATCTCAAGTAAGTAAAAACATCAAGTTAACAACTTATAAAGGTAAACAACTAAAGTGGAGGTGTCACAATGATGCAACAATACTTAAGGTGGAGTTGTGGTTTCAATTATGGCATTGTTATGCCAACTTTGAAGTGGTTTATACTTTTGAGCTGATGACACAGCCATCAGAAAATTACTCTGGAGCTGAAAATCGCTAACCCGAGTGAAGTAACTACGCACTTTAAAGTAAGCACCAGTGACTACCTTCCACCCGACAGTACGTTTTTTAAAGTTTTAAAGTATTCCACATACATTACATGGCTTGAAAAGATTACAAAACAACACAAAACTTACTTATATGTAACGCGCACTATAAAACTAAGATTTTCATGATGATCAGCGTGTAGACAAACACCACAGCGATTTTCATCTTCATTGGAGCTCGGACGACGGAGCAATCCCAAGTTAAACACGAGTTGTCATTTTGTGCCAGGGTTCTATTGGGGAATATACGGAGAATTTTTTTATTAAAAAATCTCGGATACTGGAATGCCTAATAATAGGTAGAATATTTGTGTAATAGTATGAATTCTTGCTTATCAAAATAGCTATCACAGAAAGATCGATATACTCTAATAGAACAGTCAGTAACTCTAATAGAAAAATCATATAGCTGACTGCTATTAGAGTATATCGATCTTTTCTGTGATATGCACTTTGACAAGTAAGTTTGTGCTGCAGCCACTTATTATTTATCCATAAATTGGAAATTATTAGCAGAGCATGAGAACTGAGGCATAAATAATTGGGCATAATTTGAGCATAATGGGTAAGTATTGAGCATAAATTTAAGCATAATAGGTAAGTTTTTGAGCAGTGCAGCATAGCATAATAGGTAAAATTATGAGCATAATCGGCGGGTCCCTAGTGTAAACGTGGCTAGAGATGACTTAATAAAAGTGGTGAGTGTCTACTGATGGTATCTGTACCTTTGTGTTACCAATACTGATACCACTGGTATTGGCATTGATACCAATGCTGCCTCCACCTTTAAATGAGAGTATGGACAAATGAGGGTCAGATAACTTGTATGTATAACTTTAACTGCCGCTTCATAATTCTTTATCTACTACAGCCAATGATGGTGTTCAAGATGATGATGATGAAGATGATGATGATGATGATGATGATGATGATGATGATGATGATGATGATGATGATGATGATGATGATGATGATGATGATGATGATGATGATGATGATGATGATGATGATGATGATGATGATGATGATGATGATGATGATGATGATGATGATGATGATGATGATGACGATAACGACGATGATGATGAAGACGATGATGATAAATGAAAAAATAAACACTCTGAATTGATTTAGATACTTTAGAATGTAGTAGCACACACCTATAAGCAATTCATTTTGAATTGTCACCATGGACACACACAGTTTAAACATTTATATATTTAGGTACAATGCACATTCATTCAGAAGAGTAGCTGGTTGCATTTAAATTTTATTAGTGAATGTATTAAATGAACACAGTGGTTATTCGTCCAGCAGCCAGACACATTTTTTTTCACTACTCGTCCAGTAGTGTTACCCATAACTAGGGTATCAAACATACTGATTGTATGAAGGTAAAATTTTGGGTGATTTCGAGATAAGTTATATGGGGTTGAAGCAAGAGTCCTAGGGTTGGAGCAAGAGAAGCGATCGTCCTGGAAAAGCTGGGCCAACCCTTACCTAGCTCGCCTCAAACTCATCCAAAAACTTACCTTCATACAGACATTGAAAGTCATTACGTTTAACAGGCAAACATCAGGTTAACACTAGGGTTGGTTAGGGTCAGGTTCAGCTTTGGTTTCTTCTTCACTGGGTATTCTTCTTATAATGATATATGTTTCTTCTTGAATGACATATATAAGGTTGAAACTAAAGGAGGTGAGTAGTTAGCATTGCAGTGGCTAAATTAGTAGTGCACTGGAATAGTTAGTGAGAACTCCCAGATTTGAATCTCGCTCACTGTAAACTTTTTTCTTCAATTTCTTAGGTTTTTTTTTGTCTAAGCTTTTCTTTATTCACATGACTGCTGGAAAAATAGTCACTGCCTTAAACAAAATGTTACATTGAAGGTTCTGTGTAAATGGAATCATCTATATGATTATAAAAACAAAACGCAGCCTCTAGCACTCAGCTTTCTACTAGCTATCTTGTCTCAACATATGTGCATTACATTTAATTTATATCATTAGAAATTTTAAGTTCAATTAAAAATAATAGAAAAAAGTAGGGAAACAAGGCCTTACAAGGGAAGTCACCTACACCTGCAGATATATTAGTGGATATTAATCTCTACTGACTAGGCATGACGCTATTATGCTCCAAAAATTGAGCATTATGCTTTTGAGCAGTGCTCAAAATATCATCTTTTATGTTTCTGAGAATTGCCCATTATTCCCAAAATTATGCCACCATAATTGGCAAATAATGCCAGTTCATTGCTGTATCAGACCATTTTCATTAATGTTTAAGCTTCAAATAGTTGTGAATTTTTTAGCTGGTTGCTGTATTAGAGTATTTCATTTGAATGCGACTGCTTTATTAGAGTAAACAATATCCGGTGACCATTCTATTGGAGTTTCTGACTGCTGTATTAGAGTATCTCGATCTTTTTAATGGAATTGTGCAATCTACAGATTTTCCTACTGTTAAAGTTTTATAATCACCTCAAAGTGCTAGCATAATTCCTGATTCTCACACATACCTATTATGCCCAAAATTATGTTGGCATAATCGCTGTATCCCTACTACTGACTGGTGGTGCTTGTTTACTCTCTTGTAACATTATTATGAATAGTGACAAGGGCGTAGCCAAGATTTCTTGAAGGGGGGTTCCAACAGTGCTAGCAGTATTGGGTTACCAGAATCAGGGGTCTCTGGAGGCTGTGCAAGAAGCACATTAATTATAATGCATATAAGTGCCCCTGGGATGACACTAGTACTAGATAAAGTTACCTAGTGGAAACAGACAGCATAGCACATAGAGACACACATAGTAATCTGTAAGTGACAATGATCTTGTTGCTATAGGAACAATAAATCAACTGATACAATATATTGACTTACAATCAAAACATTATAGCTATACAAATATGCATTCATATAATTAGCATGAATTGATTTTGCATAGCACAAGTATTAAATTACTGGAATTCTATATTCAGGTGAATTTGATGCAGAATCCTAGTGGAGGAAGCAACGCAAATTCACCCGTAATTAAAATTTTTGCCATTAACCTATCATCACAGCCATTTCTTGGCCGCCACCTTAGATTTCACATATTTTTCATCCTGGCCTTTTTGGGGGCCACACTCTTTTTTTACAGCTTGGCTGTTTTGGTTTAGGTATCTTTAAACACTGCACACTAAAGCTACAGCAGTATAAGGTCATGCTCAGTTTTGCATTTAATTTTAGAATGCCTGAAAAACTTCACTAATGAAGTTCCTTAACATATGGATGCGGATATTTACATGCATGTCCTATTAGCTATAGAATATACGTGACTGCTCTATTAGAGTATCTTGATCTAATAAATTTGAAGAGGGCTCGTGTTACCTCTGTAAATCCTTCCCAGAAAGATGAATGCAAGTTTTATCAATTATTGTTGTACTGAGTCATTACACTATATTACTCACTCATTTTGTCCAGCCACACTAAATGGTGTATTAGGGTCCTGCTTGCAGAAGTCCAAATTTTACAGGATGGTTCCTGAACCCCTTGGAACCCCCCTTCTTACGCCCCTGAGTAAATCCGCATATACCTCATCAAAAGAAGAGGTGGCACCACACCAGCCCATCACTGACACACTCTTCATACTCCCTTATCCGGAAAATCTGGTAAGTAGTACAGTCTAGGGTTGGGCAATACTTCAATATTATCACCAGAATTCAATATGTGACTAGGCCTGCGAAAATAGGGCATGTGGGCACAAACTACACCCTATCACATAACATGTCATATCTCAGTATTGGAATCAAGACACACGGTAGTGTGTCGTGCGGCCCAAGAAGCCGGCACGCCACAACGTGAGCATATTTACAGGAAGAAAGTAAACGCAATTTTCACACCTTTGTAGCTCCGTGATTCCTTATCCGATTGAAACCAAAGTTGCTACAGAAGTGCCGGCTAAGTAGGGGAGTCCACAGTCCAAATTTGAAGAAAATCGCTAAAGCCATTTCTGAGATACGAGTGGCCAAGTTATATACGAGCGAGTAAGTTAGATACGAGCGAGTAAGTTAGATACGAGTGAGTAAGTTATATACGCATTCAGCTACGTATATAACTTACTCCATTACAGAATTATATGACATTGTAAGTTATTCTGTAGGGAGTTCAGCTACAAACAGTTAATCTTATAGACAATTCAGCTACAAGCAAGCCACCCTGTAGAGAGTTCAGCTACAAATATGTAGCTGTAGAGATTCAAAACATTATAAGTCACACTGAAGAGAATTCAGCTATAAACAAGTCATACACCCTGTAGATAGTTCAGCTACAAACAAATCACCCTGTAGAGAGATCAGCAAGAAGAAGTTACCTTATAGAGAGTTCAGCTACAAAGAAACCATCATGTAGAGAGTTCATCTGCAAACAAACCACCTGTAGAGAGTTCAGCTACAAACAAATCTCCCTGTAGAGAGATCAGCTAGAAGAAGTTTCCTTGTAGAGAGTTCAGCTACAAAAAAATCACCTTGTAGAAAGATCAGCTAGAAGAAGTCACCTTGTAGAGAGTTCAGCTACAAACAAACCACCATGTAGAGACTTCAGCTAGAAGAAGTTATCTTGTAGAGAGTTCAGCTACAAAGAAACCATTCTGTAAAGAGCTCAGCTGCAAACAAATCAACTGTACAGAATTCAGCTACAAACAAATCACCCTGTAGAGAGATCAGCTAGAAGAAGTTATCTTGTAGAGAGTTCAGCTACAGATAAATCACCCTGTAGAGAGATCAGCTAGAAAATGTTACCTTGTAGATAATTCAGCTACAAACAAATCACACTGTATAGTCCATGAGCTGGAGGGGTCAGTCGGTACCATCTGAGCTGAATAAAGTTCACTGCTTTTTTTTGAGAAGGTATCCATCTCAATAACACAAAAATGCATGATAGCAATGTATTTGTGGTAGCTTCTAATTTTTATGGTCATGTTATGCAGATACAGTAATTACGTGACATGAAAATTATGCTAAATCATATAACTAGTTACATAAAACATTTTTGTTTATTTTTAAAAGTCATGATCTTCTTCTAGTTCATCTTGAAGTTCATTTATGACATCTTCATCATGATCAGCATGATCAGCCTGATTGCCACAGTCCTGCAGTCTACACATTTCTGTGCACTTGAGCCTATTAGTCATACAAATGCACCTTGGCAACTCACACTTCTTTGCACAATTGATCTAAAATAGTTTGGGGTGCTGGTTGACCAGTCATCCAGTGTATCACTAGTTGAGTGTACTTCAATCCTCCATCCCCTGCCTTCAGGACTTGGAATACTAGTGTTCTGTTCCAAACATCTTCACCAAGTGGCAGCCTGAAAATTTGATCGAAGAGCGTGCTGAACTAGGTGATCTTTGCAAGGTGGAAGCAGATGGCTTTCAACCTCACCCTTCTTGGCACAGAACAGATGATACCTTAGCTCTTTGACTTTATTAGAAGATGTCTTAGGAGCATAAAGATTGCACGTGAAATGCCCAAGCTTGTTTATTAACTCTGACACATCCCACCAATTCCATGAAGGTATCTTGGTAATCCTTGCTGTGAGTCAGCATCTTCAGAGCTTTAGCCTTACCTTTACCAGCAAAAGCACTGACAGTGTCATACCCAGTAAATGCATGCATACCAATTAGGGCTTGGCACATTTCCACACCAGAACCAACTTTTTTGATGTCTATAACTATTTTCCATATTTTTGTGCCGCACTCTTTTGAAATAAGGGTACTCCAATTGCATCATGGAAAGCTAACAACATGATGAAAACATCTGTATCTTCTGAGCAGATAACTATAGCCTGATATCCATCTTTTACTGCATGAACAGCATGTAGCAAAAGGCATCCATCAGCTTCTTCTTGATTACACTATAATAGACATGGTACTTGCACGCATTCCTCTGATGCAATTTTGAAACAAACCTCACTAAAGGTAGCATACAAACCTTTCTCACCCAATTGTTCTCTGTGCTGTGTATATACTCCTCCATTCACTTACTAAAAAGGTAATTAAGCTGGTTTTGTTAGTGGTTCTTGACAAGAAATTCCTCCATTGCCTTACGATCTGTGCTGTGAAACTGATGACCAGTTTCCAGACCTCGCAGCAACCTCTTGCTGTTTTTGATTGAATTTTCTTTGTATGTGTCAAAAACAACATCAATTCTCTTGCTGTGTTTTCCTTCTCTCAGCACCATTTGCAGTACTGCAGTAGCAACATCACCAAATGTAGATTGCTCACATTTTCCCTTTTGCACTAAGCTCATTCCATCTATGTTCAATGCAAAATTATCTGGTAACTGCTCAACTGGTGCTACATTGCTTTGAAGACATGTTGCTAAAGCAGCTTTATTGGTTTTTCTAAGCAATCCATCTGGTGTGGACAAAGCCCAAGGAAATGGTCCAAGGGGATGGGACAGAATATCTTCCATCTTGAAGTTGTGCCCTTGAGCCATCACAATAATTCTCCCATCAATATAGCCACTCTGCCACTAGATTTCACTTGCTTCTTTTGCACAGACTACTGAAAGATTTTAACTTATTCAATACTATTGGGTCATGAAATTTCTTTACTGGAGATCTTTTTCTAGATGCTGATCTTTAAAATCTGAATAACAATATCATGTGCCTTCATCAGATCAGAAGCAACTTCTCTAGGAGCTTTCCTAGCTGTTGGTATAGTCAGTAGATCCTGGTTCTCTGCAAATGGATTAATCCAACCTTGAAGTAGTTCACACACTGTTTCAACTGTTTCTGCATCTTTCTGAATCTTTCTGAATTCTTGTCTGCTGTAAATCAGGATGCTGGAGTTTAGTTTTGTTTCCATCAACAATGTTTCTTATCTGTGCCAAGAAGGCACTTCGATGCTCTGCAAAATGCTGAACAGCACCTGGCTTCAAACTAAATCCAGTGGTACCTGGAGTCTGAGTATCTTTGTTCACAGTCACTTCAGTAGCTTGATCAACTGGCATTCATCCAAAGGGTTGAGACAAGATAATTGAACTGAAAACTGTCCAGCAATGCTTGATAAACTTCAGGCTTACTCTCTGGTAGAGCTAACATTTCATCGTAATACACAGTGAGGTATCTGGCATAATTGACTTTGTCAGATGCAAAACACCATGGAATTAAACTTCTTATAGCATTGAGATGCAAATCCCAGTTTCCTTCATGCGATCTATGCAAAAGTCCAAGAATTACATTCTCAATCAGGTCAATGTATGCCATCCAATAAGCTGATGGTTCTCCATTATCCGGTCACAATGCAAATGATGAAGAAAGGAATTCCATTTGTCATTAATTTGGGTAAGAGTTGACTATTGAACAGTTTGTTAAAGCTTCCTGGTTAAGATCACTGGCCACACTGCTCACCTGTTCAAAAAATAATACAGCTGCGGAGTGGGATTCCTGGTCATTTCCTGTCAAAATTAGAAACTGTGCCCACATCAATCTCATTAATGTTTCACAAATACATTTATGGACTCTAACAGCACAATTGTGCTGCTTATTGTCAAGAACACCATTGATAGAACCCTCAGCAGCAAGCCAAGCTTCAATGCAAATGTCTTTTAAACCAGCATCCTGAAATCATTCTCCTAAAATCAACAAAGCATTACAGAATAATACCCATCCTAAGAACTACTTTAGAGCAAAATTCTTTTTACTTTCAGACCAGAGGTATATACTATGTGGTTTTTTGAAGAGTAACCATCCAGTCTATAGGTGTGGTCTACTAAACACACCGGCAAGATTGAATTGTCAAATCCCAGCACTGCATTTTTATGGGATATCAGACCAGAGCTACTATGTGGTTATTTGAAGAGTAAGTATCCAGTCACTGCATGGGTGTGGCTTACTAAATTTACATGCTGACAAGATTGATAACCAAATCTATAAATATATATGTCAGACTAGAGTTACTATATGGCTCTTTGAAGAGTCACTATCCAGTCATTAGAATAAGCTGAAAAAATGGACTGTTAGCATAAGTACATTTCATTACCATGGTTACTGTCAATGGGTGTGGTTTGAAAACCACATTAGTAGGATGCAAATTATGTAAAAAAAAATCATAGTTATGCCAAACTTAACCCCAACTATACTTGCTACATTCGCATATGTATGTGACTCATGTTGAAATTTGGGGTGTGGTGAAAATCGTGCCATAAAAACCACAAGCTACCACATCATCAATGCTATCATAAATCTTTCAACTACTGGGATGTATACCTTCTCAAAAATTAACATGAACATTATTCAGCAAAGATGGTACTGACAGCCAAAATTTTGGTGCCTAGCTCATGGTAGGCCCCGGCCTATTATGCTCAAAAATTTGCCCATTATGCTTTTGAGCACTGCTCAAAAGTATAGCCCATTATGCTCAAAATTATGCTCATCATTTCTTATTATGCTACATTACAAGTACAGTACATAACATTCATGTATATTGTTTTAGTATAATTACTGATTGTTTTTTACATGCACTGATAGTGTCACTAATAGTTATATTGCAGCATGAGGGATGCTTCAATATAATCTTGAAGGGAACTCTCTTGCTGTGCATTGAAAGTGTTTGTTAAAATTGAGAATACTCTTTCAACAGCACCTGATGAAGGCTGTATAAGAGCAACCATCATTGCAGCGGATGACCAGTGCGGTAACTCCTGTGAATGTTCAGCCCACCAGGACATGACATCTACTTCTGGCGATGTATCTGCAGATACCGCAATGTACTGCGGGAGTTCAGACTTGAGATTGTCTAATGTTGTTTTGTTGTTCAAAAAGGTTATTTCTGATAATGAATTAACAATGCTAACATCTGGTGCCACTTCTTTCACTTTTGATGGAGCAAAGACTCGTGCAGCTTTAAAAATTGATAGACTCTTAGACAGTTCATTTGAAAATTTAGATTTAAAATACTTCACAACAGGTGTAACCCTATCTTTCCCATACTTCATAAACCTGTCAAGCAAGGAATGCACACTGCCTGTCAACCTTTTTGCCACAGCAGAGAGATTGGGATAGTGCTGTAATTCTATAGCACTAAGCAGTTTGGTATATATTTCATAGCATTTGAATGCCAAAGCCCCGTCTCCCTCTAGGCTATACGTAGCCTTGACAAATGGTTCACCTGCATCAATAACTACTGCTAGTTCAAGCTGCAGATACTCATGCTTTTGCCTGTCAGAAAACAACTGCAGTAATTTGACTGTAGTTGCAGGTGATGCTTCTGTATTTCGTAAAAATGAGACAATATCACCGAAATAATTGAAAACTTGGTGCAGCACTTCCCATTTGCTCCACCACCTTGTGCAACTATGAGACTTAATTGAAATCCCAGTTGTTGTCCGCCAGTCAACTTTTGCCCGTGAACTGTGAGCAAACAAACTGACCCACAGTCGAAAAAATTCATCAAGTACTGGAACATCAAACTTATCTCCTGCCAAATCAATGGTATGAGAGTAGCATCCTATATCAACAAGTGAGGGAAAGACTACGTTTATTGTTCTCATGGCTGCACCATTAACAGATGCGCGGTCATGCATGCATGCCAAGAGCTGATCTGACTTTACTCCATACGTAACTTGTAAAATACTAATAACCTCACGAGCTAGTTCCTCACCATTCATTGGCTTTGCAAGTATTTGTAGCTTTACCAACCTTTGCACAATTTTGTCTGCTAAAATAAACCGTAGTACAATAGCAAAAGCCTCCCCAAGCCTGGTAGTGCCATCAAAAATTATGGAAACAAATTTCCCTGAAAGCTCTTCCTTGATCTTATTCCCTTCATTAGTACGAACAAATGGTATTAGGTCACGCATACCTCTTTCATCTGTCAGCCTGTATCCACCAATCTCCAAAACTTCTTTCAGTCCGCCAACCTTTTGAAGTGGTATTCCTGATTTCAAAAAAGCTGTCACTACTTTTATTCTGTACAGTTTGTGCGATTCAGATAGAGTTTCACCTCTAGGATGAGTTTCACTTTCATATGCTTGCAACTGCTGGGCTAAAGTTTTGTCACCGCATACTCTCTTGGCTTCTTTCTCCTTGTTCACTTTGTGCTTATTGGAATCAATGTGATGCTTTATACTGCTAAGCTTCATTGACACCTCCTCTCTACAACATCCACAAAAGAGCTTTCCACCAGACACAGTCAAGTACTCTTTCGGGAATCGATTGCACCTATCTCTTGGGGTCACTGATTTCATTGAAGTTGATGCAGATGAACCAGTGCCAGTAGATACTTTTCTTTTCTTTCCCTTAGGTGGATTATTGCGAATTGCTCTTTTTCGACTTAAATCTGATGTTTTAGCTTGCTGCAATACTGAGAGAAGAGATGATGGAGCTCTCTTTAAAGCGTTATCAGTAGCAGAGGTACTCCTACTTTCCCCATGACATTCACTTAGCGATGTTGTCTTAGACGTCCCCGAGGTAGAAGATATTAAACTAACTGTATCATGATCATCGACATCACTGTCCTGTTCATCACTCGATGCAGACGACGCTTCACTGAGTTGTGCTAGTACACCTTCACCAGCTGCCATGGCACTTTATTTATAGCGCCACTCTGTAATAATTATAGTTATTAGTATTAAGGCGCTACTTAATGGCTGGATCTTCTAGAAGAGTGTTCGAGAGATCGTTGTTTGCAGGAACTCGAGCTGGAACTCAAAGAATGATGGAATGGCCTAGGTTTGGTAAAATTAAACAACAATATGCTTGTGTATTTTGCCTATTATGCCAGCATTATGCTCGATGCTTTTGCCTGCCTATTATGCTTTAAATTATGCCGGCATAATCGGCCGGGGCCTAGCTCATGGACTAGTAGAAAGATCAGCTAGAAAAAGTCACCTTGTAGAGAGTTCAGCTACAAACAAACCACCACTTAGAGAGTTCAGCTAGAAAAAGTTACCTTGTAGAGAGTTCAGCTACAAAGAAACTATTCTGTAAAGAACTCAGCTGCAAACAAATCACCTGTACAGAATTCAGCTACAAACAAATCACCCTGTACAGAGATCAGCTAGAAGAAATTACCTTGTAGAGAGTTCAGCTGCAAAGAAACCACCATGTAGAGAGTTCAGCTGCAAAGCAATCACCCTGTAGAAAATTCAGTCACAAACAAATTGCCCTGTAGAAAGATCAGTTAGAAGAAGTTACCTTGTAGATAGTTCAGCTACAAACAAATCACCCTGTAGAGAGATCAGCTAGAAGAAATTACCTTGTAGAGAGTTCAGCTACAAAGAAACCATCATGTAGACAGTTCAGCTGCAAACAAATCACCTGTAGAGAGTTCAGCTACAAACAAATCTCCCTGTAGAGAGATCAGCTAGAAGAAGTTTCCTTGTAGAGAGTTCAGCTACAAACAAATCACCCTGTAGAAAGATCAGCTAGAAGAAGTCACCTTGTAGAGAGTTCGGTTACAAAGAAACCACCATGTAGAGAGTTCATCTATAAACTAGTGACCTTGTGGAGACATCGGCTAGAAGAAGTTACCTTGTAGAGAGTTCAGCTACAAAAAAACCATTCTGTAAAGAACTCAGCTGCAAACAAATCACTTATACAGAATTCAGCTACAAACAAATCACTCTATAGTAAGATCAGCTAGAAGATGTTACTTTGTAGGGAGTTCAGTTACAAAGAAATCACCTTGCAGAGAGATCAGCTAGAAGAAATCACCTTGTAGAGAGTTCAGCTACAAAGAAACCACCATGCAGATAGTTCAGCTGCAAAGAAATTACCCTGTAGAAAATTCAGCCACAAACAAATTGCCCTGTAGAAAGATCAGTTAGAAGGAGTTACCTTGTAGAGATTTCAGCTACAAAGAAACTATTCTGTAAAGAGTTCAGCTGCAAACAAATCACCTGTGCAGAATTCAGCTACAAACAAATCACCCTGTAGAGAGATCAGCTAGAAGAACTTATCTTGTAGATAGTTCAGCTAAAAAATGAATTACCCTGTAGAGAGATCAGCTAGAAGATATTACCTTGTAGATAGTTCAGCTACAAACAAATCACATTGTAGAAAGATCAGCTAGAAGAAGTCACCTTGTAGAGAGTTCAGCTACAAAGAAACCATTCTGTAAAGAGCTCAGCTGCTAACAAATCACCTGTACAGAATTCAGATACAAACAAACCACCATGTAGAGAGTTCAGCTAGAAGAATTTACCTTGTAGAGAGTTCAGCTACAAAGAAACCATTCTGTAAAGAGCTCAGCTGCAAACAAATCACCTGTACAGAATTCAGCTACAAACAAATCACCCTGTAGAAAGATCAGCTAGAAGAAGTTACCTTGTAGATAGTTCAACTACAAATAAATCACCCTGTAGAGAGATCAACAAGAAGAAGAAGTTACCTTGTAGATCGTTCAGCTACAAACAATTCACACTGTAGAGAGAGCAGCTAGAAGATGTGACCTTGTAGAGTGTTCAGTTACAAAGAAACCACCATGGAGAGTTCCGTAATAAACATATGTATTATATATATAATTTGTACATTTACTGATAAAATCAGAATTATTTAAAGTACATCTGCTTCATCTTTTCTTCTTCCTGAGGTAAAGAAAAAAGATAGGTTTAAAAATATGGCCGGCTTTGGGGGTATACAAATACAAAAAGAAGTGAAATCTAATCCAAAACAGCCAAGCTGTAAATAAAAGGTACGGCCCTCAAAAAGGCTATGGTGAAAAAAGATGTGAAATCCAAGGTGGCGGCCAAGAAATGGCTGTGATGGTAGGTTAATGGTAAAAATTTTAATAACGATAATTCAGGTGAATTATTGTGCCGCTTGGTCTTGGCACAAAATTCACCTGAATTGTCATTATTAAAATTTTTACCATTAACCTACCATCACAGCCATTTCTTGGCCGCCACCTTGGATTTCACATCTTTTTCACCTAGCCTTTTTGAGGGCCGCACCCTTTTTTTACAGCTTGGCTGTTTTGGATTAGATAGAATATTTTCATTCTGTAACTTGTACCACCTAAATGTTTATTCAGTGCTGAAAGATTCATGGCTACACAGTCATGGAATAAAAACTTATGATACATCAACGTTTGACAAAGTAAGCAATTTTTATGTGTCCACATGATCTATTTTTGCAGGCCCGGTCACATATTATGATGTGTAATACTGAGTACCGCAGCTACTTTGAAAATACCACAATACTGTTTGTGCAATATTATTACAATTTCTATATAGTTGCTAAGTGAAAAGCCATAATGATTATGCTAAAGAAGATTTAATTATTATTACTACTTATTAGTACTTTATGGTGCATGACTACAGGACTGATAGACACTAGAGAACTGGACCTGAAGGTCTGACAGTTACTTGTACTACAATTACATGCCAGTACCTTATTTATGGATATTGTAGGCCCATAATAATGCACTAAATAATCTTGATTGATAACGTAGTTTATTTCTCTTATTAGACATAGCAATAATTGCAATTATCACAGTCACCTTGTCGCAATAATCGCAAGTAGAAATTACCAGTACCGCCCCACCCTAGTATTCTCCATGCTTCACACCATTCACAACTAAGAAATACATGCTAATACGCTAAAGTAACAGTTAATGTTTTCATCTGAATGTGCACCCTAGCTATTAATTACAGATTCGAAGATGAAATGGCCATTACACTTCACTTTTACCTATAATGGATGATTATGTAGGAAAGAGATGTATCATGCTACCATGAATCAAAACCTTGGGCTGTCATCAGCAAAAAGAAATGCGACACAGGTAAGTCCATGATCCATGCATGGTACATACTGTGGTATGCCAATAGGCATGCCTTGACATCCAACAGTGAAAAATCAAGCCCACAGCCTTAACCATTATTGAGTTACGATTGCCGCAATTAGTCAGTAGAAAATGACATTAAATATATATACATTTTTTTTTTAATTTGAAGCAATGTTTTGGAAGCATTAAGGGTTGTACTGAAGACACCTATGATCTTTGTTATACGTACCTAACCAATACTACAGTTGTACCAAAGTACCAGGATGGTATTGTAAAGCTATTTAGGGTTGATATTTTTGGACAGAAAAACCAAAATCTCTGTGATCCCTAATATACAGTACTATAGACCGTAATAAATGATCTTATATTTGGCATGGAAAATTTACACAGGATTCTCGAGTAATTAACCATCTGAAAACCATTGGCAAGCCTTATAACGCTGCATGAGGATGATGTGGCTGACTTTAATGGTTATTATTACTATATATCAGTTAGTTGCACAAAGCTTAATGGGCTGATGAGGCATGGTCACTCCCCTGCACTGTAAAAATGTTATATCACATAGCAACCAAGGTATTGGTTAAAATCACTTAACATGTAAACAGCAACCTTTAGATATCTTCCTTCATGTGCTTCATTTACTGTAATCCAAAATTCATTATGGTCAAGCCAAATGACTACTTTGGGTAATGGACGTACCTGAATAACACACTCTAAAAGATAAAGTGTGTCCTGTGACACCAAAGTGTGTTGTTTTGGTGTCACAAGGCACACTTTTGTGTGGAAAGCAAACATCATTTTTTACAGTGCAGAGATCAATATAAGGGAGGTTCCACCATAGTGAGGAGTACTACCACATGACATATCATACCACTTTCATTTGTAATGTAGAAATCAAATGGCAGGGCTGCTAATATAATTATGTAGTACTGTACATCACCTTATCCCATATCACAACGTTGTATTATGTAGAATAAGTAAGGCAACACTTTTAAAGATCTACCTTTCTACATGGATTGAAGCACAGTGCACATGCTAACAGGGCTGTTTACATACTGTATGAGCTGCACCTGTTGTACACTTAGTAATACGCACATCAATTATAATATAACCAGTTGTTTTTGGTTTGTCAATAGTCAGCTTTCATTAGAGCTATATTTTCATAATTTTTGCCAATACATCAAGCTTTATAATTAGGTTTATGCTACTTTGACATTTTAAATAAAGGAATATAACTTTGAAATTTGCATTAAGCAAATCTATAGCACTTCACAGATCCTTTGTGCTTTACCTCTTCTTAACTGTACACTTCTTTCCCACACAGAGCTCTATTGCATACTAATGTACAGTAACTGTTTTAAATGTCAATGAAACATAAAAGTTTCACTTTTCCATTAGTATACAAATACATGATAATAGAATTGGTTGAAACATGAAAATGTGGCACTTTTGCACATAAATGAAGCAGTCTTGTCTTTCATTACTTATGGAGGAGTTTACAACACCTAATAAAGCCCATTCATTTCTTCTGAGACAGCAGTAATTTTCAGGTGAATGTAGTACTTCGCCCAAACCTGAGCAAATAACAGAACACTGTCATATTGTACATGAAAGACAACATACTACACCTAGATAGAGGTACATACTTTATGTTGTTTGCTTTGGGCCTTTGTGTAAAAACAAAAAAGCCTTGACACAATCATTTGTAGTACTAATTATTTGCTTTATCCTCTTACTATCACCTTGATGCATATTTACTTATATACTCTCTCATTGGACAATTGATTGTGGGTTTTAATTATGATTTCAAATTATTGACTAGACTTCCACTGCACACAGAGACAATGGTTCAACTACAACATGCAATAGTAAAAATCACTCTTCAATGCTGCTTGACAATTGAGGAAAAAACACAATTATAGGACAATAATTAATAATAGATGTTTAATGAAATTAATCCTTTATTATTTGGCTGTGAATTTTGTTAGTGTATTCATGTAGCTAGCTTATAGTTTACGTATATGCACGAGTTCAAAAATCAAACTTGCTGTCATAGATGATAAGACTAGATTTTCCCAGATCACTTAAATATTTTTTTGTAGGATATCACTCATGAGTGTAGCATCCAATACCTATGAGTGGTTTGCATCCTTACACTTGTCAATGACTATTCTGTTATGTAGTATTGATGCATTGACAGTCCATTGAATTTTGTCCATCAGCACAAGCTCTTACTTCTGTAGCTACGTTATTAATAAAGAATACTAAATTTGAGTAAGTATATAGGAAATTTCTTATTATACTACGTAAGTAAGTTATGTTTGTGTTAAATAAATGAGACTGACCTCTATATTACTAGAACACCTACAAAAACAAGTCCTGCACACATACGTAAGACACCAAAAACAAACAAAAAATGTACATTAACACTTGATACATGCAAAAGGCAAATATCATAGCTGCTTCAAAATCATTAATACTTGAAAAAGAAATTAGCTATGCTAGTTTCAAAGCTCTACTAAAAAGGTTTGTAGAGATCTCCATTATGTATGTACTAGCTCCATACATTCATAATTATTATATGTCACATTCTTTCAAAAATGAAAATAAAAACATACAAACAAAAAGCCATAAAATAATGACTTTAACAGTCAATTCATGTTCACCCGGCCACTTGCTTTGTAACTACTATTGCATACATAGGCCAACTTCCCAAACAGTTCCTCTGCAAATTCTGTAACTGTTTATTAAAAAAAAAAAAAAAACACAATTATGTTATTAAAAATACAAGAGAAAAAACAATACCATTATTTTTTTATTTACTGTAATAGAGTACAGTATATGCATAGGTTCATCAGTCATAATTATGCTAGTAAACAAACAAGTACATACAAGGAAAAGGTAAAATTTATGTTCAATAGAGATCATGCACAGAAATAAAAAAGAAGGGACATCACCTACACATGAAGATAAACTTTAGTGGACATTTGTGACTGTCTCTGGGAAAACCGGTCTTATCACCCATTTAAAAGTATCGAGAAACGTCGGTTTTAAATATTCAGAGTGTTGTAGCTGGCCAATGGCGGTAGCTACACATACCAAATTTTCACACGTTTCACAACAATTTCTTACTTTCCAGATCATCCACTGAAGAAGTAGTGAACAGCTAAGTTTCCCGCCATTTTAGATAGCATTTAAACCGAGGTTGTCTGTACCAGGCGAGCTCCAGAAGGGTGGGAGGCGGGGGCCCTGGAAGGCGGTCAAGATGGTGTTCAAAAATTGAAAAGAAACGTGTTGGGATGAATTAGGCCAGGTTATGGGCCATTCAGACCTCAGAACTGGCTGAAATGAAAGGAAATGTACAGCACAGGTCATTGTCCAGCACCACGGAGCTGTACAGCCACACACAGTCATCTCCTGGTTGGCCAGGGTTCCATCAAGACCCCAGACCACTCGTGCGGCTCGCCACTGTGCTTTAAAAAAGCAGCCAGCAAAAGCAGACTACTTTACTCTGGTCGACTGTGGCAGTGAAATTTAGTAGTGCATTCATTAAGCTTTGTGTTTCTGAAAAAAAACCAAACTTCCTGTCTTGGGTGATAAGAACGGTTTTCGTAGATCCGGTCACATTTAATCCCTACTTCAGTTATAGCAGTGGTGAATACAGGGGGGTTGCAATGGTTTCAGCTAAAAAACCCTCTGAAAATAGTGCACACATCCCAAATTTATTTACAATTAGATAATTGGATCGGCCAAAATATCGGCCACTGATATGGCAATTTTTACCAATATCGGCATCGGTACAGAACAGTACGAGGACCGATATCGCCATACCGATATTTATACAGCAATAGTTTGTACATAAATGGATTATAATATTGGTTTTCTACGTTATCCATGTGGCTGTTCAGTAGCAGTGGCTTATTGTTCACTGTACAGCAAGCGCTACGCTACGAGAAGCCATACAAATACGTGTGGTTCAGCTAGTGTTTGTTGCTGGAAAGCTTATCAGTCTTAAATAAATGAAGCAGTTATATATAGTACCTTTGTAATAAAAGAACAGTCACAAGAAAACCTACTGTACCAGCCTTCAACAAGCCAATAAAATGCGGAGTAGCTAATGTAGAAATATCCGTTTAAGGCTCCATGGGAGTATGCATAAAAATGTTTGTGGGTGCCTAATTGTCTGGATTGCACAATAGAAACCCAAGCCACTATTACAACAGGCATAGAGTGAGCAATGAATATATCCACATGTTGTTGTAGAGTATAGGTAGCTGTACACTTATGCATATATTAACTATGACTTTTGTTTGACATGCAAATATCGGATCGACTATCGGTTATCGGCTTCTTTTGGTGGTATCCATATCGGATATCGGTACATGCCAAAATCCCATATCGGTACATGCCAAAATCCCATATCGGTACAGCTCTATTTACAATTAGTGTGGGTGATAAAATCACCAAGACTTATTACATTTGTACTTTTCTACTGGCCAAACTTCATAATTTTGCCTTTGAAATCAATGAAAATGCTATCACGATGTTTAGGTGTGTTAAGCACCTCTAAAAATAATTTTTGAAACTTTCTTCAATGGCCTTGATTGGTAAGATTCAACAGTGAAACAATGCTGTGGGGTGATTTTTACTGATTCGTTGCTAGATAGTTTACACCATAGATCTAAGTAACCAGCTATAGTTTTTAAAATGATCACAGCTATTGAAAACTTCCTGAACCTGAAACTCCCTCAGAAAATTTCTAGATCCTCCACTGCATAGGTATAGAGTGAAGTAGGAATTAAATATCCACTAGTATAACTTCAGATATGGGTGACGTTATTTGTATAATCTGCAAAGTCCCACTAGTATTTCTCCTTGTACTTGTTTATAAGAAACTTGCTATTAAGTCACAAACGTATTTCACAAAAAGAGACCTTACATGCATTATAGTGAACTCAGCACACCATAGTTTACCACTTCATAATTCTGGTGAAAAATAATTATGGTTTTCCAAAAATTCTCTGTCTTCATTGTGTATACAGTGGTTAATGACACAACATCTTACATCTAGTATATACTTTTATAGTAACAGCCATCATGGTAGAATTCACAAGTTTTCTACTAGGATGATCTTTTATCTTGGCATATATAAAAATATAGAGAAAGCACTACGTATGTAACCAAATTTGACAAAACAAAGCTTCCACACACATACCAATTTTCTGACTTTAACCAACTGCAATTGACTACTCAGTAAGCTATTGACCTAAACTTTTCACACAATTCCAGCACTGTAAAATACCAGATCAAAACTGAAACTAATGGAATACTCCTATAATGAGTTATAGCCTTAATTCAGTCACATATACCTTGATTGAAGTGAGTGAACTGACAGAGCAAAGTCCTATTTTCACATCCTGTTTTGGCTGTGAGTTATAATCGATTACATAAGTACAGTAAGTGTCTGAATTGTTTGCTGTATATTTGCTATACAAAGCAAATTTCTTACTACAATATCTAGTACAATCATGTGTAGTTGCATAAATAATATTGCTGAAACTTGGCGGTCTACTTTTCAATTACTACAGATATTCAAAGAATTAGCAAAAACAGCTGGTTTTGACTTGGCTGGTTGCATACATACGTTGTATGCTACAACACTTGTAGTCATTAGTTTAGTAGCAAGGACAGTAGAAGTTACACTGACAGTAGATACAAGTAATTTTGGTATTGCTATCAGTTAGTGCTATATGTTATGCAGTTTTGTGGTCAGAAGAGGAAGTCACTACAGAGTAGTTATAGACACTCCCCTGGGATGTAGAAATGTATTACCACCTAGCAACCAAGTGATAGTTATTATTAGTAGAATAAACAAGCCACCATACAATGGAGGTGCTTGGGATGTCTGTCCAGATAAGGGAGGTTGCACTGTATTATAGATGTACATAGGTAGTATTATCAAACAGTACGGTAGTACTGTTTAAGTAGGGATCCCTCCGAAAATGACAC
The DNA here is from genome assembly GCF_963678975.1 of Dysidea avara. NCBI lineage: Eukaryota > Metazoa > Porifera > Demospongiae > Dictyoceratida > Dysideidae > Dysidea > Dysidea avara. The sequence goes on from NC_089273.1 coordinate 35,884,369, forward strand.
ATGCCACCTAAAATGTCACCTTTAAAAATCATCCTAGAGACATCTTACATGATGAAAATCACCTTTACAGAATAATATTAGACTAAATCCATCTACATAACATGAAATACAGCATTAACAACAAGAAAACACTTACAGGTGACCGGATATTTAACCCTCCAAAACTTGAAATTTCGTCTCATTCACTCACTGACCATAGTCGTAAGCCTAGGGCCCAAACGAAGAAATGCATGGTCACCATTTTATGCCACAACAACAAACCTACTGGTGGGATGTGCCTTTTGGGGTTCTGATGAGTGTACGCCCTATGTGCCTTGTCTTTCCTTTTATCTTCAATCAGGTTGGTTGTCTTCTTCTTCAAGCATTGAAACCATACCTAATTACTGAGCGATTGCGGTTTGGAAATGAACAACAATTCTCACTTTCATACAGACTGCTACAGTGACTGGAATCATTTTGCTGTGAAACTACATCTCTAGACAGGTTATGTAAGCCAAGTAGAAGACCGTAAACGGTGTGAATGCTTGAAGGTAATGCAATGGCACGGAGCATTTGGAAATGTAACCACAAGAACAGCAACGTCAGCCCATTGTAGACCGTTAATTAACTCAACAGGCTTATTTACTACAAGTTCTTGTTAGTACAACAATCGTGACAACATTACAAGCTTGTACCAGCTGCTAGAGCCTGGCTGAAGCGGCTGTTTGCAATTCACATGGGGCGAGGCTTTATGGAGCAGTTCTATTCACTACTAAACAATGATGTGAACTGCAGCGGATATACCTTACAAGTAAAACAGTACAAATTTATACCATTACCATCGCTTTGTTTACAATTATCCCATTAGAAGATCACTACAAGTTCGCCATTTGTGGCGTGATGTAATAAAATGCAACAAATTAACACGCCATGAACATATTTTACTGGATGTGAAAATAGCACTTGCATGGCTTGGCACACTGTCCCTTTAAGGCTGCTGAGTTGTCACTTCAGCTTTTGCCAACGCCTGGACTGCAACTTAATAGATGGACTGACACTCGACAGCTTGTTCCTCTGAACACACTGACTCAGCCACTTAGTGCCCACTGCTACTACAATCAAAGGTAAGCTATGCACGCTACTATGGGCCTATGTGGTTCCAATTTTGGCATAGTAAGTACTTTAATAAGCTGTACAGGAACTTAATAGCTAGCTCACAAGTTACACTGTAACTAGCTGTAATACAACAAAAAATTAAACAAACTAGTATTTTAGAATATTGTTAGTTTAAAAATGAAGTAGGGATCTAGCTATGCAATAAAAAGTAGTGAAACAAGAGATAGATGACGGTATTACAGCATAACTCGATGGGAAATTCCTTACTTTGGCACATTAGCTATAATGTTGCTCAATGCCAAAGTAGTGATTTTTCCACTGAGCTATGCTGTAATATCATCATCTATCTCTTGTTTCACTACTTTTTATTGCATAGCTAGATCCCTACTTCAATTTTAAATATTATTTTTTTTAATACTAGTTTCTTACACACATAAATGTTTTATAATTGTAGGATGAGAAATGTTATCTACAGCTGTACCGATATGGGATTTTAGCATGTACCGATATCCGATGTGGATACCACCAAAAGAAGCCGATAACCGATAGTCGATCCGATATTTGCATTACAAACAAAAGTCATAGTTAATATATGCAAAAGTGTACAGTTACCTACTCTACAACAACATGTGGATATATTCATTACTCACTCTATGCCTGTGGTAATAGTGGCTTGGGTTTCTATTGTGCAATCCAGACAATTAGGCACCCACAAACATTTTTATGCATACTCCCACGGAGCCTTAAACAGATATTTCTGCATTACTCCGCATTTTATTGGCTTGTGTGAAGGCTGGTATAGTAGGTTTTCTTGTGACTGTTCTTTTATTACAAAGGTACTATATATAACTGCTTCATTTATTTAAGACTGATAAGCTTTCCAGCAACAAACACTAGCTGAACCGCACATATTTGTATGGTATCTCATAGCGTAGCATCTGCTGTCCAGTGAACAATAAGCCACTGCTACTGAACAATAAGTCACTGCTACTGAACAGCCACATGGATAACGTAGAAAACCAATATTATAATCTGTTTATGTACAAACTATTGCTGTATAAATATTGGTAGCGATATCGGTCCTCGTACTGTTCTGTACCGATGCCGATATTGGTAAAAATTGCCATATCAGTGGCCGATATTTTGGCCAATCTGATTATCGGTACAGCTCTAATGTTATCCCAATTAGCTAAAAAAAAATTAATTCAAGAATATACTGCTATCTACTAATTAATCCTTGTCTCTATGTCTCACATTGGCTAGAGCTAAGAGGCCTAACTGATCTGTGCCTCACCTCATGTACAATCTATTCAGTTAGCAGCAAGGACTGGTGGTCACTGGTGACAACAGTCATGATTTACTATGAAAGAACACAGCATGATTATTTTGATGATTTTGAGCAGCTACTGTAAGTGTACGGTTTATGCAAAATGGTGTTGTCAGCATGTTAGACATGCTGTGTTCTGAGATGGAAATGTGTGAATGCGCTGTAATTCATGTATGTGACAATCATGCATGTAAAGTGAAATTATTGTTATATTTGAGCAGCATTATCAAAGTAAGTGCTTCTTTGTGGATACAGTACTGTAATGTATACATCTCCACACAACACAATCAACCGTAAGTCTCCTATATTTATTATAGAGGAGAACTTTCCAAAAATTCATATGCGATGCATCAGCATATGGCATCGGAACTGTACTGTACATCACACCAATGCTATGCATTTTATACTCTCACCTGTTATAAATAATTGTGGGTTTCAGTTTCAATAAACAAAAATTAATGATGTTTAATTGCTTTGATCCATAAAGATTGACTAAAGGTACTATGTATGCATCTGATCTTTAACTACCATAAGTAGCTGTAGCCACATCTGACTTTTGTCAAGAGACTTAACTACTCAAGAATGTGCATTAACTGCTTATTACGGTGTTCCCATGTGCAATAAACTGACAATGTAACAATGTCTCTAGGCTAGATATTCACCATTGCAAAACAAGACCTAATAGCATAAGGTGATGACATTAAAAAGTAGTCTGGTCATTGAAAATAATGTTCTTGTGCTGTATTTCTGATACAGATCGAAACTGTACTTTAATACAAAACAGATACAAATCAAATGTAACCAGATCTGCAAGAACCCCACACATTGCTGCATTTTTCAAATTATATTTTCTTTATCTAGATAGCTACATGAATGGTCAACCAAAGTTTCAGCTCTAGAAACCATGAACTTCTGAAGTTACAGCACTACAAAGTGGCAACAACAGTAAAATTGATTTGTACTGTGATGATACAGAAAAAAAACTAGGTACAGGCATGTAATCAAACAGTCATAACTTATGAATGAGTCCTCTATTGAGATGAAACTAAATACAGGTTTTTGCAATTGAATTCATTGCATTTGCAATAGAATTCGTCGCATTTGCATTACAATTCATCATACACAAAACGGCTCCAAGAAACCAACCGTTCATTAAGAGTGAATTATTTATGCCATGGAGAGTTACACTTGAGACACTAGAAGGTAATTGGAGCTGGTAGCACGTAAAGCTGATAGCTGACTGACTAGTTAATTTGCTTGCTTGCGAGTGACCATACCCATCATGAATGGCATTGTAAATGGCATAGTAGAGTTTGGAATGTTGCTGGATAGGCTGTAGAGGAAGAATTATTGCCTTATAAAGAGTTGCTTACTACTGTTGTACTTGAACAAGTTCTTATAGCAGCTGCTACACCATGTTTTCATGTTTTCTCCAGCTGTCATTCTTGTTATGGATGAATTTAACTGCAAACGCAATGAATTCTGTTGCAAAACCAACAAATTCAATTGCAAATGGGACGAATTCAGTCGCAAAACCGACAAATTCAGTCGCAAAACCGACAAATTCAATTGAAAACGGGACTAATTCAATTGAAAAAGTGACAAACTCAATTGCAAACAGGACGAATTTAATTGCAAAGTCCCCAAATTCAATTTCAAAAACCTGTAACATCGTCACCATACAGATGCAACAGATTTTTTGTCATCTACATCACTTTATGCCATATTATGGCCAAGCACAAAGTTGTATTTGTAGAGTAAATACGTAGACAACACTTATAAAGATTGAGCTTTCTATGTAGCTTGAAGCACAGTACACAAAATGTGCTACATAGCAGGGCAGTTTACATACTGTATGAGCTGCACCTGTTGTACAGTTACACACATCCACTTGTTTTTGGTTAGTAAGCTTTGATTAGAGCCAGGCATGGGGCCAAGTACATTTAAAAGTACTTAAGTAAAGTACAAGTACTTTTGAATTTTCCAAGTACAAGTACAAGTACTCCAGCAGCAATCAAGAGAGTACTTAAGTAAAGTACAAGTACATGCTGGAAGTACTTAAGTAAAGTACAAGTACATTTGCTGTAGCAAAATATATACTGTATTAAGTGTATTGTAGTATGTAAGTGTGCCTAGGGGCATGGTACTTTCAGGTTTTTGTCAACCATTCTCTCTCTTAAACCCTTAATATATATAGCAGCATTGCTTTTGTTTGCCGGAATGCTATGACATTATTAATCATGGCTACATGATACATAGTAAGGTTGAGGAAGGCACTAAAATAATTGTAAGAAGTTGTTTCATACAATTTTATTGTTCTCATTGTACACCCATTGTGTACAAACTACGTATAATGTGTGCAGTACTTACAAGTATTTAAAAGTACTTTAAGTACTCAAGTACATACAAGTACTTGAGTATAAGTACAAGTACATTGGAGATATTAAGAAAGTATTTGAGTTAAGTACAAGTACTTTCAAATCTGTACTTAAGTATACTTAAGTGCAAGTACTCATGTACTTGGACCCATGTCTGATTAGAGCTATATATTATTGTTGTCATTCCACCAAGCTTTAATATTAGGTTTATGCCACTCTAACGTTTTAAATAAATGAATATAAATTTGAAGTTTACACTTGGCAAGTTTATAACATTTCACAGACCCACCGTGCTTTATCTCTCCCCCAACTGTACACTTCCTACCCACACAGATCTCTATTTACATACTAATGTATTGTGTAAACAAGTCGATGTTGTGCTACTTCTAAAAACCAGGAGCCATGCAGCTAGCTAACTCATCTGGACTTAACCAATAGGTTTTTAGTTGTGCTTACTGTAATTCTCGGATTTCATAATCATGAAATGTTTGTAATTCTTCAATTACATTGCTATGCACTGCTAAGGAAGCGCTTGTTAACCACTTCACCGCCACATTTGTAGAGGCTCCAATCTACTGTTTCTAAATTACTATAACTTACACACCATACCATATAATCCTATAAAACTATATATCAATTTACTCACTATAGAACAAGGAATTTGATTATGAAGTTGTTGTTTACACAACAGCAACCACAAATCCATTATATAACTTTAAAGTACGAAAATCGATCTAAGCCAAACCAAACATGAAATTTCACTACTTTACAGGCTAGCATTGTTTATAATAACACAATAAACATCACTAACCAGTTTACAGTTGAAGCGATTATATCTAAGTCTGGTTTTCCAACATTTGAGCAAGTGCGCATGCGCATACAAGCATGAGGTTCCTGTTTCGAGGCATACAAAAGTAGCAACATGCCACTCCAACCTATATAATCCCTCTCCTTACTGTTTCTCTTTATTAGTAGTGCCATTATCACGTCGAAGAACCATCTACAATGCTTGTTATCAATGTTCCGAAAGTACACAATTGCATCATCTAAATGCGCAATAGTGCGCGAGAGACCGGTTATCCCTGTTCCAGTTCACTTAAGAGCGTGCCCACTACAGGATAAGCGCAGGGGGCTACTAAAACGCTTGACTAAGTTACAGAGCGTTTAGAATGTGATGCTACGGGCGTTTATAATCGGAAACCGCCATATGGCAGTTGTGGTGGTGAGAGGGTTAAACTAACCGCTTTTAACAACATACGTAAATTATTATGCATGAAAGGATCTTCTAAATTGTTTTATAGTTTGACTACTGTGATTTTACCACAAATTCTCTCGACAAAGCCTAGAGCTATTCTTCATTTTCGTTTGCATACATAGGGAATACGCCCCCTTCCCAACTTGAAGAGAAAGGCTATTCCTGGTAGTCTACAAGGCTAGCACTGTTGTTTTTCATTTGTTAAATGCCTGTAAAACCGGAAGGGAGGAAATTCACAAAGTCTGAGGAGAGTCGCCACACCTGCATTTCAGACCGCCAAAAAGAAACCACCTCTGAACAAAGTTTACCTGTGTGGAAATTTAGTACAGCCTTCATTTTGCCTTTATTTCTTACGTAAAAGCTAGTTTTACCATTTAACGATTTTGCTCACGTGGGTACGTATGGATAATCTTGTTCTTTACTCACCTTTTTTCATTGCATAGAAAGGCGATATTCTTGAAGAAAAATTGATCGAGTACGATCGCTTCGACAAGACGTAAACAAATGCTCATAACTTGTGTATCCTTGGGTCTACTGCAACAAAAAAAAGAGTTTACAACTTCTCTTGAGCAGGCAAAAAAGATGATATTCAGGTTTGAATTGTTAGTCCTTTCCTTAACTTTTTAAAAAATCACAGAATTTTTCAATAATACGTAAGTATTTCATCCATTGTGTTAAATGCTTAATACTGTAAATTTAGGCTTGTGTGATTGTGTCGGATTTTTGCAGATCTTGTCACATATGTACGTATGTACACTTGTAATGTTCAAATCTACTCAAAAAGAATTTGTTTTTAGCTGAAAGTTAGCTTGATGATAATGAAGGACACATGATAGTGTGTTATGCAGCCAAGTACATATATCTAGTGTAAATTTTGTGACAGACAATTGTGGATTTTACAGGAACCAAGAAAGCATCGCATTCATAGCTCAAGGTAAACTAACCAGTTTTGCTGTGTGGAAATTCCCTCAGGGTAGGGAACTTCCTGTTCAAATGTTTAGATGTCATTGAGATACGTACGCACCTTGAATGTTCATCTATTTTCATTGAATTTTCTTGATCTTCTTTCTTAATTCTTTTTCTTTTTGCACACTTTAGAATAAAATGCAAAAACTCACACGTGCTTTAGCTGATTTACTTTAAATTGGAGAGCAGCAAGATTATGCAGCATGTTAATTTTCATACACATTTTATTAAGAACAAGGAAGTTATGTTGGGCTGAAGTGACGTTAACGTTGAGCAGTGAAAAATTAAGTCCATAGCCTTAGCTTTTATTGAGTTACGTATGTTTGGCTGAAGGCATCAGTAGGCAGTCAGTCAGTCAGTAGAACCTTATTGGAAGCATTTCTTACTTTTGGGCTTGGTTATACCTAACCAATACTGTCAAGACACCATGCAGATATTGTGAGACTGATTTTATGGTGATATTATCAACCAGGAAAACCCAAACCCTGATTTATTGTACTTTGTGTGGGAGAATCAATGTACCTATGCTTGTGTGTACAAAAATACAGTACTCAGGGGTGTCTTGAGACAAACACAGTGCTTGACTTTGCTTCGTGCTGTATTAACCTCTCGACATGCCCTCTCATGCTGTATTTTCCATTCACATGTGCAGCAGTGCTTTAACTATAACATAAAGAACTTTGCATGGGAGGATCAAAGCAAAAAAAAATTGTGTTCTATATTTGCCATACAAGCACCAGTGTTCTATTTTGGGCAGTTATAGAACACTTTAATAGACCACAGTTCTATATCAGGTACCAATGATAACACTACTCTGTGAGTTTCTAATTGTTTCGTGTGTCTTGTGTGTACCTCAAGTTGACAGTTCTCTATACCAGATAAAGCACTGCCTTTTGCTTATGCTATACGGGAAATATAGCACTCAAAGAGTGGCCTGGAGATGAATTATAGCACTCGGCGAACATACTACAGTATATAGGAAATATAGCACTCAAAGAGTGGTCTCAAGACAAAATATAGCACTCGGCTTTGCCTTATACTATATTTGTATCTCGCCCACACTTTTTATGCTATATTTCCCATATAGCACTCGCGGCAGTGCTTTATCTAATACTTAAAGTACTGTAAGATATGTACATGTCTGCACACAACAACAATAAGTCTCCTATAGTAATAGCTAAAGGAAAACATTCCAAAAATTTTAATTTGATGCTTCCACATACAGCATAGGAGCTGTTCATCTATCACAAGTATGGGGTTCCATTTATACCTTTATTTGTGATAAGTGATTGTGGGCTTAAGTTTTCATAACAAAAAGTACAGCAAGTTTAGTCAATGCAATGTAATCTAAAATAGAAAAACTGTAATTTTGTGACTAATGACTATCCATGGTAGACCCTAATAAAAAAAAAGATGACAAAAGTGTGGACAAAAATGATTGCAGTGATTTATATTGTTTTTAATGATAAGAACTGACATTTGTGACCGTCTCAGCAAAAACCTGACTAGTTCACACAATTAAAAAAACATTACTCACTCACCATTATCTGCAGTGTCCAAGGAATGGATCACAAAAGTTTCAGCCTTCTGTGGTCTGTAGATTTGAAATTACAGTGCTAGAAAGTAGGAAGAATAAGGAAATCAATTTGTACAGTGACTATACTAAAAATAAACTACAGGCGCTTGCATTCGCATTCCTTTGGATTAGCCTACAAAGTTGGAATTTGGCTTACAATGTTCACCATGGATTGGTAGATCAACCAAGGTATAGTTTTATCCTTGCAGTCACTTGCGCATAGGTGTATGAAGACGGTTTAATAGACGAAACGATGACAATCTTGTTTATGTTTACTGCATCATAAACAAACACACATGGCACCCATACCGTTGAAGCTACAAAAATGAAACAAAGATTTTCGAACTTTCCATGAGCAGGCAATAAAATGATATAGTTTTAATCGATTTGAGTCTTCCTTCTTTGAGTACTGGCCCGATAAAAAGTTGCATACTTTTTCTTGTAGCATGCGTAATTTTATGAATTATTTTTAAATTACAATTTCTCAAATGCTTGTACAAACTAGATGGGTTTTCGCTGAGACGGTCACATTTAGTACAGTATATAATCCGCTGAGCAACAATCTAACTAATTCACACTATCTCAAACTTTGTTTACTGTTTTTTATTGTCTAGAAGGAATAATCAATGGGCTGTGAAAGCTTTAATGTTAGTTGTCTGGTAAATACTTTTGTAGTTACGTATACGTAGTATAGCAACAGATTGCAAGAAGAGCAAAAAATTGATGTGTACAGTAAATTATAAGTGCTATTATAAGTGCAACAAACTATGGAGTTGGAACTTGTTTCATTACATTCACCATGAACTGGGGAATTCATTACAGTACAGTTTTTGGCGTATATGTAGATATCCAGATATGTCTGTAAAAGATGCATTTGAAACTTTGCATATTAAATGACTTGTGGCACCCAACTTTTAAGGGGTCAAGCAACCGGCAGTACTAGACATTATGTATCAAAGTTTCGAGTCTTACGTAAAAGAAAATGCTAAAGAACAGGGATACTGCTGAGCCTTGCTTGTGATTTAAATCGGTTTGTACGAGTTATGCCGAAAATGTGGTAAAAATAAATTGTGACCTAATTTTAGAAAACCGTCGATCTATACACAATAGTACTTTTGTAATAAAAAGCATTTAAAAACAACGGGTAAAAATGCAAGCTTCAGAAAAAATTTACACAAGTTTTTATCACCTTGCTGGTCAGTGAATTGACACTCCAGTGGATAAATCCTGGCTATCATCATGTTTCCCTATTCATAGGGAGTTCAAAAATCCTTCATACACAGAAGGGTTTCTGAGTTATGGACATTTGTTTACGTTGCGGTGACAAAAGAATTTATAACGATTCTTCTTAAATCAATTCTCCTTTCTTCCGGATCACAGAACAATATCATTGGCAAAAACTATACCTTGGTGGATTCACTAATTTATGGCGAATACAATGAACAAAGAATCAACTCCATATGCCATTGTATCAGTACGTTATGATGGTTTATGAAAGTGCCTGTAGATTATTTTCTCGATGTCTTATCAAACGGTATGGTTGTACCGTTCAAGTAAGGATCGTGGTAAAATTTTTGTGTGCCGCCCAAAATTCCGCCTTTAAAAAGCATCCTAGAGATATCTTTATAAGACGAAAATCACCTTTACGGAATAGTACTAATCCACATAATACATAAAACAGCATTAAATACAGCAAAACACTTACAGGTGGCCAGATATAGAATTTTAAAAAATTGCCAAAACTTGGATTTTAGATTGACTGTCTGACTGCCTGACTGACCACAGTCCCACAGTCGCAAGCCTAGAGGCCAAAAGAAGCAGTGCACTGATTCCATTTTACACCACAATAACAAACTCACCATTGGGATGTGCCTTTTGGGGATCCGATGAGTGTGTGCCCTCTGTGCCTTGTCTTTTCTTTTATCTTCAATCAGGCTGCTTGTCTTCTTATTAATCCAACGAAGCCATATCAAGGTGTTAATTTTCTGTATCAACACTTTCTCTAAGCAGCATAATAGACACCACAAGATTATTTAAGGTGCTTAGACTATGCGCTACTGTACAGAGGTACCGGTACTAGATAGCTTTCACGATAGGTAGCAAGATCATGCCATTATTTATTATACGCATTATTGATCTACGTATCAATTGAAACCATGATGACACACCCCTTTTATGCTAGCTGTATTTCAGTGACCACACACCTTCAAGTTGGAAGGCTGACTTGAGATACTCTAATAATCAATCGAAACCACAATGACCATGCCCCTTTTGGGCAAGCTCACCTCTTTGCAGGCTGACTCAAGATACTCTAATACAGCAGTCACCCTAATAGAACAGTCACATGTTTATAGCTAGCTGTATGCCTTAACAAAAAACTAAACAAACTAGTATATTAAAAATTATAAATTTAAAAATGTAGTAGGGATCCAAGCAATAAAAAGTAGTGAAACAAGATATGAATGATGGCAGCTATTACAGCATAGCTCAGTGGGAAATCCCTACTTTGGCACTGAACACAAAATAATTGCTACACCATGCCAAAGTAGGGATTTCCCACTGAGCTATGCTGTAATAACTACCATCATTCATCTCTTGTTTTGCTACTTTCTATTGCTTGGATCCCTATTTCATTTTTAAATTTATAATTTTTAATATACTATAATGTACATATTGATTTACTTGCTCGTCCAGGTGTCTACTGCTGTATTACTCTATATTATGAAGTTGAAACTAAGCCAATCCATTCCTCTGTCCCTGCAGACAACAAAGAACCAATAAAATAAATTTTGATGAATGTGCGTATATCAATGGTTTTTTAAAATTAAATCACAATTACTAAACGAATTATGAAACTTAATAACCATAAAATGCTGTATATAGAAGACAAAAACAACAAACAGTTACAAGTATTAATTCTATGCCTATGTACTGTAGCTGTAGTAGGGATGGTATTCACTGCTTGGGTGCCTGAAGTAGTTCAACATTAACATGTTCCAAGTGTTGTGAAAAAGATCATGCACAGAAAAAAAATCACGAAGGCACATCTCTAAGTAATGGCTGGGTGGGTTCAGTTAAAATTCGGTGCTGTACTCCAAGGAAGTTTACACAGCAAAAATGTTTTAATACACATAAGTCAATTGGTATTGCAAACAATGTGTTGTTCTACTGGATTAGCTGTTTCACAGGCCTAGCTGACTGACCCACAATTGAAAACTTTACATAAATTTTTAAATGAAGTTAAAATAAAATCAAGACACACGGTAGTGTGTCGTGCAGCCCAAGAAGCCGGCGCGTAACACCCGTGAGTATATTGACAGGAAGAAAGAAAACGCAATTTTCGCACCTCCGTAGCTCTGTGCTTCCTTGATGAAACAAGACGATTTTTGTTGTGGACATTCCCTCCAACTGCAGCACTCCACATTCCAAATTTGAGCGAAATTGCTTCGCGCGTTCCCGAGATATGCGACTTCAAAAATTGGCTCAGTTTCTTCGTTTTTTTTTTTCTTCTTCTTCTTATTTTTCTTTTTCTTGTCGCACACTTACAAAAACTGCTATAAAACGTGAACGTGTTATCCGATTGCCTTGAAATTTGGCACACAGAAGGGGGATATAAAGGCGCATCTCGGTACCAACTTTGGCTGGAATACGATAAACAGGCAAAGAGTTATGAGCGATTATTAACGAAAAATAACACCAATATGTTGTCACGCCTACAGGGTAAACCGCGTATGGGAAGAAGCTGAAAATCGGTGGGTGAATAGGTTAACTATTGAACCTCAAACCTTTTGTGGTTTGAAAGAAATCGAGCTAAAAACCAGGAAGATACAACGAAAAAACCAACAGTGTGTAACAATTACGCAATTGAGATCAGCTAATAAAAAAACCACTGCTTGCCACGCCTACCAGATAAACCGCTTAGGGTAATGCTTTGAAAATCGTTGTACAGATGGAGTAATCATCTTAGAAAGGCTCATCAATGGTGTAGAAGAATCAGACTTAAAGCCACGGAGTTATAACACGAAATCCAACTTGGTGCGGCAAGTGCGAGATCGAGATACTCTAATAGAGCAGTCATCCTAATAGAGCAGTCACCCTGAAGAGAATTCAAGAGATCAGCTAGAAATAAGAAACCTGTATAGAGATCAGCTACACACAAGTCACCCTGTAGAGAAATCAGCTAGAAGAAGTTACCTTGTAGGGAGTTCATGCAACTATGGAAAGAGATAATTCAGCTAGAAAAAATCACCTTGTAGAGTTCAGCTACAAAGAAACCACCATGTAGAGAGTTCAGCTACAAACAAATCGCCCTGTGGAGAGATCAATAGAAGAAGTTACCTTGCAAAGAGTTCAGCTACAAAGAAACCATCATGTAGAGAGTTCAGCTACAAACAAATCTCCCTGTAGAGAGATCAGCTAGAAGAAGTTACCTTGTAGAGAGTTCGGTTTCAAACAAATTACACTGTAGAAAGATCAGCTAGAAGAGGTCACCTAGTAGAGAGTTCAGTTACAAAAAAACCACCATGTAGAGAGCTCAGCTACAAACTAGTGACCTTGTAGAGACATCAGCTAGAAGAAGGTACCTTGTAGAGAGTTCAGCTACAAACTAGTGACCTTGTAGAGACATCAGCTAGAAGAAGGTACCTTGTAGAGAGTTCAGCTACAAACTAGTGACCTTGTAGAGACATCAGCTAGAAGAAGGTACCTTGTAGAGAGCTCAGCTACAAACTAGTGACCTTGTAGAGACATCAGCTAGAAGAAGGTACCTTGTAGAGAGTTCAGCTACAAAGAAACCATTCTTTAAAGAGCTCAGCTGCAAACAAATCACCTGTAAAGAATTCAGCTACAAATAAATCACCCTGTAGAAAGATGAGCTAGAAAAAGTTACCTTGTAGAGAGTTCAGTTACAAAGAAACCACCATGTAGAGAATTCAGCTACAAACTAGTGACCCTGTAAAGACATCAGCTAGAAGAAGTTACCTTGAGAGAGTTCAGCTACAAAGAAACCATTATTTAAAGAGTTCAGCTGCAAACAAATCACCTATACAGAATTCAGCTACAAACAAATCACCATGTAGAGAGATCAGCTAGAAGAAGTTAACTTGTAGAGAGTTCAGCTACAAAGAAACCATCATTTAGAGAGTTCAGCTTCAAACAAATCACCTGTAGAGAGTTCAGCTACAAACAAATCTCCCTGTAGAGAGATCAGCTAGAAGAAGTTACCTTGTAGATCGTTCAGCTACAAACAAATCACCCTGTAGAGAGATCAGCTAGAAGAAGTTACCTTGTAGAGAGTTCAGCTACAAAGAAACCACCATGTAGAGAGTTCAGCTGCAAAGAAATCACCCTGTATAAAATTCTGCCACGAACAAATTGCCCTGTAGAAAGATCAGTTAGAAGAAGTTACCTTGTAGAGAGTTCAGCTACAAAGAAACCATTCTGTAAAGAGCTCAGCTGCAAACAAATCACCTGTACAGAATTCAGCTACAAACAAATCACCCTGTAGAGAGATCAGCTAGAAGAAATTACTTTGTAGAGAGTTCAGCTACAAAGAAACCACCATGTAAAGAGTTCAGCTGCAAACAAATCACCCTGTAGAAAATACAGCCACAAACAAATTGCCCTGTAGAAAGATCAGTTAGAAGAAGTTACCTTGTAGAGAGTTCAGCTACAAAGAAACCATTTTGTAAAGAGCTCAGCTGCAAACAAATCACCTGTACAGAATTCAGCTACAAACAAATCACCCTGTAGAGAGATCAGCTAGAAGAAATTACCTTGTAGATAGTTCAGCTACAAACAAATCACGCTGTAGAAAGATCAGTTAGAAGAAGTTACTTTGTAGAGAGTTCAGCTACAAAGAAACCATTTTGTAAAGAGCTCAGCTGCAAACACATCGCCTGTACAGAATTCAGCTACGAACAAATCACCCTGTAGAGAGAGCAGCTAGAAGAAGTTACCTTGTAGATAGTTCAGCTACAAACAAATCTCCCTGTAGAGAGATCAGCTAGAAGAAATTGCCTTGTAGAGAGTTCAGTTACAAAGAAACCATCATGTGGAGAGTTCCGCTGCAAAGAAATCACCACTGCCCAAATTTCAAGGCAATAGCTCTTTCCAATCTGAAGTTATCAATTGTCAAAGTTGGCAAATTGGATGTGTGTGGAAGGCCCCTTTTTGCAAATCCGGTCACATATGTATTATATATATAATTTGTACATTTACTGATAAAATATTTAAAGTATATCTACTTCATCTTTACTTCTTCCTGTAGTAAAGAAAAAAAACATAGGTTTAAAAAGTCCCAAAGCTGGCCATAGGCCGGCTTTGGGGTATACAAATACAAAAAGAAATGAAATCTAATCCAAAACAGCCAAGCTGTAAAAAAAGTGTGCGGCCCTCAGAAAGGCTATGGTGAAAAAAGATGTGAAATCCAAGGTGGCAGCCAAGAAATGGCTGTGATGGTAGGTTAATGGTAAAAATTTTAATAACGACAATTCAGGTGAATTTTTGTGCCGCTTCACAAAATTTACCTGAATTGTCATTATTAAAATTTTTACCATTAACCTACCATCACAGCCATTTCTTGGCCGCCACCTTGGATTTCACATCTTTTTTCACCATAGCCTTTCTGAGGGCCGCACACTTTTTTTACAGCTTGGCTGTTTTGGATTAGATTATATATATCACCAGAAACCCTGAGCACAATACTCATGTTTTTTCCAATTCATTTATATGGTCTGCCCGCAAACATCTTCTCAAACACTACCTCAGAAACACAATATGGGGGCTTGCATAATTATCTGGATATCAAGAAATGATTTGGAGAACTTTTAATTGTCGTTTTTCCATACTAGAACAAACCGCATATAGTGAGCAGTTGGCATGATAGTCATGTGATGAATTATATTAACACATTGCAATATACACTGTATTGTACTATAGACTCTATTTACCTTTGGAGATCCTAAAATCCTGGTTGCTCCTTAAGATGAGTTGGCAGAGTCACCACTGGAATTGAGAAAATCTGAGTTCAATTAACAAGGATCCATAGCATTGCTTTCCAGTACATATTAATGGCTACTATACACAGTGTAATCTATCCAACTGTGGCTAGGGTTGGCATCCAATGGTGACATTAGTCGTGACCTACTGGGAAGAACACAACATATATGTGAATTATAAGCAACTGGTTACAAATAGCTATTAGCTCTGGTACAATAACTTTTCATGCAGACATTTGAGCGTATTTTATCACAGTAACTATAATAGAAGTTTAACTACAAGTCATGCATGCATTATCAAGACACACGATAATGTGTCGTGTGGCCAAGTATAGCCAGTGCGGATGCATGACAACAAGCATGTATTTTACAGGAACCAAGAAAATGCTGTTTTCACGCATCTGTAGCTTGATAATGACTGGACAGAAACTAACCATTTTTGCTGTGGAAGCTCCCTCATGGTGGGGCACCTCCCATTTCAAATTTGAGCTGAATCCACTAGGCCATCACTGAGATATGTGCCTTCAAAGTTCGTCTCAGTTTCTTTGCATTTTTTTATCTTCTTCTTATTCTTCTTTTCACACCACTTAGAAAAATAGCTATAACTCATGCATGCTTTAGTCGATTTTCTTCAAATTTGGACGGCTGTAAGAATGTAATTTAGCATGTTTACAATCCAAATTTTGTACACTTTGGAAAAGGAACAAGGGAGTTACATGTGATTTTCAAAAAAATCGATAGCAATTTATATAACGGCCACAGGGTAAACCGTTTGAAGGAATGACTTGAAAATTAGTCGGTACATGGAGTAACCATCGTAGTGCAAACCTTTTGTGGTTTGAAAGAAATTGCACTAACAGTCATGTAGTTATAAACAAAAATGCCAACCATATGTAAAATGCACACAATCAAATTTTGTTAATTAAAAAAAGTAACACTTGCCACAAGGCAAACTAGATAACTAGATTAAAATTGACTGAACTACACTATGAAAGTGAATTATAGGTGTAACAAGTGTGCGATCGAGATACTCTAATAGTGCAGTCACCCTAATAGAACATTCAGCTGTGCAATAAGTCACTCTATTAGAACGTTCAGCTACAATTAAGTCACCATGTAGAGAGTTCAGCTAACAACATAGGGAGTTTAACTAAAATCAAGTTACCCTTCAACTACTATCAAAAACAAATAGAGTTCAGTTACAAACAAGTCACCCTGTAGAGAGTTCAACTACAAACAAGTCACCTTGAAGACAGTTCATCAGCAAACAAATCACTCTGTAGAGAGTTTAGCTACATTTCAAGTCACCCCGTAAAGAGCTCAGTAGAGATCAGCTAGAAACAATTTACCAAGTAGAGATCAGCTAAAAACATACCACCCTGTAGAGAGATCAGCTAAAAACAAGTCACCCTGTAGAGAGTTCAGCTGGACACAAGCCACCCATGTAGAGATCAGCTAGAAACAAGTCACCCTATACAGAATTTAGCTACATTTCGTAGAGTGTTTCAGCTAGAAATAAGCAACCCCGTGGAGAGTTCAGCTACAAACAAACTCTTTCAGTAGAAAGATCAGCTAGAAGTAAGTGATCCTGCAAAGAGTTTAAATCCAATTGAAGTCACCCTGTAGAGAGATTAAGCAACCTTGTAAAGAGATACGCTACATTTCAAATCATCCTGTAGAGAGATCGACTCAAAACAAATCATGCTGTAGAGGGATCTGGTAGGAACAAGTCTCCCTGTAAAGAAATCAGCTAGAAACAATTCACCCTGTAGAGAACAGCTAGAAACAAATCACCCTGTAGAGAGATCAGCCAGAAACAAGACACCTTGTAGAGAGTTCAGCTGGAAACTGTAAAGAAATTGGCTAGAAACAATTCACCCTGTACGGACCAGCTAGAAACAAATCACCCTGTAGGAGAAATTAACTAGAAACAATTCACCCTGTAGAGATCAGCTAGAAATAAATCATTCTGTAGAGAGATCAGCTAGAACTAAGTTACCCTGTAGATAGTTCAGCTGAAAACAATTCACCCATAAAGAGATCAGCTAAAAACAAACCACCTAGAGAGAATTCAGCTACATTTCGTAGAGTGATTCAGCTAGAAATAAGCAACCTTGTAGACAGTTCAACTTAAACAAACCCTTTCAGTTGAGAAATCAGCTAGAAGCAAGTTATCCTGCAAAGGGTTTAACTACATTTGAAGTCAGAACAGCTAGAAACAAGTATAGCCTTGTAAAGAGATAAGCTACACTTCAAATCATCCTGTAGAGAGATCAGCTCGAAACAACTCACTCTGTAGAGAGATCTGGTAGAAACAAGTCACCCTGTAGAGAGTTCAGCTAGTAAGAAGTCACCTTGTAGAGAAATCAACTAGAAAAAATCACTCGTAGAAAGATCAGCTAGAAACAAGTCACCCTGTAGGAAGATTAGCTACATTTCAATCACCCTGGTGAAAGATCAGCTTGAAAAAAATCACCCTGCAGAAGGATCAGTTAGAGAAACAAGTCATCCTGTAGAAAGATCAGCTTGAAACAAATCACTCTATTGAAGGATTAGTCAGAAACAAGTCACCCTGTAGAGAGATCAGATAGAATGAAGTGCGGACCGTGTAGCACTACCAGAGAACAGTGCCATGAAACACCTATGAATTGTCCATGAACAGTAAAATAATCCCCATGAAATACTCATGATTTCATGGTAATTTTATAGCACTGACAAATTATTTCATGGCACAAGAAAATTTCATAGTTGCAGTGGCCATGAATTGTCAAATTTTCATAGGCATTGTCCATGAATTTTTATAGGCAGTGTCCTTGAAAACTACATGAAAGTTCATGGTATACCATCACATTTCACAGGCTCTTCTGTGGGAGTTCAGCTAGAAATAAGTCAGATCAGCTAGAAACAGATCACACTGTAGAGAGATCAGCTAGAAAAATCATTCTCTAGAGAGATAAGCTGGAAACAAGGCACCTTGTAGAGTGAGGCTGTAGAGAGATAAGCATGATTAAGTCACCCTGTAAGAGTCCAACCACTTTTCAAGTCACCCTATGACGAATCCAGCTATGAACAAATCTCTCAACAGAAATATCAGCTGGAAACAAATCACCTTGCACACTATTCAGTTAGAAGAAACATATCCCGCTGTAGAGAGATCAGTTAGGCAAGTTACCCTGTTACCTACAAAGAGTTTAACTATTTTTCAAGTCACCTGTGGAGAGTTCAGTAGAAGCAAGCAGCCCTGTAGAGAGATCAGCCAGAAACAAATCACCTTGTAGAGAAATCGGCTGGATCAAGTCACACAGTACGGTGTTCAACTACATTTCAAGTCACCTTGTAGAGAGTGTAACTAGAAACAAGTCACCCTGTAGAGAGATCAGCTAGAAACAAGTCACCCTGTAGAGGGTTCAGCTGGAAACAAGTCACCCTGTAGAAAGATCAGCTAGAAACAATTCACCCTGTAGAGATCAGCTAGAAACAAATCACCCTGTAGAGAGATCAGCCAGAAACAAGTCACCCTGTATAGAGATCAGCTGGAAACAGGAGAGACTTCAGCTATATTTTGTAGAGTGTTTCAACTAGAAATAAGCCACCATGTGGTGAGTTCAGCTACATACCATTCACCATGTAGTCAAAGAGTACAGTTACATTATGAGGCACCCTGTAGAACTACATACACATTTACC
This sequence comes from Dysidea avara, assembly GCF_963678975.1. NCBI lineage: Eukaryota > Metazoa > Porifera > Demospongiae > Dictyoceratida > Dysideidae > Dysidea > Dysidea avara. Next base: position 35,903,650 of record NC_089273.1, read on the forward strand.
CATAGCTGCAAATAGTTTAACCTGTGTGACATATTTTTATGATCAATCAATGCAATTAAAAATTTATGCCTAAATGTACAAGTAGCTACACAAATCATTAAAATCTTCTTCATAATAATCTTCTCCCTAGATCTGTGGTAAAGAAAAAGACAAGTTAAAAGTAATACCTAAAGCTGGCCATAGGCTGGCTTTAGGTTTGAAATTACAAAAAGAAGTGATACACCTGTACACTGTGGATATTTAGATTCAGAGTCATGCTTTTAAAGCAAACTACAAGCATGCTACAGGCTGCACACAAATGACATATGTGGTGGTGCTGGTATGTGCGTGTAATGTGTTGCAACAAACTGCATGAACATATCACAGTTCACACACATTGCAACCATGTGACATGCATTTATTTTTTTGAAGTTATGTTATTTTGAGCATTACCGTAGTAAATCAACAGAAGACATACGCAATAAATAGGGTTTTAATTATACTAGTTTGTTTACTGTTTGCTATAGCGTATATAGTATACACAATGCTGGTGCTATACATGCACATCATACAGTACAGTAGTACTGTATGTACCGTATATACTGTATAAGGATTGTGAAGAACTGGGCTTTCCAGCCAAACATTATCACCCTAAAAAACTAGCCTCATTTTCCTTTATGACGCCAAGCTGTGGTTAGGTATACGGAAACCCAAAAATGTCTTCATACCAACACTAAACCCTTCCAAAAAGTTTCTATGGAATTTAAAAAATTTCTATTTAACAGAATAATAATACTATGCTGACTGACTAACTAACTAACTAACTGATACCTCCAGCAAAGCATAACTCAACAATGGATAAAGCTACAGAGTTGATTTCTCTGTTCTACATTCCTTTATTCCGAGATATGCCTTTTCACTGACCTGCAGTATGTACAATACACACATCATGGATTTGCTCTTGTCCTCCTTTGAGTCCAGTTCTTCTTGCTGATTACGCAAGGTGTCAATTTGCAATAGTGCAATGCGGCTTCCCTGTAACTGTGTTAGCTTTTATGCTTATCACCAGTATTTTTAAGGTGACTGGATTGATAGCAGTGATGCTTCTCACACGGTTCATCATTTGTAACACTGTGTAACAGGCACAGCATAGCTAAAAACAACGCACAATGACCACCTCCCTTTCTGTATTGTTTTTGCTTCTCCTTTGGAACTTTGTTTTTGTGAAACCAAATAAAACATACTATTATTACATGAACAGTAACATGTACATCTTTTGATGTGGTATGCAGTGGTTCAGTAGTCATAATCATGTTATTAAAAAAGTAAATAAACAAATGGAAGGAAACATTACGAATTTTAAGTTGGATTAGGAATAAAAAAAAGTAGTGGAACAAGGGATAGCTAAAGAGTGGTGAAGCAAGGAAGATTGCCTATGCCTGCAGATATACTAGTGCACATTAAATCCCTAAATGTCAGTCTATACTTTTTAACTATTGCCTTGTTTCACTACTTTTTTCCTTGATCCCTAATCCAACTTAATCTTTCATCCTTGTTAGAACGCATGGCTGTGGTATTTGAGTGACTGTTTTATTAGATTGTACTGCTATTGTTGGTAATAGAGAGTAAAACTGCAACTAATAGTAATTTTGTAAATGCAGCTAGACAACTAAAGAGTGTAGTCATTATGCTCTGGTAATTAAAAAGGTGCAATCATCAGTCATGCTCTGCTTACAGTAGTGATCCACTCATTGAATACATAGGTGCAGCTACATTTCTCTTACAGTAGCATTAAATAATATCATGGTATCTAAATATGCTCCTCCAAGGCAAGTCGCAATTAGGAAAATAAAGACTTGTTTTAGTTTCCTTGAAAGAAGATGATTGTAAACTGAACACAGAACTGAACAAAGGCACATGCCACACGTGAGTTTGCATAAAACAGTGGCCATGCAGTCCTTATTTAGCCTACAGCGAAATCGAGTGTTGACATTTTTTGAATCAATATTCATTTTTCTGTGATGGCTTTCTTGTTTTTAATGTTATATTGAAACGAAATGATGATTTTTGTAATGAATTATATCTCTATATAGTAATGGTTTTTAATGATAGACACCCTGCATTTGGGGGGATGGGACCTTAATACACAGGACTACGATAGTTCTAAGTTAAAAGACCACACACATCCAAGATCCACAACTCTTTGTGTGAAACCTTCCAAAAGTTATTCACACAGATCTTACAAAACTACCATGAGTCCAACTTGTATACAAAGACAAATACCAAAACCTATTTACTTCCCTACATATTAATATTAATTGTGCAATTTAGTTTATACAGTTATTAGTCAGAGCAAATTATTACATTCATAAAGAAAACAAAACATCAGTCAGAATGCTTAACTTGTGGTTGATAGTCTGCAATACACATGTTGCATGTATTTACCATTTCGAAGTTTAGGAAATGTTAATTGGTTTGTAAAAGTGCAGCCACTATTCCTGAGAAGGATTTGTGAGAAACAAAGAAGATCAGTACAATCTATATGTAATGACGTCATACTGATGTTATTGAACTGTAATCTTAATCTGCCCTATTTATAATGTCCAAATTTTATAACATCACCATTACAACATAGTTTTTATAAGGGTTACAATTTTCATGACAATATCTCAACTTTTCCTGACTGCCTGATGTGTTCAAACGTAGCGGAAAACTGGTTACAGCTACAGCCCTAATTTTTTCACAGAAACGTTTCTCATTGAATGAAGAAAAACCCTTTGGTATAAACATATAGTGCTTTTACTATTGCCTTACCTTTTATCCTTCTTTACCATGACCGTCAGTCAAGGTTCTACCACTGATAGTGTTAATAGACTACAATAAGGCTCCCATTTACGGTGTATCAAACTAACTATTCGAATACACATGGTTGCACCAAACTATTTGAATGCACATGGCTTAGTGGTTTACGAAGTTGCTAGTTGATATCCATCAGTGAGAGCAACTTGCGGTGAACTAGCCATGTGTGAGTCAATATAGTAACAGCGTTAAAACTGCGTCAGGTCATTCAGGACCTGCTTTACACATTATCTGGGTCTGCCCTGGATTGGATCACATGCTAAATTAACTAGTGTAATGATGTGGACGTGTAGTAACACGTCATCTGCTTCTTTCATGAGTCACGCCCACTTATATAAATACCTGTCTGTAGGCATATGGTAGCCACGCTCATTTGTCAATCTGTAGGTATGCACTAATCCATGTCTATCTGCAGGCTTTTGTAGAGCCATGCCCACTAACCAGCTGTTATTGTATGAGTCATAATCTAGTATACTGTGATTAACTCTATATAGACTAAGTATTGTGACTGGTTTTGTGAAAAGGAGGCTATTTAGTAGTCAAGAACTTGCAAAAAAGTTCACAAACAAGTATAAGAAAAAAATTTGGAATTTTAAATTAGAGTAGGGGCATTGTATAGTGCTGCAATAAAAAGTAAGTGTAGCACAGTAGGGACATTCACTTCTTATTACAGTATTTCACAGTATTTGAACGTTACGTACTACTCCGATCCAGCTTGTTTCAGTACTTTTCATTGCAGCACTATACACTGTCCCTATAGTATGTTCACATTGAGCTGAATCCTGAAAAAAACGGCTAAAAATTAAAAGTGGATTTTTTCTCAACAGAGTTAACATTTCAGCCAACTAGATGATTATTGGTAACAGCTAAGGTGTCAACAACAGACACGTACAATTTGGCTCCATTACAAGTTCGGGAAAGGGCTGTATTGGACACTGTACTTATATGGCTTCCCCATAGGAAATGTATTGTCAAAATTTTGATTGACTGTAAATATTATGTCTAACATTTGAACAACAAGATTTTGAAATATTTTTAGCGGGTCAAGCAGTACTACAAATGAGCCAAATTTCAAGATCGTGTGTAATTGCATCCATGAGTTATTAAATGTTTTTGAGGGCTCAGCTCAACGTGAACATACTATAATCTAATTTTAAATCCCTAATTTACTTGTATAAATAGGAATATGATAATGTAGTGTCAAGCAACAATATTGTACTTTCTGTGAAGTATTAGAACTGCTCAGTTCCATGTTAATAAAATTAATAATGACACTGAAGTCCTATCATTACTGACATAATGTACGTAGCATCGTTGAATCCATATCTTATTATATTACTTTTTGGAAAGGCTGCGCACCTTTTTGCATTTCATGTATGTAGATAAAAGGTTACATCTTAGTTCTTCTAACAGTGATAGTGTCTATGCTGGTAAATTATAGATCTTGTCAAGTTTCTCCTACTTGGCTTAGGAAAACTTTCCAAAAATTTTGATGTAATTCAGTTAGTCACATGATGCATTGTAACATGTACACAAATCTAGTATTTATAATAGGCTCTCAATCAATTGATTGTGGTTTTCAGTTAATGTTTACTCTATTTGCAATTGCATAATACACATGGTGAACACGTTTCCTAAAGAATATAATGTTGACTGATATGTACAGTACTAATAATAACTGCTATCCTACTGTAGGTACGTATTGTAGTTTTTATCAAAGCCATTGTGTTCTTAAATTTATGGTGGAAGCAGTACCTGTGAGTAAGTTCTGGCACTTCTACATATACAGTATTATGAATTGTGTAGAAGCTGTCTATTAGAAAGCTAGTTACTACTTCATAAATAATGCATGAATACTTTTTCCTCCTTGAAAATAAGGAAAACTGCAATTTGTAAACATTTGTGGCTATCTTACCAAAAGCTTGCATTATCTACACAATTTTCAATGTATTTTTATTATCGCAGCATTGTCTACAGTGTCCAAAGAATGGGTTACCAAAGTTTCAGCTGATTATGGTTAGTAGTGTTTGAATTATAATGCTAGCCAGAAAGAACAGCAAAGAAATTAATTTGTACAGAGACTACATTAAAAGTAACTTAAATTTGTAGCCACATGTTTCATATGCATTGATCTTTAGACTTGAGATTTCACTTAAACGTTTCACCGTTAATTGGCAAATCCACCATTGTATAGCTTTTAGCTCTGTATTCACTTGTGTATACAAGTATGGAAGCATTTAAGTGAAGAAGTTGCATATATCTACCACATTGAAAAACACACGTGACATGCATACCATTTGGGCTACAGAAACAAACCACAGCTATTCAAACTCTCCATGAGCAGGTGAATAAAATGATGTAAGTTTAATTGTCTATCACTATAATTCCAAAAGTACTTACCAGATAAGTCTGAAACTTCATTGGTTTTTCCCTCTAGGCAACAAAAATGTCATAAAATGTACGTAGTTCAAGAAAAATGCAAACAAGTCAGGTTTTTGCTCAGTGGGTCACATTTTGTGGTATACATTTTCAGCAGACTTAGATGTAAAATATAATTATGGGTGGAAATAAGGTTCTTAATGATATTTTGAAGCTAGACTGTATATTGCTAAGAGGATTGAGTGTCCAGTGGTTCGTGTATGCTACATGTATGTGCTTCTGAAATTCAACTCCCCAGTCAATGCCATCACCTGCTATAAATATTACTTAACCTGTAGACCCGCACATTCAGGAAACTGAATTTGAAAAACGACTTAAAATGTACAAAACTTTTGCAGAGTTACATAATCTGGTTAACCCTTAATCCAGAAAACTGGATTTGATTTAAAAAAAAAACAAATTGAAAACAAACAATACTTTTGCCAATCTACAGAGGCGGTTACAAACAAGCATATCTTATGATTCGTTTTAAAAGAACAAAAGATGGAGGTAGTGAAAGAGCCTTGTAGTTAGAATTGATGCACTCATAAAGCTACCTAATCAATATGGATGGAATCTTGGTTATGTTAACAGCCTTTCATTCATCTCTCACTTACTTTGTGGCTGTTAGATGTGTCATTATTGTGACATCATTGTTTAATTACATTCTATACAGATATTATTAATTGGCAAAGAGTAAGCTATCTGTCAGTATATAAACTTTCAACATACAAACAAGAAACTCAACCACTACGATGCGCTGAATCATTTTCAGTCCTTCCACGTTTGTATCGACACTGTGCTTGTCTGACAGTGATGTTTATCATGTGATACCTATATATCAACTAAATCGCCATCATGTGAAGAGTAACATGACACCAAGCAAAAGTCGATACGACAAAGTATGGCTGAGTTATGGCCCTTTGTACATTGTAATGTGAAGAAGGAAGATGGAGAGATAGTTCTTGTACTCTTTCAAAGTGAAGCGAGTATCTCTGGGTTGGATGAACGTGACGAAGTATGGGACCATTTAAACCAAAATTTAATGGTGAGTAAGATGGTGTTTGTCAGTTTTGGATATAGCTTTAACAGTTTTTGTGTTATAGAGTTTAGTTTTACAAGGCATGCATGTGATCCAGTTTACTGGATTATGCGTTTTTAGTGCTTGCATTTTATAAAACAGCTGCGGGTTTAAGGGTTAACAAAGAATGTACCCAATACACATTTCACCCTTGCATTATCACTGTCATCATCAGCCATATGATGACATCTAATTATATATCATTTGAATTGCCAGCACACACATGCATCTGGTTAAAAGGCATGAGGCATGCAGCTAACTACCACAAGTAATATGATGTCCCAGCAAATCAAAGAATTCACACATTACAGTAGTTATTGGCACGGTACAATAAAACTACCATACATGCAGTCCAGAGGTGTTTAACTCTTAAACCTGCATAATCCAGAAAACTGAGAATTGAAAATGCACAATACTTTTGCCAATTTACATAAGTGGTTGCAAACAGGCATATCTCATGAAGCGTTTGTCTAATCGCTTAGAAAACAGATTTTATTAATTGGCAAAGAGGAAGCTATCTAACTGTGTATAAACGTTCAACATACAACAAGGAACTCACCCACTATGACTCACCCACTATGACGCGCTGAATTATTTTGCATCCTTTTACCTTCGTATCGTCATTGTTTCATCTGACATTGACTTAATTAGATGATATCTATAATTATATCAACTGAATCACCACCACATGATGAGCAAATGACACCAAGAGAAAGTCTATACGATGAAGTGTAGCCAAGCTATGGGTTTGTACGTCGTTATGTGAAGAAGGAAGACTGATTATTTTAAGGGTTAATCACTGCCTTCGACAAAAGAAGTATGCATTGCAAACAGCAAATTTAACCCCGAACAAAGGTTTGTAATCAAAATTCGTTGTCAGTACAATATGTTAACCCAAGCTGTGTATGAAGTCGATGCAAGTTATATATATACGTATACATCAATGTACCTGCAACTTTATCACTGGGATTAAAGCCGGTTATATGACAACATTTATAAAGGCCATAAACACTTGACTTCAGCTTTGCCTCAGATCCATCCCATATTGTACTCCTGCTGTGGTGATATACCATCCTATTATTAATATTGTAAAATATGAATGAAATTCAAATGAAATACAGACAAATAAAACTACTCAGAGTTGGTAAATGAACACTTGTAAAATTTTAATAGCCATTGAGACAAGTAACATACATATTATTATATGACAGATCACTGGGGTCCTACCCACTACTAGACATGTCAGGTTTAATAATGTTATTAACATTACAACTTTCCAAAAATTACTCAGTTATGAAGAATATACACTGAACTATTGGAGGGTTTACTGGTATTGGCATAGACTTGACTAGTACATTTATAGTGTCTTAGAAAATAATGCATTATGGGTTTGTGTTTAACTGAATTAAAAGCGAGCTACAGAGCACTTCGACTATTATAACATGGTTATCTGTAATAGGAATGTGATGACATACGTAGAAATTTTATGTCATGACATAATTTATGCTAGAAAAACCTAGCATGTTTCCCTTGGCTGAATTTCCACAAAACATCAATACTTTCAATAGTATAATACACATAGTTGTTGGTCCCAATGTAGGAAATTTTGGACATTAAAGTAGCCCAATTTGTGTGCTACTTCTATGTCACATCACGACATACTATATGTATGGGATTTTGTGTCATATGACTGTCCTGATTATCATGGCATCCCTAATCTGTAACGTTTTGTTATTACAAAAAAATCCTTAAAAATAAACAATACATACTATAAGAGAAGTAATTTACATTACCACTCAGAACTGCGCTAATTCTCATTAGAACAAGAAACTTCATAATTGTCATGCCAATATGAAAACAAAGCCAGTGCGTATTCTAAGAACATAACCATAATTCACCCAGGTATTATTCAATGCTTTATAGTGTAAATTTAGGCTAGTGCAATTGTGTCAGGTTTTCACAGATCTGGTCACATATGTAATATATAATATATAATATAATAATTTTATAAAATGTGAGCACTAAAATACTGAAAGGAATTCTAATAAAGGAAAGAAAAGTATAAGTGTGAGCTAAGTCTCTGGAGCACATTGTTTGAAAGTATAACAGGAATAGTTACTACCTAGAGGAGTTGATAAAGATGATTCACTGTGAAAGTCCAGTCATATCTATATCAAGGGCAGCAAACTGGACTGTCATGAAGGATGGTAGATGAGTACAATGATTTTACATATTGTAGTTTTAAGTAGTGCAACAGTGAATAAAGCTGCATTGACTGTATAGATTTAACCCTTAAACCTGCAGAAAACTTTTGGAAATGCGTGTTTACACAATATGGGCATACATGGCGACACTAGGTGGGGTAACTTAATTCTTACAGCCTACAAATACACATAGATTAAAAGTGTGTTTACTGGGCTACTTGGAGAAAGTTAAATGAACACTGTACGACAGTGGCTTACTTGTTATGAAGCGGTGAACAGTGACGAGTGACGTCTCCATGTTTCTAAATTCTTGCCACGTGTTTAATTTCAATTGTGGGTTTACTCACGTGAGTCATATATGGCCTAATGCAGACTTTCACAATGAGTTGAATGAAAGCTGTTGCAAAGCGATAGGATCAACTACTATCGAGTTATCAACCATTTTATAAAGGTATGTAAAGGGTTTGTATGTTTCCTTACCGAAACGTTATTTTCACGGCTAGTTTTGGCTTCACCATTTAGTGTTAGGGTAAAACCCTAGGTATCATTTTGATCCTTGATACATCACGAGTAGAATGACATAAATTGCATAGCCGTAGGATGGACGCTTCAAAATTTACAGTGCTTTGTGCAAGGCATGCGTATTTATTAAGTGTAAATCCAGTTTTCTGGATTATGCGGGTTTAAGGGTTAACTGGGGGCAATGCACTATAACCATCCAATTTGCATATGAATACTTGTTTTTGAGCCCTCATGAATGTGGGTTTTGCATACACTTAATTACATAACTCATTACCAACTATGGGTGTACAGCAACGGACATGGTTAAAGGCTTAAAAACACTCCAATATAGCACACGCCTTGGCGTAATCATCATCTGTGTGTCTTTTTCTAATTTTTGCTGGTATTATTATCATGTCTGGTGCCTTCAGTAGTGATGGCATATATAATTAGCCATGGATTTAATTTAAAAAAACAACTATTTACTAGTATGCTGACAACTGTGTTGCTTTTGCAATACATACTGCCTATGCTGTGCTATACTGTGATGTTATGCATTGTATGCATGCATGTGTGCATTCATGTGCCTGCATGTATTCATTATTGTAATGTTTTAAAGTAACATATTTTGAATTTTTATAGGACAAGATATTGAAGAAAATAACTGATGACTGAACTATTAATACATACAATGTGTGTAGATGTTTTAATTTTTATCACATAGTCATGTGATCTCAAGTGATGTGTTAGAAATTACACTTGTGGGCTGGGGGAGAGGTTGATGTGGGATCGGTGGCATAATGTCTGGTACTGCTGCCCAACCAGCTGATGGTGTAGCTATATCTTTTATATGTGTAACAGGGCATTAACAGCGTTATAAAATCCTCCCTTTTTTAAAAAGAAAAAAGGCGCAGGTTTCAGCTAACTACCTTACCAAATCTTTTATATCCAAAGAGTGCTGAATAACTGTACTTAGTTTGATTGAATTCTGGAAGGTTATCTGAATACTTCCCACCTTAATCCTTTGTAACAATTGCAGAAACCAATTCCATGCACAGACCCACCATCTATGGGATAATTATGTTGGAAATCAATCACTGTGCTAAGAAGCCATACAAGTGTCAGTAAAAGTGAAGAACGATTAGATTTTGCATATTCCAAGCCGGTGGTAAGTTGAATACTCAAACAGTATTTGTGTGTGTGTGTTTGTGTGCATGTGTGTGTGTGTGTGTGTGTGTGCATGTGTGTGCGTGCGTGCGTGCGTGCGTGCGTGAGAGAGAGAGAGAGAGAAAGTAAAAAAGCTAACTACTGTGTATGGGTGTTTAGTTAAATGGAGGGAATTCCCCTTGTTATGAGTGTTTAAATCCTTCAAAGCTTTATTATGTTGCTAACTGAAAAGTGTGGCTTTAAAAATTCAGGTAACTAGAATGGTCAACCTATGTAAATATCAAATCAGCTAAGGTAAGATATAATTTTTGATGTTTAGGCGGCCACAGTTCAGATTAGATGCTATTCGTAGCTTGAAATGTGTTTTTTTTTGCCGGTATGCAATGCAGTAGTATTATTTCAACCTATACAAATTGTATTGGAAATATAATATTATTTATTAATTAAATTGCCAGGCTTAAACAGCATAACTTTTCTAGTTTTCTAATGCTAAATGAGATAATATTAGGTGGCATACAATTTTGATGCTATTCAGCAGTAGCACTCTATTCACTGCTGTCAGTGTTGGGCAAGTTACTTTTTTAAAGTAACTAGTTACATATTACATGCAACTGAACTATTTAGTTATAGTTACATATCACATGACATGATTGCATTGTTGGACAATGTGCAAATCTTGGTTATAAGTATATAAGAAGCTGGTGAATAAGCTTCATTCAGTAGGCTTCGTTACTTCAATGTGGCTAGGCGTTACGTGTTACTTAGTGGATTACTAACGAGATTAATAACTTCATTACTAGTAGTTATAATATTACGTAATAACAAATTCGTTACAGTTACTTAGGTAATGCGTTACATTTGTAAGTAAAATAAGTTATATTACCTGTTTTTATAGCGTATTTCGTTATATTACTTAGTTACCACAAAAGTAATAATATTACGTAAAGCGTTACATAAGATTTAAGATTAGGTACTGGGCAGTCAGCTCAGCTGGTTTGCCCAGGGGGTGAGAACCCCAAATGGTACAATCAAATACATACGTACATACAATTTGATAATTAATTACAGTAGTGAAGGTTAAGTACGTAAGTAACACGTTACTCCCAACACTGACTGCTGCGCTATGTTTCCTTATATTTACGTTCCCATACGTCTTCAATACATTTTTTGTGTCTTGAATCATAGTATAATGACTATCGAAAGTTGGCAATGTACAGGGAGCTGAGACAATGTACAAGGAGCTGAGACAATGTACAAGGAGCTGAGACAATGTACAAGGAGCTGAGACAATGTACAAGGAGCTGAGAGTTTAATGATTTTGAGCAACAACATAAGTCACAGTAATAACTATATTCATGCTGATCATTTATTTATTTATTTATTATTGCTTTACAGCACAAGTACTGAAGATCTGTAGGACACCTGGTCCTACAGCCTGCTCAAAGACTTACTGAAGACTTTAGCTGCATATCATAAGGCGGGCGTCATATGGAAGGGAAAGAAAGGAGTTAGGCGTGAAACAAAAACGCCTGACTAAAACACTCGCATTACACATAGTGCTTTTACTCTCTTTAGTCTTTACTGTGGCATGACACGAACACGATACGAGTAGCTAGCTACCGACAATACTTGACTCACCCAGCGATGTCATTCCATCTAGTACTGCTATCTGCCTCCGCTTAGTATAGCTACGTTAAAATGGCATAAGTCCTATGATTGTTCATTTCCAAGATCGAGTTTGGACGTGGCCATCGTTTCCTCGAATCTTATTTATTTACTCTCAGGGGCTCGCGCTTCACCGTTTTGGCGCCGCCCGCAAAGCGCGTAGGATCCAAGGGGTTCAGTGCTTTTGGGTTTACAGTAGGACCCTAACACACTATTAGTATGGCAGGACGAAATGAATGAATAATAGTGTATAGCACAGAACAACAATTGATAAAGCTTACATTCATCTCTCAGAGAAGATATTTAGGATATTTAGCTCAAAGATTTTCGCTTAGGCTCCTAGGCTATGGGTAAACACCTCGAACAGGCTCTGCCTTCTGTGTACACCCTCCAGTGCCTAACTGGTAAAGTAGATAATAACAATATAACATGAGCCCTCTGGAAAAAGATCGATACACTCTAATAGAGCTGTCACGTATTTACTCTAATAGAGCATTCTCACCAAGTCAGCATGGTTTTACCACGAGGTCTGGTACTAGCCAACTTCTTCAAGCAATGTATCATTGGGCACACGACAAATGCCCTATGGATGTTGTGTACTTGGACTTCCAAAAACATTTGACTCAGTTCCACATAAATATTTACTGAATATGGACACGGTATTCAAGGTAACCTGCTATCTTGGATTCAATCTTTTTAACTGGAAGAAAATAGAGTTTTTTTAAATGGGAATTGTTCTACCTGGGCTGATGTGATTGGTGGTGTGCCTCAGGGATCTGTTTTGGGGCCGCTGCTTTTCAATATTATATGTGACTGGATCTACGAAAACCGTTCTTATCGCCCAAGACAGGAAGTTTGATTTTTTCACACAAACACAAAGCTTAATGAATGCACTATCAAGTTTCACTGCCACAGTCCACCAGAGTAAAGTGGTCTGCTTTTGCTGGCTGCTTTTCTAGAGCACAGTGGCGAGCCGTACGAGTGGTCTGGGGTCTTGATGGAGCCCTGGCCGACCAGGAGATGGCTGTGTGTGGCTGTACAGCTCTGTGGTGTTGGACAATGACCTGTGCTGTAAATTTCCTTTCATTTTAGCCAGTTCTGAGCCCTGAATGGCCTATAACTTGGCCTAATTCATCCTAACACGTCTCTTTTCAATTTTTGAACACCATCTTGCCCGCCTTCCAGGGCCCCGCCTTCCAGGGCCCCGCCTCCCACCCCTTCTGGAGCCCCCGCCTTCCAGGGCCCCCGCCTCCCACCCCTTCTGGAGCCCCCGCCTTCCAGGGCCCCCGCCTCCCACCCCTTCTGGAGCCCCCGCCTTCCAAGGCCCCCGCCTCCCACCCCTTCTGGAGCCCCCGCCTTCCAGGGCCCCCGCCTCCCACCCTTTCTGGAGCCCCCGCCTTCCAGGGCCCCCGCCTCCCACCCTTTCTGGAGCCCCCGCCTCCCACCCCTTCTGGAGCTCGCCTGATACAGACAACCCCGGTTTAAAAACTATCTAAAATGGCGGGAAACTTAGCTGTTGACTACTTCTTCAGTGGATGATTAGGAAGGTAAGAAATTGTTGTGAAACGTGTGAAAATTTGGTATGCGTAGCTACCACCATTGGCCAGCTACAACACACAGAATATTTAAAACCGACGTTTCTCGATACTTTTAAATGGGCGATAAGACCGGTTTTCCCAGAGACAGTCACATATGTAAATGACATACCTGATGTTGTTAAGAGTCCAATCCTACTTTTTGCTGTGGACACCAAGATTGTTAGGCGTATTAAATATTCCCATGAAGATTATACCCAGCTTCAGCTTGACTTGGATTGTTTCTCTAAATGGTCATTGAGGTGGAAATTAAAGTTTAATGTTAGTAAATGTGTAATGTCTTACACCTCGGAACTATTCAACAATACACTTATTACCTTTGTGGCATTGCCATCCAGCGCAATCTGTCAGAGACCTTGGAGTTGTGATTGATCAAGATATTAAATTTCATAAACACACCTTACTTGTGACTAACAAAGCAAATCGTGTACTTGGGTTGATGAAGTTTTGCTTACTTAATTGGACCCTAATATCTTAGTTCGTCTTTACAAATCTATGGTGCATCCTATACTCAAGTACGGTAACATAATATGTGGACCTCACTACTTAATGGACCAAACGAAAGTTGAAACAATTCAATGTAGCGCAACCAAATTGATCACCAACTTACATGACAGTGACTATGGCACAAGACTTGCAGAATTAAGGCTGCCTTAACTTAATTATCATTGTCAAAGTGGTGATATGACTATACTTATATCAGATATTCAATAGTTCAGTAGACATCAATGTTTATGATTTAATTACAAGATCATTAGGAATTACTAGAGGATGTGAAATGAAACTTTACAAGTGCCATTCCTCTTATTTGTTATGAAGCACCTTTTTCTCTTACCATTTAGTGAATGTATGGAACAATATACTACAACATGTTATTGAGGTACTCTCCTTAAGCAACTTCAAGGCCAAATTGGATATGCTTTAGACAGACAATTATGTACTATTTTGTATGAGCTGGTGTACAGGCTATTTTTGCCTTCTTGCCAAAATAATAAATAAATTAATAAATAAATAAGCAGTCACGTATACTCTAATAAAGCATACATGTAAATATATATGTTAAGATGATTAAGGAACTTCATTAGTGAAGTTTTTCATACATTCTACATGTAACATATAAATGCAAAACTGAGCATGACTATAGCTTTGGTGTGTAGTGTTTAAAGATATAGAACTCCAGTAATTTATATCAACACTTGGGCATACAAAATGAATCCATGCTAGCTACATTTTGATTGTAAACCATTCCATTTGTATCAGTGGATTCATGGTTCCTATACCAGTGGGATAACTACCACTTACAGATGTCTATTATGTGTCTATGTGTTGTGCTGTCTGTTTCCACTAGGTAGCTGTATAGCTTCATCCCAGGGGCACTTATATGCATCATCTATTTGTTGCATAAAATGTAGCAATTTGCTGAATTTCGATTCATTAAAATATTGAAAATCTCTCAACGGCTGGAGGCTGTGCCCCCAGACTCCTACTTCTGGTACCTTAGTATTGCCATTGGAACCCCCCTTCAAAAAATCCTGGCTATGACCCTGGCCTGGCTCAGCTTAATTGATCTGCATCAGCTCTAGGCTAGTCCTGTGCCAAGACTGTTTTTAAAAAATTTTATTTTGTTGTGAAAGCTTCGCAAAGACTACATATGTGACCGGGCCTGCGAAAACAGGGCATGTGGGCACAAACTACACCCAATCACTCCACAGGTGATATTTTAGTGCTGGAAAAGTATATTTCCATTCTGTAACTTGCATCATGATGCCAATTAAATGCTTACTACAAGCTGAAATTGCAATGCCATAGCATAATGATACAAAAAGTTATGAGTGATGAAAGTGTGAAAAAGTAGGCAAAAATCATGTGCCCACATGCCCTATTATCGCAGGCCTGGTCACATATACACAGGGAGGAAAAACATTTATACATTACAAGTTAATATAGGTGATTTGGTTCTTGAATTAATTTCTTTGATGTAGTTGTTTTTGCTTGTTTTGCATTATCTGCTTTACCAGTTAGGCACTGAACAGCGAATGCTGGAGGCAAAGCCTGTACGAGGTGTTTACCACAAGCCAGGGAAGTTGGGTAAATTGTTCCACATTCTACAAGCATTAGGTCCAAAGTTCTCTCAAATGGAACTGGAATGTTATTCACATGTGCCCTTGTTGTGATGGTAGATTCTGCTGTTGTGGTGTTAGGTGAGGTGAAGTCACTAAATGGGATGCATGTTAAATTGTGGATGTTATTTAAAAGAGGCACAAACAAGAGTTATGTCTACGAGTTTCAAGTTGTTGCCAACCAAATTGCAATTGGTGGATCATACTTGATACACTACTAGCACAGTATGGTAGAAATTGTTCATAACAAACCTCGCAGCTCTTAAATTAATTTTCTCCAACTTCTCTACTGTATGTCTCTTCTTTACCACAGTGACCAGACTATGCTTGCACATTCTAATTGTGGCCAACTAAGGAGAAATAGGCAGTTTCTTTGAGGTGTTTGTTATTAAGTTTAAGATTTCTTCATAGGCAGGATAGTGTACGGCTGGCTTTAACTGTGATATTGTGGATGTGCATGGACCACCGTAGATCTGATTGTATAGTAACATCAAGATACTTACATTTTCAACTATTTCCAATAGTGTGTCATGTAGGTAGTAGTTTGATGTTATCTTGTGTTTGGTAGCTCTAGTGACTTATAGGACATGACATTTGGGTATACCTAATTTAAGTATCCAAGTGCTTTCCCACATTTGTAAGGATTGCAAGTCATTGCATGTCACTGACTGATGTTATTTCCTTATACAGTATAATGTCATCTGTAAAGAGGCAGATTTTATGCTACTATATATTGTCAACAACGTCATTCATGTAGATTATAAATAATATGGGGCCTAGTACAGTTCCTTGAGGGATGCGAGATGTCACTGCTACCAAATCAGATGAAACATTGTCAATAGTCACTCACTGGTAACGGTCACTTAAAAAGGATGAAATCCATTGATATATACTACCCACAATGCCATACCATTGCAACTGGTGTCTTAGTTTGTTGTGAGGCACAATGTCAAATACTTAGCAATGTCCATTGGTATAGCATCAGTCTTCTTTCCACTATCATAACTTTTAGTCCAGTCATCAATAAAAGATTTTAACTGTGTTTCACAGGACCTGTTGTGTTGAAAGTCATGTTGAAAGTCATAAATTATTGGTTATTTTCTAAATGCTTGAGAAGATATAATATGTTCTAAAGCTTTACTGACTTTTGAGGAGCTTATCATTTTTGTTTCTTGTAAACAGGTACCGCATTGGCCACTCCCCAATTGTAGGAGACATCACCCATTCCAGCAATTTATCAAATGCTGGTTTTAATATACACACTGTAGGAGCTGTGACATCTACAGTTTCCTTCAAAGATCTTACACATATTCCATTCAGACCTGATGCCTTATGGATGTCCAAGCTATATAATTATACCAAGAGCGGTTATACTAATATCTTCTATTATTGGATGTGGACTAGGACCTTTGTCAGGTAAGTTTTCTGTAAGCTCATTAGTAAATACTGACCTAAAATGAGAGTTGAAAACATTAGATTTCTCTTTACTGTCAGTAATAACTTTGACATTTGCCTTGAGAGCATGTACAGTACTCCATTATCGTCCTTCTTCAGTTTTTTAAAAATAAAACTCCAAAATTTCTTTGAGTTTATTGAGGAGATTCCATCTTCTGAGTTAGTATAGTGACAAGTTTAGAACTGTGAGCATCATGTGACTGTCTCATTTGCCATTGAATGTCATGTTTCAGTGTCAACAACCTACTATGTAACTCTGGTGAATGAGATCTCTTATACTGGTGATAAAGCTTATACATTTACTCATCTGCTTTCTAAGGTAAATCACAGCATGTTCTGGTGAGCTTGTGTGGTATGTGTGACCTCGTACTGTGTAGAGCTGTATCCTTGAATTTCATCCAGAGCTCATCTACATTTACTGTTCAGTTATTAGGAGAGCTAAAATCAGTGCCATTCAAAAAGCAGATATCTCTACAGCTCTGCTTATTTATTTGGTACTGCACTTGAATATCAACACAAACAATTCATGATCACTAAGGCCAGGTAAGATGTCAACAGTAAAGTTATCATTAGAGTGATTCAAAAAGAACAGATCAAGTATATTTTGATGTTGTCTGTAAAAACAGAGGTGCTTGAATACATCCTAGAGTGTTACAATACACCCACACCTTTAAGGGTGTTTTTCCATACCAATAGGATGATTTGCCAAACTAGTGAAAACCCACAATCGAAAGTGATAGCTGGTTATTAGATTATTAATGCATAATGGTGGATTAATATTGCAAACAAAAGTTACAAAACTTTTAAAGTTTTCAAATTCAGCATCAGATGGTCTAATTTTGAAAATTTCTTTGCATACATATATGACTAGCTAGTAGCTATCACATAATAGAAATCGATGGCTATTCAATATCACAGTGCAGAGTCAACTTTAAGTTTAGCTATGCCCAGTTTCAAAGCCGTTTTCTAAATGGCACTCCCAAAATGTCTCTAAATTCAGTCACAGAAATCTGAGTTTCAACAATTTATAAACATGCACAGCCAGCAAATTACCATAGATTTAAACTCAGAAAGCCTGATCCTTTAAGAAACGTCACAATTTAAGAATAGCCATTTTTAACCATGTTATATTCAATCTCAAAATAGCACAAGTTAAAATAATAATTTTGGTTGACAGACATCCACCCAGGTCTTTTTAGTCTGCTAGTGTCTTGTGGTATACTATAAAATTACACCTAATATGTAATACATATGTATATGTCTCATACAAATTGTTTATTCAGAAGATTACAGGTAATAGAATAAGATTTTTAAAAAGGTACCTTTTCACACATTTCTCATACCAGCAAGCAAAGTGATGCAACACTTGACTCTTTACACTGATTAACGCGCTCTTATTTTCAAAAAGCAGCCAGATAAATTAGCTACACTCAAGGAAATAAACATCCTGTTAATGTGCTATTCTAAGCATAATGACAGAATGCAAGAGAATAATTATATTTAGCTACAACTACATGCTAGATGATTATTTTGCCAACTGTTGCATGTATCATTCAGTTGTGATTTCTTTTGCTCAATTGATGCACTCATTATCTGTGGTCATCTAGTAACCGCTAACCAATTTTGTTTGTCATTTATGGTACAATAAATGGAGGCTAGCAGAGGAAACTACTGTAGCTGAGTGGTCAAACCATAATCTTGCCAAACCATCAGTCAGGCATAGTTAGCATATCATGGTGCATCTAATAATATGTTAATAAGTCTTATCAGTGACCAGTTGAGAGCATTGGTGTGATATTAGAATTGTCCACTTGGGAAGTTGGGAGTGTGATAGATTTAAATGTAAAAGATATTTTCAATAATTTTAACTAGACGTATGGTAGATTTATTGGCAATTTTTGGTGTTTCATTGGATAGCCACAGTATTCAGCTATAAGCAGAAAATATATTGAAGCAGAAAAGAATATTCTATAATGATTTTATGACCAGAATAAGATTATTCATCAGCACATGAAAGAATAAGAAATAGCAATTTATCGTTGTCTTGTATAAATAAGATCCTTTTATGGAAATTTATATTTCTAGCTTTTGCTAAGAAGTTACTGACCTGATAAAAATGAGTAGTTTAGACAAAACACTTTCCATCCAGCTACACAGAACATTTTAAGTAGATGCAGAAAATGTATGTATGCTGGGAGATTAAGGGTTAAGTCACATGATCACTAAGTCATATAAGCAATTCGTAGCCAGCTCAATTCTGTTGACTTTGAAAAGAAATTCCTCAACAGATAAAATTAATTTGCTTTTCAATGCTAGATTAAGGGTATAATGATTGTATAATATTTATATGCTGGAATGAATGAGGACATTGACATTGATTAAGAATGACTATTACTTTATGTAAACCACAGTACTGTCTGGTCATTCCACTGGTGAGACAAAAAAAGTGCCTTTCACTACAAGAGAACACAGTATAGCTGGTGCACCTGTAGTATACCCATAGCAATCAATAACTAGTATAGGATTCTTGTATATTAGCATGCATGCTGCAGTGCCACATGTACTGTACTATGGATAATACAAGGTACATCTGACAAAATGAAACTGGGTCCTAACACAGACCTACCCACATGTACCACACAAAACAGGTATTTCTTGCAACAATAAAGTGAGGTATGCAATATGAAAAAGAATTAAAACGAAGTGTATTACATACCCGTTATAATATTTTAATATGTTATTGTAATACATATTACATACCTATTGGATGTCGTTACTCTCTGTACAGATTTTGTCCTAGAAATAAGCTATTTAGTTTGGTAATTACTGTATAATACAAAGCACAACCCACATGGTTTCCGGAGTAGTTTCCTCAGTCACTTTGCTTCATCAATCAGCTCCAATGGTTTGTACTTTTGCCACTTCTTTAATGCATCATAACGTACACCCCAATAGCAAAAAAATTGCATGCAGAAAAAGAAAATTACTCATAACTGGTGGACCCTGACTATAGGCCTCTAGGTTAATAACTTAATGTTGTAACAAAGTACATGATAAATTATACAAAAAAGAAACCTAAGGGATTCTAAAATAATGGCATAGGTTTGCATGCAGTTTTGCTTACGAAGTAGATATCCCTACAGTAATTGGACTAACCCTGAAACCCTCACCAACCCCAAAAACTTGTATATCTTTGTGCAGACAGTGAAAGATACGCCATTTTGCAAACCACAGTCAGCATCAGGTTTCTTTTTCACCTCTTGGTTCACATCATAAAGTAAGAACTAATGGCAGTGGTAAATTGCAGTGGTGCAAGATAGTGTTGCCCATCTTGCAATGATGCTCAGAAATCCCAGATTGATTCACTTGTTGTTGCTCAGCAAACTTTAACTATACAGTTTACCTTTTATTTATGTGACTGTCATATGCATAACAATGGCCTTTTGTTTAATGCAGCTGTGGTGAATTGCAATGGTGTGTATATTATAGGTTTTTGTATAACATAGAAAAAACTATATACACACTATTACAATTCACTAAGAGATAACTATAACTAAGATGAGTAGATAAACAAATACAGCACCCTGCTGATGCAAATCCCTTATCAATTTACTGATGTACTGAATTATAAGCTGTGGATAACTATTAACTGCTTTAGACTAATTACTGGGGTAGGCATCTTTGTAGAATTTCATGCAAGGATTCAAAAGTTGCCTACTGCATGGTAGCCATGGTTCTCCTACAGGCTGTATGTATCAATTTATTATGCAATGTAAAATGATTTTCTTGCTCAAGTATGCACAGTGCATATTTGTGACCCTATTTTGGAAAACCATACATTTGGGTACATAGTCCAATTATCTTTTTTATAGCTACAATGCAGCACTGAGTGGTTATCTACCTTGTGTGAAAATTTTGTGTTTATACATTGAAGCATTCCAAAGATATGGCTAATTTACTATCTAATACATAACAAACTAACTTTTCATTATCAGTTTATAGAAGTGTATAATGATCAGGTGTGACAAATTGATGACAAATCACTTTGTTGACAAAGATCTCCTTTCTCATAATCTAAAATGGATGAAAAGAGATCCTTGAGAGTTTAATCATGTGTTCTTTGTGCTTTTCCTCAATTAAATCACTTGTATTATTGTCTAAAGACAAGAAAATGTTTGGTTTTGGGAATGAACAAATCACCCAATTTGTAATTTAATTGCTGTCCCACGCATTGTGAAAC